>NC_028648.1:41112819-41144843 GCF_001406875.1 Solanum pennellii | reverse complement strand
TTGATCTGGAGCCGGGTACTCGCCCCATTTCCATTCCCCCTTATAGAATGGCTCCAGCTGAGTTAAGGGAGTTAAAGGCCCAACTTCAGGAGTTGTTAGGTAAAGGTTTTATTAGACCGAGTGCATCCCCTTGGGGTGCTCCTGTTTTATTTGTGAAGAAGAAAGATGGAAGTTTTCGGATGTGCATAGACTACAGGCAGCTGAATAAGGTAACTATTAAGAACAAGTATCCCATTCCTCGCATTGATGATTTGTTCGATCAGTTACAAGGTGCTTGTATCTTCTCTAAAATTGATTTGAGATCTGGTTATCATCAATTGAAAATACGGGCAGCAGATGTGCCAAAGACTGCTTTTAGAACCAGGTATGGGCATTATAAGTGTTCTTGATGTGATGACTTCCAGATTTTGGGGATAATAAGTGTTAAACTTTAGAAGCTTACTTAAATGGTTACATTAATAAGTTTTGGATCTTCAGCGTTATTTTGTTATTCATAGTTGAACTATTGGTAAATGATGGGGTTTATATTTGTTGGTTCGCTCACCTACTAGGTTAAGTGTGGATGCCACTCACGACTCGTTTTGGGTCGTGACACCACCAAACAGCCACCAAAACACTCTCCAATCCACCAAAGACCACCTCCCCACCACCAAACAAATCAGAAAATCCGACCCAAACCCAAACACCTTCCCCCAACAGAGAAGTCAGACCACTGCCAGTCCCTTCCCCTCTTCCCCTTAACAGGTAAATTGCCTGCGCTTCGCGCGGTGATTAACTACGTCAATAATATACTTTTGAACATATGATGATACATGTGTTTCTGAGAGGGTACCAGCCCTACGATAAATTGTCAAGAATATTTTATCCAAAAAAAATGAAACATTTTTTTAATCATAAAATGAAAAAGATTTGATGCTAAGTGTTTACGAATATTGTTATTAGTTCTTCATTTACTGTAGTTTTTTATCACCAAAGTCTTTACAAAAGATATATAATTGTTCTACTGTCTATATTTGTATTTTCAAAAAGTTGTACAAATATTTTATTCATCAATTGCGACAGTTTTTCTTCTACTTAAGGCCGCTACACACAAAATCTAAATATTATAAATCTTATATATTAGTTGTGTACTTGATAAGTTAATTAAAATATAAAAACACATCTCTTGGAGTTCAACGAAATAATGTATGTTGCTCAAATAATTTGGATTAAATGATGTCTTGGCAACTCCCTCATTCAAAATCATACGCAGTCGATGACACTATTTTGATAGCCAAAAGACATATTTTATTGTTTATGTTTCGATCAATATGATTTAAAATTTGTTCTTTTTTGGGAATTTTAATCAAAAATTATAAAGAGGTAATTATTTCTTTAATATTTGATTGATATAGATTCATCCTACTTTGAAGGGTAATGCATTGACTCCAACCCAACATTTGAACCCCAAATGTTTGATTAAGGTTGAGTACAATACTTACCATCCCACGACAATCCTTTATTTTTTGAGTGTCACCTAATTGATTGAATACCTCGATAAGATAAAAATTTGAATAAATAGAACTCCAAGATATGTAGTATGTAATCACCATAACTTTTGAACACTCAAAGTCTTTCTTGGACATCCCATTGATCTTTTAGCCACTAATCTATAAAGAATAAAGTCATTTATTTTACAAGTCTAAGAATTCTAATCTGCATAACACCAATAGTCTAATGATTACATCATTCTCTTGATTAACATATTTTTACTTCAACATAATGATCAAAAGCATAAACAACAAAGTTACAAACGTGTACACAAAAAAGAAAAATTAATAAAATAAGCATAAATTAATAAATGTTAAAAACATGTCAGGATCTGTAATAATAAAATGAAACATAAAGAAAAAATCAAGCCAACTGAATGTCATTGTTCCCTTAGGGAAATTATTTCATTCTAGTACACCAAAGATTAAAGGAATAGATCCTCTCAGAATAGCGCGATTCTCTTCACCAGTGTGTTGATATAAAAATAATGGTGTAATTCAATCACTCAACACGAGCAAAACACACGAATATATAATTTTGCAGAAGAAGACGAAGTTCAGAATTTTTGTTGTTTTTAAATGAGAGGAAATTCCTTTATTTATAGACAACAAAGGGTGATGTGAATAATTGTGTCTTATCAGAAAGGTCACATATTTTTGGTCAAGTCATAATTTTTCATAAAAGTTGATGCTCTTCATAAAAGTCGCAACTCTTCATTAAAGTTGCAACTCTTCGTAAAAGTTGCAACTCTTAATAAACAGTCACAAGTTTTTGTAAAAGTCGCAACTTTTCGTAAAAGTCACAACTTTACATAAAAATCACAATTTAAAATGAAAGAGAAGGATAATTTTGGAAATAAATAAGTTAAAAGAGAATCTTGGTTTGTGGTTGCGCCACATAGGCGGGCCTAAGGTTTTCTTTATATAAATATATGATATGATTTTATTTTGCAGGTGAACTACAACCAGCAAGCTTGTGAACAAACAACAGTAGCAACCAAACAATCTGGAACAACCTCCAAAACAAACTCCCAACTGTACTGGTCCAGCTTCAAAATGCCATGAGCTTTGAGCTCCGAATTCCGGGACCACACCACGAACAATGAAAATGACTAGAAAGAGCAAGCTTTGGTGAAGCACAATAAACAAAATGACCAGATTCAATCAGAATTCTAAACTTCATATATGTATCACTCTTCTCTTCTTTTCCTCTTTAATTTTTATTTTTTAAAATATTTTGACTCTGTTATTGTGTATTTGTTGATGGGTATGATCATATCTATATGTTTATATTGCTTGATTTTAAAATTTGGGGGGGGGGGGATGTCTTCTCAAGTGACTTCTATTGCTATTTTGTTTAGCTAATTTTCTATCTATGTATGTTTCTTTTCATTTGAATTGTTGAATTCTCTTACTTGTGATTTTAGGTTGATTTGTCGTGTGTTGGGTTGGATATACAAAGGTAGACTAAGTTGTATTGATGATATTTTATCACTAACATCATTTTACTGTTCAATTCATTAAGATTAATTTATTAGGTTATAATAATTGTCTCTATTAGGTTGTACCTATATCTCTTATTTGCCGCTATAATTTGTTTGTTATTTTCTTAATAAAAATTAGGACTTTGAATGTGTAGTTATTTCATTAATTTCGTCTTCAATATTAAACTATTTTAGTTAGTCTTAGAGCAATTCCTAATGTCCAGCGGCTGTATTAGTTATTATTCTTATAATTATAATTTTGTTATGCCATCATCATTTGGTTGTTGCATTTTGCTTTAAATTGTTTCATGTTAGTTTTATATTATTGTAACACCCCTAAAACGAATTTGGTTGAACTGGAGCTTCGCATGTGTCTCATGAGTTAATTTTTGTGTTAAAATGGTTAATAATGATGTTTTGAGGCAGTTTCTAAAGTTTGGTGACGTCTGGAGGTCTAACGTCCGAGAACGTCCATGACATTCGAAAGATGTGCCTTGGAAAGTGCTTGTGTGTCTTAGTGTATTTTAGCGAGTTTTACATGTTCGTTTTGGTTGAAATTGATGGTGGAAGTTCATAAAACCTAGACGATTATGTATAGGGGTTTAACATCTGTGTATGATCCCACCTAGGATCCACAAAGGATCCTAGAGGAGGACCCAAGACTTGACAACCAAGCTGCTAAAAATTGGGCAATCAACGCCTATCACCTACGGGCAGTAGGTAGGACGACGCCGCATCGTTTGGGGGCGTAGATCCACCCTTAGTGGTGGTAGATTAACCCCCATGTTGCACAGCCTCAGCCCCAAATGATGCCCAGCAGCACGGGCCGTCATTCAATCGACGCCCCGTTGCTTGGGTCCGTCGATGGTGGTCCTGCAAAGCTGCTGGACGAATTGCCAAGGCTTGGGGTGTTTTGTAAATTCACCCCAAGTCTTTTATGCACCATGGCTGATATTTTTATGGTATTTTAGGAATATTAAGTTAGTTTTAAGTCCTAGACCTAGACAAGACCCCTCATTTCAAATATTCAAAAACCTCCCTCAAGAAAGAACTCTCCCAAAACCCCATAGAAGCATGGACTCAAGGAAGGGCTAGGAGGGCTGGTTGTGGACGTTTTCTTCATCAAAAGTTTGTGGGTTTCTTCTCATTGAGGTATTTAGTCATCCTTTAACTTCCTTTCATTCAAGGAGCCACTTCTAAATGATTTCAAAAAGGGTTTCAAACTTCAAACTTCTTTATTCCTTGACTCTAAGTATGGGTCTTTGTATGAAAATGTTTTAATGATTAAAATGAGTTTTTATTAGTGTTAAATGATGATTTTAATGTCAAAACCCCAATAAAGACATGTCTAATGAGCATGATTAGTAAATGTTAGAGCTATGTCTCCTTTATAGTTGTGTTGTGATTTCGCTACTGCCCTAAGGTCTACTTTATGATGAATTATTGAAGAACATGTGAATAGGTGGTGAAAGCTTGGATGATTGATAAGTTGATTATATTGTTTAGTTCGTATTGTGAAATGCGCTTGAATGGTGTGGTCCACCTTTGGTGGTGGTGTTTACTTGAAGTATGTAAATGTGTATTTACATGTGTAATGTGAGTATGTCCATAAAGGCATAATATGAAGTAAAGTGATAATGTTGTTGCTCTTGTTGATGTGCTTTATAAAGATTGTTATGTAAAGTATGCTAGAGATTTTGTCTAAGTGAATTATATGTTTATGTGAAGTATGATAATGTGTGTAATATGATGAATGAAGATGTGAGCGTGTTTAGAAGTCAACGTTATGAAAAAGGTGATTATATGAATGGTGTGCTAACATGTACACACGCACACTTGAATGAATAAATGAATGAAGTTAATGAATGAAAAGGGGAGTTTTAGGGTGAACACTCATTGTGAGTTGAGATGTAGTGTTTAGTAGCAACCTCACTATTTCCAAGAGCTTTCTAATATAGGTTGGAGGTTGGATACCCGTTGTGAGTTAAGATGTGGTGTTCCAATGTTAACTCTATGGATAAGTACCCTGCGTGAGTTGAGACGCGGTGCTAATTAGCTATCCCTTAACCTATAGTAAATGAATGTTTAAGACTCTGTGGGGGAATTATGCTTAGAACCGAGAGGATATGAAGAAGAGGTGGTTACACGTTGTGAGTAGAGATGTTGTACCCAATGTACCTCTTGAGATGAGTACTCCTCGTGAGTAGAGAGTGAGTTACTTAGAAGCAATCTCCTTATCCCTTAACTATGTACCTATTGTAAATCCATGTAAAGTCTAAGAGAATGACCCTACCCTAGGCAAGTAGGGATTCCTCATCCGATAGGGGTTAATATCAGGATTCCATGTCTATCTGTTATGGTCTATGTCGGTTAAAGCTATCCTTCACAAAATAATGTAATATACTAAGTCCCATAAAGAGTGTACTACTTAGGGTAGTGGTGGTATGGGACGCTATTTATCCATTGCACAAGTAGACACTTGAAAGGGGAGTCTTGGTGTGTCTTTATCTTTAATGTATGAATGTGTTGTTATGTAATGCAAATGAAGTTATATGTCTTAATGTCTAATGTTAAGAAAGCATGTTAAAGTTATGTCTTGTATAATGAAGTTTATGAATGATGAATGTGGTGTACCTAACCTCATGGATCCTCAAGGAGCACAAAGCGGGAATAGTAGTATGGGATGTTATTCTCACATTGCACTTGTGTAACTTGCAAGTCCACTTGGGTAAGGGAACTTATGTGAAGTTCTAGATGCAAGTATGTTCCTCTAATGTCTAGTTATAAGATGTGGACTTGTTACCTCAACGAAGTAAGCCTATAATGGTTAGTCTTGAGGGTCACTTGGGTGTGCATTGAAGGAATTGTATGGGTGGTTCCCTCATGTCTTACCTTAGTGAATCTTAGGATAACCTTGGTTAGGAAAACTTCTAGGGGGTGAGTTCACTGTTTGTTTTTTTTAAATGAGTTCACTGTAATTCTTCTTGAGTTCACTGTAAAGTGACTTTTTGTGTTAAAATCTTGGAAATCCTTTCATATGTGCTAGATGGTGGTTTATGTGTTATTGCACTTCTATATACATGAAAGTTATACTTATTGGCATTAAAGCTTATTTCTACTAAAATATCCCTTTTTTGCATGTTTTTGCATATGCATATTTAGTACATTTTTACTAACCCCATACTTTTCTATACTCTATAAGTATAGGTTGGAGGCAAGTTGAAGACTAGAAGGCAAGCTTGGGAATCGACTCTATCAAGACTAAGTATGTCCTCAAATAGTCGAGTGCATAGTTCTATTTCTTTAATTTCTACTATTAAGACTTATTATATATTTTCATTCAATGTAAAGGGTCATGTCCCTAAGATATTTAAGTTGTGTCTTTAAGATGGCTTGTGACGATGAGACTACTCTTTCATACTTATAAAAGATATTTCCTTTTTATTATAAATGTCGTGAAAAGTTTTAATTCCGCACTACTTTTCATGTCTTATGTAATGAATGATTGCAAATGTCTGGTACAAGACCTCCGAAAGGTCAAGTACGCAATTGTCCGACTTAAGGGTTACCCTAACTTCTAGAGGGTACTTTCGGGTCGTGACAATTATTTGCTTGTTAAAACTGGCCAATGAGAAAATCTCTCCGTCGATTTTGTAGGTTTTTCCATTTTAAAAGACGAAATTTAGTTTAAATTTATATTTTGTAGTTAAAAATTGGCCAATGATAAAATCTCTCTGTCGGTTTTGGAGGTCTCCCCATTTTAAAATACGAAAATTTAGTTAATTTTATATTATTTACTTGTTAAAATTGGTCGATGAAGAAACTACCATCGATTTTCAAGGTGTCCCGTGTTAATAAGACGGGTTTTTATTTATAAGTATTATTTGAGTTATTTATTTATATTTATTTAGTACTAACTCTTTTACTAAGTGTCTTTACAGGTCACCGAGTTGCTTTCCATCGAAGCTATTCGAATAAAATTTGCATTCTAATTTTATTTATTAATGTGTAAATTATTAGCGATAGGCAAACTTAGGCCGTTTCTTATTATTGTTTTATTTTATTATTTGTGTATATTGCATGCCTATTACACTTGTTTATAGTTTTATTTCCTCAATTTGAAAAAATGAATTCAGCCGGGACCCACATTTGTGGATTTCTAAGAGTGCCTAACACCTTCCCTTTGCAATAACCTGAACCCTTACCTAGAATTTCTCTGTTTCATAGATCACTTAATGGTTTCCTAGTTTTTTCCTAGAATTAGGTGGCGACTCCTTTAAAATTCATTTATTCTTTAAATTCTTTTAAAACTGAGTTAATTGATCATTTTTCGAGTCACCACGACGTTTCGCACTATTTGAAGAGCGGGGATGTAAACAAAGGGTATAATGCATGACTGGCGTGATTAATAAATATGTTGACCATAGAGGGGACTTATTCTACAGAGGCACGTGGTTCTGCGACTATGAGGGTGACTGACCCTTACTCCAACTCGCTATTAAGCCTACTCCCAACTGATTATCCAAGTAACACATTATAACAGAATTTTTGTAATACTAAATAGCTCAAAATACTGGCGTACTAACTGAAAATGCAACATTAATGTATTGATAATCAGACATTCTTAACTGAGGTATATTTGAATAAACTGACCCAGCAAGTGTAATTCATGAACTAAATGAATTTACACAACTATGATTCTGAGTTTCATGGAAAGAACTAAGCAACAATTCTATGAAAACATGATAATCTGATTTGGATTAGTCTAACAACTAAATCACAACATAAATCTAAAGTTCTAGAAACCTAGGTCTAAACATGATACAGAGAATCAAGAATCTGATTGAATTCTAGGGACCTAATAGGTGAAAGGAACGCACTAGTGAAATCTCACATACCTGGTGACGAATTTCATGAGGAAATATTTTAATTTCGGAGTTGGTCTGGGGGAAACCTTGTTGCGTTCTTGGAGAGGGTTGGTCGAATCTTTCTCCGTTTTCTCATTCAACTTGGACAAATTTGTAGAATGATTTAAACTCTAATTAAGTTACTGTTAAGTCATTGTATTTTGAATAAATGCCAACTAATAGGAAATAACATAAGTTGGCTAAAGGCTGCGACAACACTGCGGAAAACAATACACAAGAAGGGACTAGTGAAGCAAAGCTGGAATGTTAAGAGATTCAAGAATCACACTGGACAGCGAATAAAGAAGGCAAGAAGATATCCCTAAATTAATCCAAGTAAAATCAAAGACGAGATTGAAGATCAGAATTAGAGATCAAGCCAAGATTCAAGGAAGGAATTGAGGATCAACCAAGATCCTAGAAAATCATCCAAGAAAGGAAAGAATTGATTTAACAGTGCACGTATCTAATATGGACATGATTCAACAAATCAATTCCAAATAAATCAAGGAATCAATTGGATAATCCTTCTTTGATAAATCCCTTGGATTTCCGAAACAGATCAATACCTTCAACATATATATAAATGATTCTCAGCCCTAGATGTGAAGGACGCAACTTCACTTGAACTTATTTGTAATCTTCTTTCATGTTTGATAAAACTTTGTACACGTGAGTGAACAATTGTAAAAAAAAAAGAGAGGAAAGATTCTGAGAGTAGGTTATACAAGTAGAGGTAGTGTTAAAACTAGAAGATCTTTGCATATCAGGCAGGATAGGAAGACTACTCATTCTGTACAATCAAGTTCATCAAGCTGTGAAGGAAACCCTTGAACCCCAATGGTATTGGACTAGGCACCACATTGGTGATCCAAACCAATATAAAACTTCCCGTGTTCATTTACTTTCGGTCAATTATTTTATCTTACTATGCTGAACTAACTCGCCAAATTAGTCGACTATCTTACACAGGCAGTCGACTGGATAAATATTTTTACTCACCCCCCCCCCCTTTCTTGACTTTCAGTTATTAGGCTAAAGCTGACTAAAATGACATAGTTTAAGGGTTAAACGGCGTAGAAATATTTTAATTTCAGAGTTGGGTCTGGAGGAAACCTTTTTACGTTCTTGGAGAGGGTTGGTCGAATCTTTCTCCTTTTTCTCGTTCAACTTGGATAAATTTGGAGAATGAGTTGAATTGGGTAAAGTCTAATTAAGTTACTAGGCTAATGCTGACTAAAACTACATATTTTAAGGGTTAAACGACTTAGTTTAGGTGTCTAAGCATAGGGGAAAAAACCAAACGACCCCTAACTTAAAAGCTAATAAGTCAACGCCGGACCTCGTCCATGGACCATGGTCCCACCTACAGTCCATCCTCGTTAGTCGTCAGCTTGATTCAAAGTCTAGGATCTGAAGAGTCTAAACCATGGACCGTGGTCCCACCTACGGTTCGTAGGTCCTCGTGCGTGGTTCAGGACATAGATGAATTTTCCTGGAGTTTTTGGGAATCCGAACCACAAGCCTGGTCCACGGATCATAGTCCCACATACGATCATAGCGTGATTCTGGATTTAGCTGAACTTTCTTTGGGTTATGGGGAGTCTGAATCTCATATCATGGTCCCACCTACGATCAGTAGGTCCTGGCGTAAGTCAAGACTTGGCTGAAAATTTTTGGGGTTATGGGAAGGGAGCTGCAGGTGGTCAACAACGGACCCCACCTACGGTCTGTAGGTGGCACCTGCAAATTCTGATTTTCTTTTTTGGAATCTGTTCTTCTAGCATACTGGGTGTTACAACAAAGATGAGTCGGGGCCTAGAACCGTAGCTATGGAAAACTTTCAGGGTCTTGAACTCGACTAAATAGATAGTATGACAGGGCCTCAAACCCCACTAAGAGAGGCTACATTTGGACATCAAACCCGGGTAAAAGCTACCATAATCCCCGAATTACCCTCTTTTACTCCAACTTTCCATGTCATAGAGCGGAGCGGAACTATCTTCAAAGTTCCCATAACCCACTCCAACTTTAAATCCTCGACTTGACCACAAACAACCAAATAAAGATTAAATTAACCCACCAACATGTCTAAGTCTACCCCAAGGGTGAATTATGGATCTAAAGGTCATATGAATTTAATTATCGCCTAGATAATGATCACATTATCAGTCCCAAGTCATTTATCCGTCTATAGGGAGTTAAGTCGTCTGAAGAGATGTAAGATCAATTCTAATGCTTATTGGCTCCATAATGCGAGTCTAAGGCAACAGTAACCTAAACCTAGGCTAAGACCAATAAAAAATTCAACAATGTTCACAAAGCGACAACCACAAGGTAAGGTATGATCACAAAGCAAAATGAGGCATATAGAGCTCCCCCAAAATCCAAAAATAAGGCCTAAAGCATGATTTTGTATAATCAAGCATGATCAACTACTACCCAACCCCAATTCCAATAAATTAGCATGAATTTACAAATGAGAAGTCATAACTACCTCAATGTAGACAACGCGCGCTCCATAATCACTATATCCGAGTTTTCTCTTTTGAACGATCTTGAATCGTTGCCGTACTATCAAAAACATAACCACAAGTCAATATGTATGTTTTGATATCAAAAACAAAATAATTGGAGGTAGACCAAAAATTGAGTCAAAACGTGAATGTGGAGCCCGCACTTTGAATCTCAAAAATGACTCTGTCAAAAGGTCTGAATCAACTTACCGAGTCGTGTCCCAAAAAGGATACAATTCGATTCAGGCAAAAATTACCACATGCAAAAATTTGCTTCAAGAAATACCAAAAAAGTGCCTTGTGAATCAAGTATATCTAAGTTTTGGTGAAGACAACTTTATTTGTACTTTTGGATTGTTAATTCTATTGTGGAATATTGAGAATATGGTTGATTTAACTGTGGTAATGGTAATTTATTGTTCCTTAAACTATGCCTAGCTAATTTCCGAATTCCTAGGGGTATGTGATGGATGAATGGTAGTATGTGATTGAGCGTTGATTAATTGTTTCTATAATGTTTGATATTATATGGGTTCAGTTATTTCTTCATGTTTCAATTAATGTTTGGAGGTTACAAACTCTATTAATCTTTGAATATCTTGGTTTGCTTGAAAGATGGAATAAGGGTGGGAAGATTCGGTTGATAATTATTTGAGTTCTTTCATTTAATTGTTGAATCTAGAAATAGATTAGCTAAATTGAGATTATAGGTTGTTTGGAATTGAACACATAATGAGGTTTGAGAAAATATATGTAGATTGAACGATTGTCATTAATACGAATAGCCTAGCTTACTGATTGTCATCAACTTGTTGAAGCAATGTTAGTTACCCGATTACAGTACTATCATTCATGCTAACAAATGTCTAAAGGCTTATTAGATATGTATAAACAAATCCCATTTTTTGAAAAACAATGAGAAAGTCGTCTAATTTGAGTTTCGTATTAACACATTGTGCTACTTACTTCTAAATCCTTCATTTATTTTACTTGCAAATAGCTAGTGATTAATTATTGTTGCTTTTGGTTGTACACGCAAGTGTACGTCGGCACACAAGTGTATAGTGGTTGTAAAAGAGTCGGACTATAGAATCTAAACGACTTACGATCAATTTATGTGTATAGGGTTGCAGTATGCTAAGGATTCATGTATCACATCTCTTTCATGGAATTCTTATGGTTATCAAATTACTGATTTACAAGAATGTTATTATGATCATGGTCTCTCGACCTCTGTCTAACTACACCGTTGAGCGAGGATAAGCACCTACCTCAGCAGACTGTCTAACTACATCGTTGAGCGAGGATAAACAGACTCAACTGTGGAGCATTTATTTCTCATCAAGTCCCTTAAACAAGCATGATGTTTGTCAAGTGCTCAATCCTAAACACGAATCCATTCAAGTGGTATGCAAGAAAGATCAAAATATGCCAAATATCAATTACACTCTAGGGCGAAAGTAGAACCCCATTTTCTATGGGAACGGTCCAACTCTTTAGTAAGGTTATTATATTGCTAATGATTGTCTACACATTTTTAAAAGAGGTGTAATTGGGTGTTTATCAACCACTTAAAAAATTCAATGTTGCATATTGATGAAGAGACACTTTTCCTTTTAAAAAAATGATAAATAATCTCACCTCATGAATATCAATCTCACAATAGATGTAAATTGATGATCAAGAAGGCAACGGGGAATCATTGTTTCCCTTGACAAAAGTCTTGCGAAGCTAACTTAGAAAATATTTCTTAGAAAGAGCCACCTTTTGAATATCAAACCATACTAGATCGTACCATATTAGTGTTTTAAGATAATGTAATTGTCTATTTGATTTGGTCTTTATGGTTTATGAACTCAGGATATTCATATGTTTTAGTATGAATTGTAAAGATACACATTTTTGTTTATAAAGTAACCTGGTTCTATAGTCCAAAATCCCACTCAAAAATGTACAATTCAGACGCGGCACACCCCTTTAGTAAAGTTCGCAAGCACCTTCTGAGACAACACTGATTACAAACTGTCCACAATGGACTCGAACACCCAATAATTAAAGCTCGAATAAATAACACTTCCATGGTTCAGCAAGAAAATATAAATCTGTACAGCATAAGTTTATGTAAAAGCATCATAATCCAACTAAGCTATGCAGACCCGATAACTCAGCACTTCATCTGGAACCAACAAGTCTTTACAACATGAAAACCCACACTGATACATCCAGCATAAGGAGTCTTCATTCCATCTGCAAATAGAAAGCGCATTCTTATGCATGTAAACTTGTTCCAAAAATAATGAAGCAAACTGAACTTTTCAACCAGAACACCATTTGATAAGGTGATCATACAACTATTCATCAGAATTCTTATGCACAGTTCGTTTTCTTAATCAAATTATTTTTCCTTCGGTAAACACTTTGAAAGAAATACAAGTAAAGATAGACACCAGACCTGAAACACACGCTCCACCAGCAGATATGCTCCCAATTACAACATTTGACCTGTCTTTATGCTTCACTGACATGTCTGAAAACAGTGATAGATTTACTTTGATCTTCTTCAGTGAAGGATTTCATCCTTTCTTTTTCAACCTTGTTAACACATGAAAATATATCAGGGACCTCATTAAAGGATCCTCCTAACGGGACATACTAAGTCACAGATGTTAAAGGAGATACCTGTGCTTCTAACTCGGCTATTCTTTGTAAAGATAATTGTTCCACACATGCACGACGTTTCCGTTCTTCTTCCAGCAACCCAGTCATCTGATACCGCAGCTCAGCCATTTCTTGAGCTAAATCCTCTGATTCTTCTTTGGCTTTTAGCTTTTCCATTATCAGCTCTTCCTACCCATTCAAATCAATGGACCAACAGCATTAATCGCATTAAGACTCGGATGTAATGTTTCTACGGATGTCAACTACAAAAAATACCTTAAGCTGCTTTACAAGTGATTCATTATTCTTTATTTGACCTGCCATTTTCTTCCTCTTCTCAGTCAAGTCGACATCTGATGGCCCTAGAGAAGCCAGTTTGATAAGGAGTGGACCCAAAATGTCACCACAGCAGCTTAAATGAAAGGAATAATGTGAGACACAATGTAAAAATTGTTGGAAAGATGACTTAGCTTTACTATAATTTTAGGTATTTAGCACAGAAAGATTCTTAATACAAGCATGGTCAACTACACGACAATACACAATCATTATCTCCAACAAACTACAAAATGCCTCTACCAAATATGAAAATCATGAGCAATTTGCTTTATTAGATGAATCATACTTAAGAATTTACTCTGGAATATAGTATGGTGCTTTCACATCAACAATTTGTCGCCAACATCTGATCTTATATGAATTACTTAATATTAATCATTCATCATCTTAAGCTAATAAGGTAATGGTAGACTAAGATCTGAGTATATGCTCACTGCATACCTAGAAGCACTGGCATCTTCTTTACTTGAGGAGCTGTCATCATTGTTCGGTATCAAACCACGAAATAGCTCCTCTACTTTTTCAGAAAATGTTCTGGCATTCATTTCAGACGTCTGGAGTTGTTCCCTAAGATTTACATTTTCCTTTTCCAAACTTTCGATAACTTTTTCTGCATCATAAATTTGAAGTTGGAGGTCATGAATAAGCCCATTCATCATAGCATTATCTTGAGCAGTTTCATCCTGGGATTTCTTAGCTTTGAAATAATTCTGCTCCATGGTTATCAAATCAAGCTTCATACTCTCTATTTCGAATTGATGCTCTAGACCTATGGATGCTACTGACTCCTCTAGTCTCTCTATGCACAAAGCTGAACCCTCTATCTCTAACTCTCTGTTTTCCAATTGCTGCAACAAATATAACCGTTCAGCATTTGACATTTCCAACTCTTCCCTTAACCTTATAACCTCTTCTTCCATGTTTTCAAGGTTTGCAAGTTTCAATTGAAGGCTGCATACACACTTACTCAGAGAATCCATCTCTTCATTCCTCAAATTCAGCTGATCCTGCAGGTAGTCTAAAACGAATATATTGGAAATGTTGGAACTAAAATGGGCAATTGAAGTCAACAACAAATAAAATAGATACAATTTTAACTATAGAAGAGGACCAATCTTATATGACAAGCTACAAAATATAAAGGGTATGACCTATCGAAAATTTCTAGTAAAGTAAAGGTTATAGTTTGCAAAAGACTGTTGCTCGAACTCTCAAAAAAATATTGTCACACCTGTGTCGACTCTCCAAAAATAACTGCTTTTGGAGAATCTAATACACACCCCCATCAACATTTTTGAAGAGTCCGAGCAACAAAAGCAAAAGATATCACCTAGAAATAGATGATACGCGTTCATAAAAGGTGATATTGCTCCAACGAAAATGCTAAACGTTCATATGATGGCAAAAGATGACTTCAACTTGAGAATCAACAGTCAACTACCATTTCACTCCTCTCAGTGGCATACGCTTGAATTCTCTTCCTTTTTTGAATATTTCTACAGCCTGGGGCTCCGAGAATACTTTAGGTAAAAATAAGGAATGTTTACCAAGTAAAATAAAAATACGTCACATATAATGTAACAAGAATATTTTGGAGCGATACCTATCTCTTGGGAACAGTTCTCCAGCTCACTTTTCAGCTTCTGGGTGTGATATTTGTCTTCTTCTCGGGCCTCAGATAATGTCTGCACATGCTGTTCTATTTTCTGTAAAATAGATTTAATAGAAATAGTAAAATGTTCACCTTAGTCTCCAAGATTTTCAACTAGGTAATAGAATGTTCATGATTGACAACACAAGTTGGTTATATTCATAGTGGTTATTTTCAGTCCACTGGTCAACTACTCTAAATTAATTTGTGATGACAGTAAGTTGTGTTAACATTATATCTTTACAAGATAATAGATATAGTTCATACTTCATAGTTGTTTTTAGAGCCTACTCTATTCCATTCCCAGAACCAACATACGATAAGATTGCCAATTGCTGTGTAGTCAAATTTCTGACAAACTTTACCATCCTCTTTACACTAGTTTATGGATTATAAAAATAAACATAAGACAAATATAGCATACATATAGATTATTAGAAGCTTTAAATAATAATATATCTTGTTACACTAGAACATATAAAACCTCATGATTAACAAGAGTAATAGATGAAAGTGTGCCAGTTCCTCATAATTTGATTGTTAGAAACTTGACTGTACATAAGTAACGGGCAAGTACCAAAATATACATGAAAAGAAAAGCAGTTAAATGGCATGGGTAAAGGGTAACTATTAATTGGAATGCAAAACTAAAGTCTTGTCTTGTCTTCTTTTTATTTTTGGATGGTGGAGGCGGGGGGTGGGGAGGGGGGCATTTCCATTTGCTATAATTAATTCGGACAAATTTAGAGCTAAAGGATGAAATTTAATCAAATTTGAGTTATGTGGGGCCCGCGCGAGCGTAACTAAGTCATGGGAACACTTGTCATTAATATTGGTATAGCTTGTAATAGATTATAACTCCATGGGATAAGTGGTTGAATTAATTGAATGAATCAACGTTATCATTGATTTTTTGGGGAATAATTATATATCAATGAATAAGCAATGATTAATGGGGATAATCATTAAATCAATGATCAGCTAGCAAGATACGAAAGGAAATTTGGAATCGATGGATTACTTGGCAGTGACTAAGAGGGGGAAATAGGATTACATAGAGACAAAATGAGCAAGAAAAAAATGGAAGGAAACTGGGACTTGATTACCTTGAGACATAATGAGATAAAAAGATAGGACATTGGGACTAAGAGGGTACATGTCATGAAATGAATTGGCTGCAAAAATTAAAAGAAGGGATTAATTAAAGTTATGTCTGCCTGTGATAAAAATGAGAAAGAAACAATGAAACAGGAGGTAAACTTGGAATGCTAATTTGGAACAAAGGAGATGCTGGGAGTGAAATCCAGCTGAAAAGCCACTCTTGGTGTTGAAAAAATTTAAGAAATCAATAACACACCATCACTTGTTGTGTCCAACTTAAATAGCCTTTATAAGGTATTTTGGGAGAGAAAATTTCATTGTTTGGAACAAGTTGTTGGAGTTAGAGAGAAGGGAGAGCTCCAACTTTATAAATGCTATAGGCAAGTATTAAATGCATTGCGTAGTACATTTGGTTCATTAAATACATTTCCTCATGCTCCAACATCATGGAAATTATAGATCTGTAAAGAAAATATCAAGAACCTTTAAAGTACACAAGTCATGAAAAATCTAGGGTACTTCAAAGAGGCGTTCCTTTCACTCATGTTCCATGGACATCGTAGACTGAACTATTGAAGGATTTAGATTTTTAATACTGATTTCATGAAACCCAAGAAAGCTAGTTTTGAAATTGAAAAGTTTGTTGATAAAGAAGATGAATATTGTTGTGTTCTCATGAACTGTGTCGTTTTTAGTTTCTAAAGGAGTGACTTGGTTCCATAACACGTGTAGTGGACGAATTGGAGTTAAAACTCAAGGATTTGACTTTCGAATTGAGAAATAGTGATTCTTACTGAACTAATGAAGTTAAATTCAAGTGTCTGACACTTAGTTCGTATTGTTGTGATGCATTATTGATTTACATAAATATAAGCTCGTATATGTATATTGTGAAAGATACTTTGGGTAAATTTTGGGAAGTGATTCGAGGTATGTTGAAACTCACTACCTCTCGAAGTTTTTCCTGAAATTCATATTGTTGAACTGATTTATGTAGAACATGTTTAAAGTATTTCTTAACTTGTGGAGGCGAGCAGATTGGGATTGCACCAGTTCTTGCCTTGTAAATAGTTTAGGTGCTATTTGTCATGATTTTCATAAAATGTGAAGGGTAACGTTTTTGAAAACTTTTACATATTGAAATACCAAGCCTAAATATTGAACTTATCAGGAAAGATCCATTCTTATCCTATGATCGGAAATGCAGTCTAATTGCCCCTATAACTGAGCAGGAAATAGTTGATGCTCTAAGGGGAATGGCTAAAGGACAAAACATATGGAATAGATGGTTTTCCTATGGAGTTCTTTGTGAAACACTAGGAGGTGGTCAAAGAGGATGTAGTGGGTGCTGTGATGGAACTCTTCAATACTGATAAGCTGTTTAAGGAGGTTAGTTGTACAGCCATTACTTTAGTTCCTAAAGTAACTACCCCTAACCAGGTAAAGGATTATAGACCTATTGCATGCTCACCATATATAAACTCATTATAAAGATCCTCACAAATAGAATTAAGCCAATGGTTGGTACACTAGATATCCTTCCCAGACTGTTTTTATAGAAGGAAGAAGTATAATTGATAACATCTTATTCAGTCATTACAAAGATCCTCACAAATAAAATTAAGCCAATGGTTGGTATACTAGTAAGTCCTTCCCAGACTGTTTTTATAGAAGGAAGAATTATAATTGATAACATCTTATTCAGTCATGAACTTTTGAAATGGTACACTAGGAAAGGTCTGTCACCTAGAGGTACTATAAAAGTGGACTTGAGGAAGGCATATGATTCCATAAAATGGGATTTCATAAGGAAGTTACTTGAAGGGCTGGGATTTCCATTCAAATTTGTGCATGGCTAATGGAATGCATAACCACTGTATCCTACTCGCTGATCATAAATGGAGGGTTAACACCATTCTTTCAAGGAAAAAGGGGGATCAGGAAAGGAGATCCAATGTCCCCATACCTGTTTGTGCTAGCAATGGAGTACCTGCAAAGAGAGCTGTATGTTTTGCAGGAGCCTCGGTTCAAGTACCATTCAAGGTGTAAAAAATTTGATGTGATGCAAATTTGGTTTACATGACTTACTAATGTTTTGTAAGGTTGATGTAGGTTCAATACAACTACTGCAAGGTGCTTTCAATAGATTCTCTATGGTCTCTGGATTACAGGCAAATAATGAGAAAAGCTCCCTTTACATTACTGGTGTGAAACCTGACACGAAGCAAACAATTTTATCTATATTGGGCGATGTGGAAGGTGAGATACCTTTCAAATATCTACGGGTGCCTATATCCTCCAAGAGGCTCACTATAGCTCAATGTATGCCATTGGTGGAAAAGATCACTAAAAGAATAAGGTGTTGGACAGCTAAACTACTCTCTTATGCAGGAATATCGAGTTATTAAAATCAGTAGCTTTTGGGATGCAGACTTACTGGTTAAAAATCTTTGTCCTGCCAAAGAGGATCCTGAAACTGATTGAAGGAATATGTAGAACTTATCTTTGGACTGGTTCAACTCTGAGCTCTAGGAAAGCATTGGTGTCATGGGAGAAATTATGCCTATCCAAAGGTTGTAGGGGTCAAAACATAATCAATCTCCAAGTTTGGAATATTGCTGCTCTTCTCAAACTGTTATGAGCAATGCATGAAAAGAAAGATTGTCTTTGGATCAAAAGGATACATATATACTATATAAAGGGTGAGGATGTGGAACACTGTACTATTCCACCAAATGCCACTTGGGTAAAATACGAAAGATCCTAGAGACAAGGAAGGCACTTCAGTCATGTGATCAGGTGACCCTGGAACTAAGTTAAAAGCAGTGGTGGTAGCTAGTAAGTTCTCTATTCATCACATGTACATCAATCTAACACCAAAGCATCCTAAAGTGAATTGGAAGAGCATTCCTTTGCAACCAAACATTCATCCTAGGCATCAATTTATCCTTTGGTTAGAAGCTTGGAGGAGACTGGCTACAACAGATTAAGAAGTTTGGTATACAAGTGCCCCCGGAATGTAGCTACTGTACAGTTGCCCCAGAAACTTCAATGACCTTTTTTTGAGTGTCCTGAAATTAGAGCATTGTGGGCCAGGAACCGAAATGGTTGGGAATCAATAGGCAAATAGAAACCTGGCAGGTTGAGCTAGAATGGACTAATATGTGGGCAAGAAAGAGTAATGGGACTGTGCAATAAACAGTTGTCACTACAACAAAAATAACTTTTAGCAGCAATAAATAGACACACTAATAAAGAGTGTTAAAAGTGTTTACCGGCATTAGTTAAGTGTCATTATATCCAATGTCGCTAAAGCCTGTAGGGACATATACAAAAAGTGTTAATTGCCGCTAAAAGTATATATTTAGCGACAATTGCTAATTAATTGCCGCTAAAAATCATTTTTTATGTAGTGTGTCTTTGCAATGATGGTGTATATTATATGGAGAGAAAGGAATACTATTACGTTCGAGGAGAATCCATACCAATGTGATAGAGTTTGCAAGGTGATTGGCTTATATATTCATGTTAGAGGAAAAGATCTAAAGAAGTGGAAGGAAGCTTTGAAGAAGATAGATCAAGTAAGGCATCATTTCCTAAAAAGACCTGAATTAGCTGTGTTTTTTTTTACTTGATTCAGTGATTTGTATGGTTTATTGATTTTGAGCTAGATTTGTATGGTTTTGTAATTACTTACTTTTTTGGTATCAAAAAACATTTTGTTTCACCAAAAAAAAAATAGCACTTATTTGTTGAATATTCTAGCATGATAGCATGAATTGTGAAGGGATTTTATTTGATTTTTGCTCAAACGGTTGGATTCACTATGAAGGTCAAGGTTGAGAATTTGGGACTTACAAGATTCACCGAGATTGGCTTCGAACATGTTCCTTGTAATGACATGAGACTAAACATGCCGATGTAGGCGTAGGACCTACCTTATGGTTAGGATTATGGTAGTGTCCCATGAGTGGGTACTATTGTGCTACTTTAGTACCATGGCTAAGTCGATTCATACAAAACTTTGATGACACAACCTGACCAAGTAGGATATATATACTTGCTGCTACGAACCAGTTTTATCAAAAGCAAAAAGTGCAAAAAAAGAACTCTAAAGTCCGTTGGGACTTCAATCGCTACACAAAAAAAAAAGTGAGCTTTAATATAAAAAAAGAAAACGCCAGGAGAGGAAAAATATATATGCCTTAGAACCATGATGATGACATGAAAGCACTCAATCCATTTTGAGACTTGCCTCACGGCTTAAGCACGCCTTTGACAATACTGTTAGGTACATAAGCTAGTTGACTTTACATATTTTGATGGTGAAGGTATAGTACTCACGGTAAATGATAAAATCTCACATGATTTTGATTAAGCTTTAATGCTAAAATGAGTACTTTGAAATGTGTTTATTTTGATATTTCATTTCAATGTCTAAATTGATAATTGTTATATAAATGCCTCTTGATTATATCAATGTCTATGCATGTCAATTGATTTCTTTAAATCTTGTGTCACATCTTGGGGAACGGTTGTATGATACAAATTAGGCATGTGAAACTTAGATTGTTATATTCTGAGACCTGTCTCGGTTTCCAACAGGGGCGGAGCTACCTTCATACAAGGGGTTCATTACCCCCTTCGGCAGAAAATTATATTATTTATGCATGGTTAAAATAAGTTTATATGTTTATATAGTTGATGTCGAACCCCCTTCAGCTATCTATTTCTACAGATTTTGAACCCCCTTATTGAAAATTCTGACTCCGCCTCTGGTTTCCAAGCTTAATTCTTGTCATAGAGGCTCCATAGAAGATAGCAGTTCTTTTGGGTTGTATTTACTATTATTCACATGGAATGCATGCATGAGACTTTTTTATTTTGATGAATATTTCATTTAAAAGAAGAATGTTGTTGATTTAACGGTTGTATTCATGCATGATTTTTAATAGTTAAAGGATTGGATTGGAGTGTTTCAATAGTTTTGCATTCATTGTTTGAGTGCATATTTAAGGATGGTTACATGGGTTGGGTAGAGTTCCAGATACCAGTCACATGGATTTGGGGCATGAAACAACTTTATTAATCTACAACATTTGAAGATGACTTGATAACGGCCAAAAGATAGAAACCAAAAGATTCACAAACAAAGATAAAGATATTTGAAATTACTCTGATCAGTTCAACGCTCTGACCTTGTGAACCCCTCAGCGTATCCTTTTCTTTCCTAAGCTGCCAAAAACAGAATGAAGTTAAAGGAAGTATAGAAAGCTAACTAGCAAGAAAGTTACCACAAATCAAGTCATTATCAGAAAATAATTTGTACAGCAGGTATGAACATACAAGCAGGCTAAACTAAAATAAGAAGTCAGATACCCAAATCGACTCCAACTTGGTTTACTAGAAAAACATTCCTACTAGTCCACAAAAAAAATGACTCCCAAATTTTTGAATCAAGCAAAGCCAGTACAGTTAAAATTACTGCACATAAGATTTCTCACTTAAAAGTGTTCAACCATTTATTTCCACTGTCAAATTCCGGATCATTAGACAGACGTTTGGTTGTCACTCTTAGTTTCCATGTTACTCCATAACACATGCATTAGTTGCACGGTAATTCTGGTATAATATTATGCTGAATTCAAGGTAGATTAACAGTACATGTAGTACTAATGCATGGATCAAAGCAGGTGGAAAGGAAAGAATGTTGTTTTATTACTTGTTAGTTCAACCGTCTTTTACTAGTTATTACTTAACTAAATCCAAAAATATTTTTAGTATTAGATTTTAAATATTTTACATTCTAACGTAATTAACCAATCATCCAACAAAATGCAAATACATCAGTGAATGTCATTCACCTAATTATGACACATGAATTATAATCCGCACTTAACTTGTTCATGAATCAAAACAAGTGGGGTTATTACTTCCATGGATATGCTATAACAAATATTACAATATGATTGAAGAGCACATATTACCTCTTTACATCTTGCCCTAATCTCCAATAGCTCCTTTACATCAAAAGAGTGCTCACCACTACTTGTAGACATTCTAAAAACACACAAATTAGTGCCCAGAGAAGAAAAAACAGTGCATCCAACTTAGTTTATCTGGACAGGATAAAAAATAATGGTCTCACAAGCCATAGCCATATTAAGCACCATATGAGAAATCAATTATACACCCGACTTCTAACTCCTTATACTCACATTGATCAGATATGAACAACAATATAGCAAAAACAGAAAAGGATAACAGTATGTGCATAAGAACTAGAAGAGGTTAATGGATTGTCAATTTGGGAGACTCAGTTCCAAGTTCCAACTAAGGTCATAATACCTGTATATTAAAAATATGGATTGAAATGCACACACTCCATTTTCCCCATATCTTGATTAATGAAAATGTTCCTTCAATATAAAGGCCACGTATCTGGTAGTAGTTCAAATTCTTCCTGCTTCTCAACAATAACATACACTAGTGCCTAGAAACAATGATGGCTAATGTATATGCATATTGTTACGGTTATTTCCCAAATACCAACAAAAAAACTAACACCTAACCTTCGGCTACCCCTCAATGGCACTAATAAACATACATAGGTATAGGGATGCCTATTTTACTAGGCGCAATAGAATACTCAACCAAACATTCAACTCATGGGTTACTCCCGCACCAAATAGTTCTCTGCCGCAAGGTAACTGAAAAAAAAAACAAGCAAGTTTCTACACCTCGAATAATGCAGAATGGATAGAGAATCAAAATGCTTACAATTTATTTATCCCATTTTCAATCAAGAAAAAACATTCTAGGGATTGCCGAAATTGATTAAAATTGGTTCAACAATTCAAACTTGTTTGAGCTTCTACACAATCACAAAATACAGGAAAAAATGTTGTCTAAAATGATTGCTTAGAGTAAAGTTGCAAAATTATTCTTACATACAAAGCAAATGAATATAATTTCTATACAGCTGCTCCAAAAATTACATGATTAACAAAAGGTATAAGAAACTAACATTCGAATAGAAAAATAAATACCGATTCGTGGGGTTTACGATGCCAAATGATCTAAAAAATGATTTGACAGAGAAATTTTGAAATGTAAGAGATTATGAGAATCGGGTCTAACCCATTACAAGGGTAAACGGGTTTATATATGTATATATCAGAAGAAGACAGTAACACAAAAAACGAAATTTTTAAATAATTAAAATTAATTATATGTAATATGATTAAATAATAAATTGTTATTTAATTAATAAAATAATATTAAATAAATAACGCATGGCAAGTGGTTGCAACACAATATTTTTTTAAAAAATATTTACAACAAAATTTTAGAAAAATAATAAATTATAAATAATAAATGAAAAGAAAATCAAAAACAGTTGTGTAGCAACACAAATAAAACTTTTACATATTTAAATAATAAAATTTTAAAAAATTATAAATGAAAAAAAAAATCAAAAAATGTTGTGTAGCAACAAAAAAAACTTTTCTATATTTTAAATAACAAAATTTTAGAAAAATGACTCCCATATTGATACATGACAGACGGTAGCAAAAAAAAATTAAATATTTAAATAACGAAATTTTTGAAAAAAATGATAAATTATAAATTATACATGAAAAAAAATAAAAAACGGTTGATTTTTTAAAAAACTCATTAACCATTTTCTTCTTCCTCTTAAAAACTCCATAATTTAATTTATTGTAGTTAAAAAATCAAAAATTAACAAATATAAAATAAAATTATAAGCTCACAAATAATTTTGAAGCTAATTATAATTTTCTAAACTATTTACAATTTTAAAAATTAATTTTATACTTATTATAGTACTTAATTATTATATTTAAAAAAAATTAAAAACAAAAAGATTTTTAAAAGCAAGAATTATTATCACGTTTTATTTTATCTTTGCATTATACAATAATATATAGGAAGAAAATTTTTAGAAAAAATGTTAGAAAGAAAGAAAAAAAATCTCCCACACTTTCGCAATTTTTTATTAAAATAAAATAATTTGCATATTTAAAACCCTAAACCTATACCCCGAACTATTGTAAATGGTATGCAAATATCTTTCGTCATACTTTTGAGACATTGGTGCCCCTATCGTCATACTTTTGGGACATTAGTGCCCTTGTTGTCATACTTTTGGGACATTGATGCCCTTGTCGTCATATTTTGGGACATTTATGCCCCTGCCGTCATACTTTGGGTACAATGGTGCCCTTGCCCCTTAATTAGAGTGAAGGGCATATATGCTCTAATTTATGGACGACAGAAACACCAATGTCCCAAAAGAATGACAAAAGGTATCTGCATATCATTTACGGTAGTTCGCGGGTATATTTGTCATTTTTCCCAAAGAAAACTGCATATTATGTTTGAAAATGACATAAGAACTAAAAAATAATATGAATCACAGTAAAATGATAACTAAGAATATGTGAAAATCATATAAGAAATTCTGTTGACTTTCCTACAATCACTTATATCATATAAAATGAAACAGATGAAGTAACATATATTATTTGAAAATGACATAAAAGTACATAAATGTCTAATATCTAATCTATTATATAGAAGAGTGAAGTATAGGACGACTAAGGGCATAAATGTAATTTCACGCTAACAAAAATTTATTAAAAAATAATAAATAATTCTAGAGACATCTTTTTATATATGAAGTGAATAATGATCAAGGACAAAAATATAATTTTACACTAACAAAAATCTATCAAGAATGATAACAAGAAAATTAAATAGTTCTACAAACATCGCAAGTTAGTGTTATTACCATTAACTTATATTGTTATTACTTCACTTTCTTTTCTTTTGTGAGTTATTGTGATACCTATTTTATTATTACTCTATTTAACTATTACTTTAGTTAATTTCAAATATTATTTTAATTCATTATGCTCATAAAAATGTTTATTTTTTATATAAAAGTTTATCATGAATCAATTATTTACATCTTTATTTTGATCTACTTAATATATTTGAAAATAAATAAATGTGATAAAATTAATAATATATATTAGATTGATATAAAAGAAAAAAAATGCTAAAAAGTAACTTTTGCAAATAAAAATGAATAGGATGATAGATTTGTATTAAAGACGACCATGAATAAAAATGTAATTCATTCTAATAAAAATCTATCAAGAATGAATAATTCTAGAAACATCTTTCTATATATGAAGTAAATGATGATCAAAGGTAAAAATGTTAATTTACGCAAACAAAAATCTAGGAAGAATCATAACAAGAAAATTAAATAGTTCTAGAAACATCTTTAATTAGTATTACCTTATTTTTGTTATTTCTTCATTTTTTATGAGTTATTGTGATAAAAATAAAAAAAATGGAAAATAATAGAATG
Organism: Solanum pennellii; assembly: GCF_001406875.1. Taxonomy (NCBI): domain Eukaryota; kingdom Viridiplantae; phylum Streptophyta; class Magnoliopsida; order Solanales; family Solanaceae; genus Solanum; species Solanum pennellii. Next base: position 41,119,255 of record NC_028648.1, on the reverse strand, counting down.
TGCAGGTAACAAAAGTGTGCAAGTATTCGGTTGTAAAAAAAATTAAAAAAATCAACAAACGTCAATCTCTTTTTGGTCAAGTTTTTCTTATAATACTTGAGGCTTGCTGTTGACTCTTGTATTTGTTTATAAAAAATAGTATTAATGTATCCAATTATACTTGTATTGCCTAATTAACCTTTCAAATTCGATAGATTACTTATGTATCCAAATATACTGCATTTAGAAATCAACATTTCAACTTGTGTTAATTTTTCAATAGAAGTATCTATGTATATAATTATTATACTATATATAAATTTGACAATCACACAAAACTCAATCTCTTTTTATTCATGTTCTTCTTGTACTAATTTTTTTAAATAACTATCGTCATTGTAATGTAGAAACAAGTCAATAGAAAGCCTATAAAAATAGATACAATATATATGTATACAAATATAATCTTCATAAAAATAAGGAGAAGATCAATTAAGTGATATCTGATGAATTCAAATTACAAGTTCCTAAAATCATTTTGTAGACTTATGTAAATAAGTGCAAAGCTATGTTTCTAAGCTTGGCTTCCCTTGATAAATATTATCAAATAATTATTATATATTTTTTTAGTTATTGTGAATCACATCAATCTAACTTAAATAATTTTCATGTTGGGCCCGTGACACGGTCCATATATATTTCTAGTAAATTAATACGTAGATTTCATGAATATAACATATGAAAATAAAAATAAAAACAGTAAACACTAAAAAAATGTTATTTGAAAAAACAAAATAAAAATAATTTATTGTTATGAAACTATATGAAGTTAGAAGACAAATAAAGTAAGGAAAAGAGAAATATTTCTTATTTATCTTGAAGTATATTCATGATTCATTGATCTTTCACAAATCTTATTTACAATGAAGGAAAACCCTTTATTTATAGGGAAAACTTTACTTGGTCCCCAAGTAGGATTCCTAACCATATCATACAAGGACTCCACATAATTAGAAATTCACTATAATACAAATTGTTTATAACACTCCCCCTTGAATGTCCGTAAATTATGTGCCTCGTTAAAATCTTACTAGATAAAACCCAGTAGGAAAAAAATGTAGTAAAGGAAAAAGGGTACACATATCTAATAATACGCATTATGGATTCCTCATTAAAAACCTTACAAGGAAAACCAGTGGGACAAAACCTTGTGAGGAAAAAAGAGTATGTCGCGTATTAACTCCCCCTAATGACAACATCAATTTAGAGAGTAGAATCTTCATTTTCCAAGCTTGAGCATCATCTTCTTGAAAGTTGTAGTTGGTAGAGAATTGGTGGATAAATCAATTGTAGTATTACTTGAACAAACATGTTGCATGTTGATATCACCATTCTTGGGAGCTCATGAGTGTAGAAAAAACTTGATGAAATATGCTTTCTTCTATCTGCTTTTATGAATCTTTCCTTCAGGGTCAAAGATTTCTCCAAGTTCCTTACTTTAACTTCTTTAAACAAATAATCTATTGCCTTTTGAAAACTCTTCAAGAGTTTCAATTATAGTTATCAACTTGCATAACAATACTTGTATATGCTCTATGCATTTTGAATCTATTTAATCCTTATGAGGATGATAGACAAGTTCTCCAAAAACTTGTATATGCTTTAGATTTTGAACCCATTGTATATCTTCATATCAATTTTGTCAAGTGACAACTTTCAATATTAGATGTATGACATCTTCTAGTGACTAGATTGCAGGTCAAACAAGCTTTACGCTTACTAAGATGCATCATTCCACTTTTCACTTGATAATTATTTCTACACAAGCATGGTTTAATAGATGTAGAATTCATATCCTCATAATCTTTTACGATATTGTGCGCTATGGTATCAAAAATATCATCAACGACATCATTTTGTATTGATTCACAATACGACATAATTTATTAAGATCTCATCCCTTCATATTTTTAGGTAGCTACCCTTCTCATGAGGTTTTATAAAGTGTTATGTCGTAAGATCTCCAAGAGCACTGTATCCTTATTATGATCATTTTGATTCTTGATCCTCCCGCTTTTTCAAGGATTATTTTATTTAGAATTGATTAGTCTATCATGCTTCATGCATGTCATAGACTTTATCCTTAAGGGACATTCAATAGGAGAATTTACAACTCTTCTGTTGCTTCTTACAACTCTTCTGTTGCTTCTAATCTCTCCCTTATATTAGACATTACTAACATATATCTAAATCATTTGTAGAATCTATCTTTGTGCATCACTGTATATTCATTGATTATATGTTACATACCAAAATGATCAGATGAAAAATATTTGGTCCTTGACCATAAATCGATTGAAAGAAAATCTAATCATAATTTATTGGTTTGATGCATACAATTATTTTTATACGTGGTACCATATTTCAGATCAACCCATGGAGCTTTATTTTCACAAGCAATGATTTCACTATCTCTGACATTTAATGTCACAACATTTTGAGTATTTATCAATATTATCAAGATAAATTGTCTTTATTATTGTGAAATTGTGCTCTTAACTCAATTATTTTTGCACAAACAATTTTCTGAATGTCAAACTACAAGTTGACAACAAAAGCACATGTGATTATCTTATAAATACACCTTTTTATGATGTCACATGATAGGTGAACGGGCTCATATACACCTTTTTTATTTTTCAGAATTTAGAGATTTAATCTCAACATTAGTTGATCCTATAAACTTGTCATGAGAACAAACAACAAAAGAATTCTTGAAGAATCTTTTAGTTTTTCAATGTATGTTCATTACTCAGTATGCACATCTTTCAGATGACCAAATTATTCATGCCAACTAATAAATTATTAGTACTTGTAAACTCCAAGTTTATTATGTCATGTGCCTTTTTGCTTTAGTAAATTCTCAATTTATTACTATTATATGATGAAAGTTCAACTTTAATACTCTGAGGTACATTTCAAATACTTTTTTCCTCAATTACTCTACCTCTTCTAAAGGTGAATCGTGATCCCATCACTAAATAGACTACTCTGATTATCAGAAAATTATGCATGTAATCGTATTATTCGTGCCAGTATTTTTTGCAAACATCAAGTTGCGAGATAACTATCAACGCACATGAGACCATCAAGAAGAAACATCTATTAGGACCATTAAGTATCTAAACAATCCACTAGGTGGATGAATATGTCCACAAATATTTGTATACGTTCCTACAATGCAGAGGATTCAATCTCAACTTTCGTATATGATGGTCTCACAATTAACGTGTCTTGCTAACAAACAATAAAAGAAAATTCACCATTTAAAAAAAATTAGATTCTTCCATGAATGTCCATTTTAATTTTTCATAATTCGTCTAAACATTATTGACTAACGATGTCCTAGACAATTGTGTCAAAATAAGAAAGTATTGGAATTAGTAAACTTCTTATTTACCATAGAATGTGCCTCAATTGCATTAATTCTTGTCCAATACAAGCCCGAAGATAAAACATGAAACTTTTCTATAATACATGTCTTCTTAGAGACATTCTTGGTGATACCACATCATTGACCAAGGTCGCAATATTTCTCATGCCTAGCATGGTGGCTTACACCTCATTCCCCTTAAAGAATGAATTTATATTTTTAGCATTTATTAAAAGTTCTCATTCTTGATGAATGGAACACAAACATGTGCATATCAAATTATGATAGCTTTAGTACCTCATTCTATATTTATGGGCATTATTCAATCACTTGTCTTCTTTCAGACGTAATATGCACGACTATCACATTCACTTTAGGGAATGAAAGCTTTCAATTGAATAGGGTTCATGACTACTTTTCATCAAAAGTGTACTTTTTGCTTTAATAGTCAAAATATCATCAATATAGTGCATTGAGACTCAAACTCAACGTCTTATCCATATAAAAGTGTCTTAGGTCATAAATTTATGGGTCTTGAACCCAAAATCTTATCATCACGATGCATCAGAACTTTAACCCAATGTCTTACCCTCTTTATACGATTGGACATAAATCCATCGTCTTATTCTTTTGGTGCGATAAAACTTAAATCTATCGTCTTATCCATAATGAGTCTCAACCTCAAACCTTCAAAATAATTGTAATTTCATCACTTTTGATGATCATTAATATTATCTATATTATAATTACACACAAAATTGAGATTATTGATTTATTATAATCAACATTAGTAGTTAATAAATATAGCTTAATAGATCACATACCTCATATAAAGTTTGAAAACATACATTTCAGTAAATTGTGCTTATTATTCAATTATTAAAATAAATTAAGTAATTTTCTTCTCAATTGATTAAAATTAAACATATAAAAAGTCAACAAATCTCTTTAAATACTTACTTTAGATGGTACTTCCAGATCTGTCACATAAATAATTATAACATAAAGATAAATCATACCTTGAAGATATGAGAATCTTATTGCATAACTTATGCAAGATCTCTTTTGCACTTTTCCCGTCTTCTTCATAATTTTTTAAGAATAAAACAATCGTGCTGATAACGTGTTATGAAACTATATGAAGTTAGAAGATGAATTAAGTAGGGAAAAGAGAAAGAATCTTATTCATCTTGAAGTATATTCATGATTCATTGATCTTTCACAAATCTTATTTATAATGAAGGAAAACCCTTTATTTATAGGAAAAACCTTACTTGATCCCCAAGTAGGATTCCTAACCATATCCTACAAGGACTCCACATAATTAGACATTCACTATAATACAAATTGTTTATAACATTAACTATCTTTTTTGAATTTATTTTTTAAAAGTGATAGTTATCTAAAGTAAAATTTAAATTTCAAAAGATAAGAAACTAATCTTATCTTATCCCTAGAAAAAAGTCAACCGAATAATGTAGTATTTAAATAGCAAGAACTATTTTTAACTTTTATCATTTACATCTTCTTAAGAATCTACTAATTTCATAATTTCAGATTCTCTTATATTTATTCAACCACTTGAACATGGTAACATTTTTGATTTTCCTGTTGCTTTTTTATATTACTTTTTTTTATGATGATTAATCTTCGATCTTTGAAGTGATGAGCAATTCATATATAATTGTGGTTGTATGCAAATGATTTAGGTAGTAATTAGTAATTTATTTGTTATGGATGTCAAGTTTGAACAGGTCTTGATAATGATCATGACAAAATAAATATGAATATCTGCCTATGGAATCTACCTCTATTTGATAGATCTATTGAAAATTCTATCGGACTGACGAAAAAGTACACTCTCATATATGTATGTACTCAATGGACAATTATGTTTACCTTTGTAATTATCATTGTGCAAGTAGAAATCGAATAAACTCTATTTGAACTTGATTTTGAAATTGTATTAAATTTTAAATTTTAAATTTACATCTTTAAATTATATAAAAATGTGTTTGATATGTTGAAAATTTGTCGTAATTTGAAATTAACAAGATGGTTTCATCTTTTGTTGAGTTAGTGAAGGAAATTCATTGTCATAATTTTATGAGAATTTGCACTTTTCACATTATATTTATTGGATAACTTATTTTTTTAAAACAATATTAATATCTTTATTGTAAGTTGTAAGTTTTTACGTTTTGTACTTATTTCAAATAACTATTAAACGTTGTAAATCCATTGATTTCATAAAGTAACAAAATAAATATGGTCAATCAAATGAGATAACTATTTTAGTGGATTTTTTTCTCTAACACTTTTAATGCATATATTAAAGTAAGAACTACAACACAATAATAACTCAAAGGAAATATGTATGCATGTGTACAATTATTTTGATTCATTTTATTTCTATTTTTTTTTTCAAAATACATGATTAATAAATATGTCATGTTTCTCTTCTTCTTCTTTTTTTTTTTTGACATAGGGTTATATCTAGCTGGTAACAAAAGGAGCATAGATTCACCTTAACAGTCTTATATTTTTGAGTTGGTTATATCCAATTATCTATTTAAATTCATTCAAATGCATTATTAATTTTCTTGATTTTGTAAAATTTTTCATGTATATATATTGTATTAGAAAATAAGGTGATAATTGTTATTTACTCCATTCTAATTTATGTGATGTATATTAACTAGATATGAAGTTCTAAAAATATAGAAATACTTCACAAATCAATATACCTAATAAAAGTTTTTAAAAAATAAGTACACTTTTATGATTTTTTTTGTGTAAATCATTGAAATCCAAGATATACAAAATATCGATATTGATTGTATAATTAAATATTTATCAAATAATAAATGTGTCATTCTTTTTTCTTAATAACTAAACAATAAAGTGTGTGATACAAATTTAAAATAAGAAGATTATTTGTTAATTCAATATATATAAAAGTTTTAAATTTCTAAAAATATTGTAAAAGTTTTCATTTAAAATAAAATAGAATCTTATATATAT
>NC_028648.1:41100224-41102819 GCF_001406875.1 Solanum pennellii | reverse complement strand
TCGCTCACATAGGAGGGTAAATGTGGGTGCCAGTCGCGGCTCGGTTTTGGGTCGTGACAGTGAATGGAGAGGAAAAATAGGAAAGTGAATTTTAAATAGGAGTTTTTGCTAACTCTTTGTATTGTTTTTATTTTGTTTTTTATTGCATTATTTTTTTGTTAAATTATAATTAACAGTTTTTATCATATTACTTTTTTGTTAAATTGTAATTTATAAATTAAAATTATTTGAATTATGGAATTTCAAAGTGGAAGTAAAAATTCTTTATCAATTTAGTTATATTTTAGGAATTACTAAAATCTCTTTAAATAACTCAAAATTTAAAGATAAAAATAGTCATATAAATTTAAAACTCATCCTACTTAACTTATTTAAAATTGATCTACAAAATTTTGAAATAATTAACTGCATTTTACATGCATAGTATTTTTTTTTCAAAATATATTTTTTTGTAAAAATTATTTTTAATGCATATTTATTTTTTAAATAAAAACTCTTTTAGGATTAGTTTTATTTTTAATAATAAATATTATTTTATGGGTAATATTAGTGCATATGGTTGCATTACTATTTTCTAAAAATAAATTATTAAATATCACAACTATGAAATTTATAATTAAAAAACAACCTGTCGTATCTTTTAAATATTTTTTAAAAAAACAATTTTATTTTCCTTTTCTTTGAAGAGAAATAATTTGAAACTAACCTTACTAATCTCAAAAACATTTTTAGGTACTTATAATTTATTAACTTTATCTAATTATATATTAAAAATAATATATTAATTATTTATACAAAATTAGATTAAACATATTTTAAGATAAACATATTTACTATAATAAAAATAAATCTAAAAAACTAAAACTCCATAAAATAATAGAAGAATTTATAGTAAATTAAAGGAATACAAGTTGATCCGTTTTTTCATCTTTCAGCTTTTTTTTACACTAAAAATAATTTATAATAATCTGATACTTACTTTTAAGTGATTATATTAATTAATTTACTCATAATATTTTTTTAAATTGATCATCGAAATTCATTATTTTGTATATTCTTATTTTATGCAATTATTTAATTAAATGAAAATTATCTTATTTTTTAGGATTGAACGAGAGTTGACTGTGTTAAAGAGATCCCAACATACTTTAAAAATAATATTTAAATTTTAGCTAAAAGTAGAGTCAATATACTTAATAGTAGGTTATAGATTAATATATAAATTCAAAATTTAATTAACTAGCACAATCATTAGTTTCAACAAACACCATATATTCCTTTTGGTTTTTCATTATACCAGAGAAAGGATAAGTTATTAGAATAATGTTTATTGTTTTTGAAGAAGGTAGCATCATTGCACATATATTAGGGGAAAAATTCTCTTAGCATTAATTGTATATATGTATCAAAATATTATCTATGATTAAATATATATATGAAGAAAATGTGACACATATCAGCATCATATACAAAGAATTTTTGAATTATTAAAATTAATTACAAAAAATAAAAATAAAAATTCTAGTCACTAAAAACTATTTTTAACATTAATTCCTTTTTAAAAACAAATCAAATTTGAAAGTTGGAATTGAGTTTATTCTTATTGGTTTAGATATGTTTCTATTTATTTAATAACTAGGGAACATGTCCGCGCTTCGCGCGCGGATTAATTAATGTGATAGGAAATTTTTTTTTGTAGATGCATTATATGATTATATTATTTGAGTATATCATTTTGTTTTCATTTGAAATGATGATACATGATGAAACTTATGAACTTTAGTATCTATTTAATGAGAATAATACATTGTTAATGAATAAATTTTAGAATATATACTCTGTTAAAAAATTTATTTGTTTTGATTGCTAAAATATCTATAGATTTACATCAAATACGGCATATCATTATTTATTAGATTGATGGTTAGAGAATATATTTTCTGATCATAATTTATATTGATTATTTGGGGGCGATCCTTATTTGTCTTATCTATTGTAGTACTTCTGTATAAGTTTCAGGAATTGAAAGAAGGTTAATGTTGAACGGTGATGTTTTTTACCTTAGGAACTAAAATAAATAAATTTAAAAAAACACAAAAATCCCCAAATTGCCAAAATCATTGAAATTACTTTGACTCCACTCATTTTCTCATTGAAAAAAATGAGAGCAAGTACTGGAATTAGTGGCACACTTAATGCAGTAATCACATTAGCAAATAATGCAGATACTTTCATATCAAACTTAGTAAACCAATTGTGTATATCTGCCAAGCTAATGCATTCCACACTAATGTCATTACATATGACACTCTCCCAAGCTTATACTCATTCATCTCTCTTTTCATCCATCTCCATTCGCCGCTCGCGAATAGTCCAATCAGAATAGCACACGTGGCGAAAAACGACTGCCAAATCACTACGTTCATCACCTCTTTCAATGTGCGTTTTTTCATTATGTTTCTGAAAATTCGCTCTGTTGCTGATAACAACAACGCGTACCCTGCTGAACCGAAGAGAGTGCAGATGAATCCGATTAAAACGTAGCCTTTACCTTTGGATGAACCGGTTGATGAGGAAGCATATATATTGATTTAT
>NC_028648.1:41092184-41095935 GCF_001406875.1 Solanum pennellii | reverse complement strand
ATGAAAGCATGTCATTTCTTTAAAACGCTTGGAGTTAAATTGCTAGTAAGTACAACTAAATCTGTAACAATTACCACGAAATTCCTTCACTGTTGTAGAAGTCACTATCACTATATATGGGCCAGCATCATTGTTATACAAATAAGGACAAAACTTCTCCCCAAATTCTTCCCATAAGGTAATTTTTGCTTTAGCCAAACTATGCATAGAAACCATAAATCAATGATCAAATAATTTTATGGTAAGGAGATAACAAAGTAAAACAACTTAAAATGAGATGAGTGACTTACTAATCAGTAAGAATGTGGATATCCCTCTTCTTCCATTTTGAACCAACACTCTCGATATCACCAATTCCATATAAACAACCAACAACATCTACGAAAATTGAAGAGGAAGATTCATATGCAAGTGTTCTATTTGAATAGTTTAGGCAATTATTTAGCATTTACATTAAATGTAATCGGTAAGACTTTAAATATAAATATAGACCTGATAAGACAATGTTGTTGTTCACCCTTGAGTCAATGACATCTGGATTAATAAATTCAAAACCGTTTACTGGAATTTCAACAATATCTTCAGACAAATTCTTGATTGCAGTTGAGGCAAAGAAAATGATTTTTAATGAGTTTTGAACAGGTCTATATCCCACAATGCTTTCAACAACTTTGAAGTTCTTGATGATAAATACAGAACCTTCATTCAACTTGTCTTTGAACGTGTTAACCTGATTTTTTCTAATTATACCATGCATCAAATTGCCCTGATAGAAGAAGTAATTAGTAAGTAATTTTATAAATTGAAACTACCCAAAAAATATGATATTTGGTAAATGAATCAATCAGAAATGTACCTTTTCATCGATAAATATCATATCCATACTGATAAGCTCACCATTTTTCTTGAGATTAATGGCGTTCCACATTCTACAAATTCTTACTCTTATTGTAAAATCATCTGTACCAGTAACCAATTCTGAAAGAAAAGAAATCGTCATTGTTAAAACTCAATTAAAAGAAACAGAGACAATGTAAATTTGAATATTGGAATGATTCACTACCCATGTATATATACTACAAGAATTATGGTTATGAAAAGGGAGAGTAAATCAGTAGAGCAATTAGCAGAGCAATTATCACAAATTAATACACAATTAATTAGCAGAGCAATTATCACAGATTAATACACAATTAATTAGCAGAGCAATTATCACATATTAATACACAATTTAATACATTAGAGTTACAAATAAGGAAGATGAAACAATGAGTTTTATGGAAACCTGTCTCTTAGATTCTTGGGAGGTAGAAGGTTGAGAGTAGATATGAGAAGAACGTTCTTGAGAGGGAGAAGCTCAGCAAGATTTGGATACGTTTGGATGTTTTTAAAACGGCTGAATTGGGTCATTATAGTCATGTATATTCAATTGGGTCATTTAATTTGGATAGATAGGACTGGGTTTTAATGTAATTAAATATTATTTGTATTTAATAGGTGAAATATGGGCTGGAGGTAATCAATTATATTGTGGGGTAATTTTTATGTGATTCATTTATCTATTATATGGTGAAATATTACGAATCAATAATGGATACGTAGTTTAGAACTTCCATAGTAACACAAGTCAGAGAGATTACAAAGTAGTACACATTAATGAGTTTAATCATTTCGAAATTGCATTTGTCTAGATTTATCCTGTTTCTGATTATGTTTTGGTGATTTTGCAATTTCATTTTACATTACTGATGGCAAACAGATATCAACTGCTTCTTCTAGCATCACAGTTTGCAATGTTATTACTGACATGGTAGATGTGCGCTAGCTGGTTGCCTAAAAGTACTTACCTTGTGTTCTTTTCTAGGAAATTTATGTGTTTCCACTTTCCATTTGGTGACCATTCAGAAAGTATAACGTAATAGAGTAAATATGATTTGTAATTGGAATATGGAAGCAGCTGTTCTACTGCAAAAAAAAAATGAAAATGTGTTGTGCGTGGACAATACTGCAGCTGCAAATATAAGGTAATCATGTAGTACGAAATACATTTAAAACTGGCGCCTAGAACTGCAATTAACATATATTGTACAGATACTTAGTATCAACATGTCGAGGTTACGTTTGGATCAAGTTAATTGAACCTACAATTCTCCAGCTTATGTTTTAGATGTGTACATATTCTGAATTTAATTGTATTGGAAAATCTATACTCAAGAAAATTTCATCTTTAAAGTCTATCTACTAAGGAAGTATTATGTGGCACCTAACATTATCCAACACCCATTGTTAGTGACACAATGATAGTTTAGAGATTAAGGACGTAATGATTCCTTGGTATCCAAAAAGAGAATCTAAAGAGAGATATAAAGAATAAATACCCGAAGGCATAAAATCTAATGACTAACCTCATCATCGCTGTCAAACAGACAACGTTTCAACAACACAAATATGCGAGGGTGCAGCATATTAAAGAAATAGTTTTAAAGTCAAAATGCAACATTCAGTCATGACACAAACTGAAACCAGAACAATTCTACCTTTAATGAATCAACCAAGGCACCAAACTTTGCTAAGGTGCTCACTAAACTGGCCCGATCTCAATTTGTTTGCTTGCTGCAGAATCATTATGAAGTTACCAGTGCAAAAGAGATTGATAAAACAAAATTGGAAATGCTTTAGAAAATTACAAAAGCAAAATCACCAACATTAACATGGTAAGTATAAAAAAAAAGGTGATTTTACCTCTCCCGATACTTTGTGAAGTTCACCCAAGCATTGATGCCAACAAAGAAGACTTTCCTGATCCAACCATTCCAACAATTGCAGCAAGTTCCCCCTTTCGAACTTGAAGATTTATGTCTTTCAGAACAATTTGATCACCATCATCTTCCCATGAAAAAATCCCATCTTTAACCTCCACTGCAATACTGCCATTACAGCCTTGTTGTCTTTCGACAACATCAGAATCCAATTCACGGCTTGTCATATATCCATCTAACCTACCTAGAGATACCATGGCTTGTGAAATTGTCATAAGGGACTGAGGGAGGGTTCTGATAGGATCCTGTAAAATTCTGAAAACTGTTGTTGCTGTGAATACTGTAGCAGCATCTAAAGGATTTTTGAAAAAGATTGCAACTCCAAACGTAAACGCTGATATGACCTGCGACATACTCCACAGTAGCGATAAGTTGCAAGAAAGCAAGCATATGAACTTACTAAGCCATTTGAATTCCTGATTACGTAAAGGTATGTAAATATATATATATACATCAAGATAGTACAAATAACATAAGCTTACCTATATAACCTGCATAGGAACCAATATCTTCCTCTCTCTTTGCAATGTGAAAGTCCCTTACCTGTAGCATTATCAAAAGTTAGTAAGTCAATAGCTTGCCACAATATATCATGAACTTTTATCTTCTGAGGAATGTTTTTAATTTTATCATGTTCGATTTGGTCAAATAATTTGATATGCATTTTCGTTACAAATAACTAAAATGACTTCAATCGCGGTGAAAGTAAGGAAAACAAATTTTGCTAGTGACATTTTACATTGATTGTGTCCTTACCGTTCCCCATAGCCCTCATCACCACACCCCTGCTTCCCCACCTCGACCTCAAATAATATTATTTAAAATTATATACAAATATTTATGTAGCCATGAGATTTAGTAGTGCCTGTCAGCCTGTGTAATCCATAACCATCTCACACTTAGTGCCAAAGAAACAGTTATCCAGCTGAAAA
>NC_028648.1:41079383-41082908 GCF_001406875.1 Solanum pennellii | reverse complement strand
TACTACTCCCCACCATCCAAAAGCCTCAGTGAAGTACTGCTTGTAGACATCAAAATTGACATGACCAGTTTCTCTTTCTTCGTCTTTGATAAGCTTGGAACTACCCTTTGGTTGTTGGTCTAAAGAACTGCTTCCACCATTGGCTACCACTTGAGATTTCTGGGGAGACTTTGGGGTTAGTGTATGAGGTGATTTTGGTGATGATTGCGGGAGGCATTCACCAGAAACTTCAGTGCTACTTTCCACGAGCTCCATTGAGTTCTCATGTGCAGAAACAAGATCACCAAAATCTATACCCGATTTTCAAAGCTCATCATATTTCCCAGACTGCACAATCTGACCATCTCTCATCACCTGTTGATATAGAAAATAATGAGGTTTGATATTTCAAAATTCGAATGCAACTTCTTCATTAAAAAAAATAGAAATGACAATCATCATCTTTTGTAAAAGATGCATATGTATAATAGAAATCTTTCTATTGTAGTGATAATTTGTTCATCATATTCATACTATATAAACGTCAATGTGGTGCTTACCAATATAAGATCTGCATTGTGAAGGAAGTCAACTTGGTAAGTGACAAGAACAACAGTCTTATCCTTCAAAGCTCCCCTTACACATTCCTGCACAGAATCATATCAGTTACATCACATATTTTTCCTCATTCAAAGACTTTACTATGCAAGCAAAACAACAGTTTGCTGATACAATCATTTTCCTATTTCCTTTTTCTTAGATACATGACTTAACCCTCAAAAGCTGTAGCATGAGCAGACTACATGTAGCAACTTATTGCGGATTGTTTTTTAAAAAGAAGCAATATATTCAATTGGAGTGACCTTAAATATTTCTGATCCAGTTTGAGCATCAACAGCGCTAAATATATCATCTAAAAGATAGATATCACGATCCTGATACACTGCTCTTGCGAGTTGTATCCTCTGCTTCTGACCTCCGCTGAGGTTGATTCCTCGTTCTCCTATCTCAACTTGGTCTCCATGTTCCAGAATTTCCAAGTCCTTCGCCAACGAACAAACCCTTAATACATCTTTGTATCTTTTATTGTTCATTGGTGAACCAAACAAGATGTTCTTTTGGATAGTAGAGTTTTGTATCCATGAGGTTTGGGCAACATAAGCAGTGCTTCCACAGACTCTTACCTGTATTGTAAGACAAGTGTTAGAAGCTACAACAGACTGGTTGTAACAATTCAACAATCGGATATACTTCAATGGATGACAACATATAAGGAAACTATCTAGCCAGTGTTAACGCGCCCAAACTCAATTTGTTTGCTTGCTGCAGAATCATTATGAAGTTACCAGTGCAAAAGAGATTGATAAAACAAAATTGGAAATGCTTTAGAAAATTACAAAAGCAAAATCACCAACATTAACATGGTAAGTATAAAAAAAAGGTGATTTTACCTCTCCCGATACTTTGTGAAGTTCACCAAGCATTGATGCCAACAAAGAAGACTTTCCTGATCCAACCATTCCAACAATTGCAGCAAGTTCCCCCTTTCGAACTTGAAGATTTATGTCTTTCAGAACAATTTGATCACCATCATCTTCCCATGAAAAAATCCCATCTTTAACCTCCACTGCAATATTGCCATTACAACCTTGTTGTCTTTCGACAACATCAGAATCCAATTCACGGCTTGTCATATATCCATCTAACCTACCTAGAGATACCATGGCTTGTGAAATTGTCATAAGGGACTGAGGGAAGGTTCTGATAGGATCCTGTAAAATTCTGAAAACTGTTGTTGCTGTGAATACAGTAGCAGCATCTAAAGGATTTTTGAAAAAGATTGCAGCTCCAAACGTAAACGCTGATATGACCTGCAACATACTCCACAGTAGCGATAAGTTGCAAGAAAGCAAGTATATGATTTTCAAATGGCTTGTCGCGCCTACAGCCTTCCACTTAAACGATACATATTCTTGAAAAAGATTTAAGGTTCAAAAGCTAGCCCAATCTCTATATAAAGATAGATTTTGAAAAATATGTATTTTACACTATAATCAAGATGTACTGAAATTGAACTATCTACTACATAAGAGCTTCACTACAACAACAAAAGATTCAATGAAGTCCTACAAAGTGGGGTTCGGAGAGAATAGAGTATACACATACCTTTTCCCTAGCTTAGAGGTAGAGAGGCTATTTCCTTAGATCCTCAGCTCAAGGAAAAACAGTCCAGGAAAAGAATAATCAGACTGAAAGCATACTAAAACATTCTGATCAGTAACTACAATTGCATCTTCAACAAAATCGGAGTCATTTTCCATGGGTTTGACAACTGAATGATTGCTCTGTGGTTTTACCTCATCCTTCTCATTTATGCTCTCATCGATTTCACCATCTTCACTCACATAACCGTTATCCACAGTTTTCAAGCGATGAGCCAACATATGTACATCATCAAAGCTTGAAAGCGTTCCGGAAAATTTTTCACCCTTCATTTTTATCAAATATGTTTTCTGATGTAGGTTGGGTGGAACTGTGGAAGAAATTTGCTAGTGGATGATATTGCTGCCGTTTGCCTTCTGGTAGTATTAAATTGGATAATTAAGAATATGTTAGTGGGCTGGATTTGAACCGTTTCAAATGGGCTGAATTTGAGTGGTTGTGGGCTGATTAATTAATTATGGCTATTTAGTGTGATCTTTTAAATGAGGGGTTACTTTTATTTTGGATAACAACACAGATTTTTATTTAATGAAAAAGATAAAATAATAAAAACACAGATTTTTATTTAATTAATTAAAAAGATAAAATAAGGATTTTCAAATGGTGGCCATTGGGGGCTGCCACATCAGCGGTTTTGGATTCACATTTATATATATATATAGATTCTTTAACTGAAAGTTAAAGTGTGATAAAGTTGGTAACTCAAAAATTTATCTACCTATAAAATAGTAAAAACATTGAATTTTTTTTATTTAGATGGATACTTTTTGTCAACTATTTCACTCAAAGAATTTCAAATTGAGAAAACTACTAATACTTATAGTAACTTCATCAACAAAATTACAATGAAATAGTCTAAAAAATAATTTATACTATTATATATAGACAATTAGATCAACATTTTGTATTTGAAACTCTTATAACGACAATGATGAGGGAATAAATATGGATTGTGATAATGAACATCTGAATGTCTCTGAATTCTAGCAACAATTGTTGGATGTGTTCTTAATTTGAGATAGTACTCCATGCATTATTCGATAAATTTTGAACCCTTGCACCCTCTTCACATGAATTTGCCCTGTATGTCAAATCTATTGATTTCATTGCATGTACCTAGTATGAATAAGTTTCTCAAGATTTCAATTGTAGATCCGATTTTTTCTCAGAATTGTATTAATATGGTTATAGTCTCTCTGTTTGGGTGAAATTGCACGTAAAATAAGTTTATTTAAAAAGTCACTTACTCAATATTTTTGTAAGGATGAAAGAAAAAACACAGATATGAACATATTAAATGTTATTTTAACTATGCATAAAGAA
>NC_028648.1:41055748-41077062 GCF_001406875.1 Solanum pennellii | reverse complement strand
TTTGTGGAGATACTTATTTATTTTGAAAAGGAGCAGAGAAGTAACGGTAAAAAGAAGGATGCGAAAAATGAAGGTAAAGAAAAGACAAGGATTAATGCGTTGTTTAGTGTGAAAATTGTGAATTTTATAAAGAATAATTATTTCAAAGTTATTAATCGTTTAAATTTTTTTTGTGAGCACAAATAAAAGTTGTTTTTTGAATTATAAATAATTTAAAGTGAAAAGGTGAAACATAATTTTATTGATTTTTAAAATTTTAAAATTCAACTTCAAAGTGAATTTACTGAAAGATAAATTTTTTTACTTCCAACATCATTTTCTTTCAGAATTTAACTCTCAAGAAAATGATATTTCATGAACAAAATGGTAAAAGGGCGATGGATAAAAAAAGTCAACAAAAAAAGAGAGAAAAACAATTTAAAAATATAGAAAAAAAGGAAGATAAAAATTATATAGCAAAACCCATTAGAGATGCTGTGAAAAAAATCAAATATGATTGTTTACTTTCACATGCTCAAATAGAGTAAATATATTTTTATTCCATTTGATGACATAACGTAATATAAGGGATCAATCTTTCTTCAAATTATATCACGCTTCCAAATGATACAATTTAGTGGAAAGCAAATATTAACAATCGATTAGATTAAAGTTTGAATTTTAATAAGTGATAACTATATCAAAAATTATCACCGCGCGAAGCGCGGTTAAATTCACTAGTTTAGGAAAAATCAGAAGCAAGACTTTTTATGGATTCAATGATCAACTTTTGAATTTAGTTATTGAGAATTTTAAAATTCCCTAATGGAATAATTGCTTGATTACTGAATTTATGAAATATCTTAAATTATTTAAAATTTTTGTATAAATAATATATTAAATCTTACTAATTTTTTTTACATAAAGCCTATCGCCACTATGTGATAGGTTAACCTTGTTTTCTATGTAATTGTAATATTATGGGATAATATTTATTTGAATTTGAATTTGAGTTGAGGAGTACTTTTAAATTAAAATACAAAACTTTTATGTGGCCGATATGTATAGCAAAAAAAAAGTATATAGCAAAAAAATGGAGATAATAACAATAATAATAATAATAACAATAATAATAATAATAGTTAAATAAATGTATAGCAAAAAAATGGAGAAGATGATGATAATAACAATAATAATAACAATAACAATAATAATAACAACAACAATAACAATAATAACAATAATAATAATAACAATAATAATAATTACAACAATAACAACAATATTATAATAACAATTATAATAATAACAACAATAACTACACAACAATAATAATAATAACAATAACAATAATAACAATAATAATAACAATAATAACAATAACAATAACAATTAGAATAATAACAATAACAATAATAATAATAATAATAATAATAATAATAATAATAATAATAATAATAATAATAATAAAAATCTCTCTCTATATATAGTGTCATGTATTAACACCACAAAAGAATATTTATGTATTTAATAAAATAGAAAAATTAACATAAAATCTGAAAAAATAACTTAACAAAACCTGAAAAAATATCTATCTATAGTGCCACATGTCAGCACCACAAAAAAAGAATGTATGAATTATTAAAATTAAATTAAAATCTAAAAATAAAAATTTCAATCACTAAAAAAGTTGTCTTTTTGTTATGAAATAATATAAAACAAGAAGAAGAATGAAGTAGGGAGAAGAGAAAAGACTTCGTATTCACCTTGAAATATATTCAGGATTCATAAATATTTTTTACAATGAAGGAAACCCCTTTATTTATCTGGGAAACCTAACTTTACCCCCAAGTAGAATTCCTAACCATATCCTAAAAGAACTCCACATAATTAGACATTCACTATAATACAAATTTGTTTATAACACCCTCCCCCTTGAATGTCGGTAGATTATGTGCCTCGTTAAAATCTTACTACATAAAATTCAGTGGAAAAAAAATCTAGTGAAGAAAAAAGAGTACACATATCTAATAATACACA
The DNA here is from genome assembly GCF_001406875.1 of Solanum pennellii. Lineage (NCBI taxonomy): Eukaryota > Viridiplantae > Streptophyta > Magnoliopsida > Solanales > Solanaceae > Solanum > Solanum pennellii. Next base: position 41,075,043 of record NC_028648.1, on the reverse strand, counting down.
TATGGATGCCTCATTAAAACCTTACAAGGAAAATTCAATGGGACAAAACCTTGTGAGGGAAAAAGAGTACATCGCGTATTAACTCCCCCTAATGACAACATCAATTCAGAGACTAGAATCTTCTTATTCCAAGCTTTTGCACCATCTTCTTGAAAGTTGTAGTTGGTAGAGACTTGGTGAATAAATCAACAATAATATTACTTGAACAAACCTCTTGCATGTTGATACCGTCATTCTTAGGAGCTCATGAGTGTAGAAAAACCTTAATGAAATATGTTTTCTTCTATCTCTTTTTATGAATCTTCCCTTCAGGGTCAAAGATTTCTATAAGTTCCATACTTTAACTTCTTTAAGCAAATAATCTATTGCTTTTGAAAACTCTTCAAGAGTTCCAATTCTAGTTATCAACTTGCATAACAATACTTGTATATGCTCTATGCATTTTAAATCTATTTAATCCTTATGAGGATGATAAACAAGTTTTTCAAAAACTTGTATATGCTTTAGATTTTGAACCCATTGGATATTCTCATATCAGTTTTGTCAAGTGACGACATTCAATATTGGATGTATGACATCTTCTAGTGCCTAGATTGCAAGTCAAATAAGCTTACGCTTACCAAGATGCATCATTCCACTTTTCATTTGATAATCATTTCTTCACCAGCATGCTTTAATAAATGTAGAATTCATATCCTCATAATCTTTTACAGCATTGCGCACTGTCATATCAAAAAGATATCGTCAACGATATACCATTTTGTATCGATTCACAATATGACAAATTATTGAGATCTCATCAATTCATTATTTTTAGGTAGCTACCCCTCTCATGAGGTTTCATAAAGTGTTAATTCTTAAAAGCCCAAATACTGTCAATTCTTTGTGGAGTCAATTCTTAAAAGCCAAATACTGTCAAAGAGCCAATCCTGTGGCAAAAAAATATGATTCTGGGGATTCTATTGTTTGGAGATATTTAACTAAAAATAGGCACAAGGTTGAATCTCTTATTAAATGGAGTATTCATTCTGGAACTTGCAGCTTTTGGTGGGATAATTGGTTAGAAAATGATTCTCTAGCCAATCACTGTGATCATATTTCTAGCTTAAACAACAGTAGATTAGCTGATTTTTGGATAGATGGTAAATGGAATGAGAGTTTAATTAGACAGCATGTTCCACCATTATTGATTCCTAATATTCTTCAGACTGTATTCAATTATAATGAAGGAAAGGAAGACACTGCCATATGGATACCAGATGAAACTGGTAAATTTACTATTTCTTCAGCCTGGAAGGTTATTAGAAAGAAAAGAAGTCATGATCCTATTAATAATATTATTTGGCATAAACACATTCCCTTTAAAATATCTTTCTTTATTTGGAGAGCTTTAAAGGGCAAATTACCTACTAATGAGATATTGCAGAGATTGGGTAGGGATATAGTTGATTGTTACTGTTGTTATAACAAAGGCAAGGATGATATAAATCATATATTGCTTACTGGCAACTTTGCTAATTATATATGGAAAAAGCATGCATCTACAGTTGGAGCAGTTCATGTTAATACAAATATGAGAAGCCAGCTATTATATTGGAGGAGTCTGCAAACAAACAATGAGGTACACAAATTGCTTATTCATACTTTACCTAACATTATTTGTTGGAATTTATAGAAAAATAGGTGTGTTGTCAAATATGGAGGGAAGCAATCTAGCATATACAGAGTTCAATATGGTATTTTTAAAGATACAATGCAGATTATTAAATTGGAGTATCCTAACATACCATGGCAGTATAGTTGGGGCCATTTGATCAATTTCATAGATCAATGTCAACAACAATATAAGATCTTTATGGTAAGATGGATCAAACCAACAATAGGCAGATACAAACTCAATACAGATGGTAGTCGTTTACAAGAAAATGGTAAGATTGGAGGTGGTGGAATCCTAAGGGATCATCAAGGTAGTATAATATTTGCATTTGCTTCACCTTTTGGTTTTGGTACTAACAATACGGCAGAACTAAAAGCAGCAGTATATGGGCTTGAGTGGTGTGAACAACATGGTTACAAAGACATTGTATTGGAGGTTGATTCAGAATTGCTGTCAAAATGGATTAGCAACACAATACAAATTCCTTGGAGATGTCAACAACATGTACAACACATTCACCAAATAACCAAGAAATTACATCACTTTCAATGTCAACACATATACAGAGAAGCAAACAGCACAGCAGATTTGCTAGCCAAATGGAGTCACAGCATCGAGATTCCTCAACATTTCTACACCACAAGACAATTAAAAGGAACAATTAGAGGAAGCTACATATTGGAGAAGATGGGCATTCAAAACTTTAGAAGAAGGAAAGTAAAGAGAATCAAACACCCTCCTTAAACAATCTTTTCAATTTTACAGAGGATTGTCAAAGGAAATGTATATCAAACTTATTCATTGACCATTATAGTTAATAGAATAGGTTTATCTTTTTTATCATTCTTGTAAAGGGAGAGTCTCCCTAGTTTATGCTTTCTTAGAAAATGTATTAAGAGAGGAGTCCTCTCTAGGTATTATTTTTCTTTAGATGTGCATCATTTGGTATAAGGTTGAATTGACTAATCTTTAAGATAAGTCAATTACATACCTATCAAATCATAGAAGGTAAGGTTTATGTCCCCCTTCTTGTAATTTTTGATTTTATGAAATGTTAAGGCCTGGGGGTGTTGCTAAGCCCCTGACCCACCTCAAGGGTCATTCAACCAAAAAAAAAAAGTGTTATGTCGTAGGCTCTCCAAGAGCACATTGTATCCTTATTATGATCATTTTAATTCTTTAATCCTCCCTATTTTTCAAGGATTATTTTACTCAGATTTGATTAGTCTATCATGCTTCATGCATCTAATAGACTCTATCCTTAAGGGACATTTAATAGGAGTATTTGCAACTCTTATGTTGCTTCTAGTCTCCCCCTTAAGTTAGACAAACTAACATATATCTCAGTCTGTTGGAGAATCTGTCTTTGTGCATCATTGTACATTTATTGATTATATACTACCTACCAAAATAATCAGATGAAAAATATTTGGTCCCTGACCATAAATCAATTGAAAGAAAATCTTATCATAATTTATTGGTTTGATGTGTACCATTACTTTTGTATGCGGTATCATATTTTAGATCAACACATGTAGCTTTATTTTCATAAGTAATGATTTCATTATCTATCTGAGACATTTAATGTTGCATCATCTTGACTATTTTTCAGTATTATCAAGATAAATTGTATTGATTACATATTCTCAAAGTTGTGCTCTTAACTTAATTATCTTGCACAAACAATTATGCAAATGTCTAGTTGCAAGTTGACACAAATGCACATGTGATTATCTTATGGACACATCCTTTATCATATCACATGATAGGTGAATGAGCCCATATTCAACTTTAATACTTTTCAGAATTTGAAAATTTAGTTTCAACCTTAGTTGATCTAATCAACTTGTCATGAGAACAAGCAATAAAAGAATTCTTGAAGAATCTTCTAGTTTCTCAGTGTATGTCCATTACGTACTCAGTATGCACATCTTTGGGATAATCAAATTATTCATGTCAATTAATAAATTATTAGTACTCGTAAACTCCAAGTTTACTATGCTATTTGCCTTTTTGCTTTAGTAAATTCTCAATTTGTTATTATTATATGAGAAGAATTCAACTTTAATACTTGAGAGTGAATTTCAGATTTATTCTTTCTCAATTAGTCTACCTCTTCTAGTGGTGAATCGTTATCCCATCACTGAATAGACTAATTTGATTATCTTCAGAAAATTGTGCATATATTATTTGTATCAATAATTTTTTTTTCAAACATCAAGTTGCGAGATAACAATAGGCACACATGAGATCATCTAGAAGAAACATTTATTGGGACCATTAGGTATCTAAACAATCCACTAGGTGGACGAATAGGTCCACAAATATATGTATATGTTCCTAGAATAAAGGGGATTCAATCTCAATTTTCGTTTATGATGGTCTCAAAATTAACTTTCCTTGCTAACGAGCAGTACAAGAAAATTACCATTTAAAAAAAAATTTAGGTTCTTCAATGGACGTCTATTTTAATTATATATAATTCGATTATTAACTCATGATGTTCCATACAATCATGCAAAAGTAAGACAATATTGGAATTAGTATTAGAATGTGCCTCAATTGCACTAATTATTATCCAATAAAGGGATAATGCACAAGTATTCCCTCAACTTATGCCCGAAATCTTAGAAACACACTTATACTATAGACCTATTACCCCCCCTAAACTTATTTTATAAGTAATTTTCTACCCCTTTTTGGCCTACGTGACACTATCTTGAAAAAAAAAATCAACCAGCGTTGGGCCCACAAAATAGTGCCACATAGGTCAAAAAAAGGTAGAAAATTATTAATAAAATAAGTTTAGGGGGGTCATAGGACCTTAGTATAGTACAAGTGTATCTCTGAAATTACGGGCATAGGTTGAGGGGGTACTTGTGCATTATCCCTCCAATAAGAGTCCAAAGATAAAGTATGAAACTTCTCTTTAACATATGTCTGCCAAGAGACAATCTTGGTAATACCACATCTACAATCAAATGTTGAGATCTTTTCCACGCCTAGCATGATGACTTACACCTCATTCACTTTAGAGAATGAATCTGTATTTTTACCATTTATCAAAAGATCTCATTATTCATGAATAGAACACAATCATCTAACTACATCAAATTTTGATAACTTAGTACCTCATTCCATATTCATATGCATCATTAAATCACTTGTCTTCTTTCAGACATATTATGCACTACTATCACTTTTACTTTACGTAATGGAGCAAATTCAGTAAATTTCATGACTTATCATCAAAAACACATTAGTTTTTCTTTAATCATTATTATATCATCTATATGGTGCATTAAGACTCAAATTCAATGTCTTATTCATATAAATGTGTCTTAGACCATGAATCGATGAAATCTGAACCCAACATCTTCTCATCATGGTGCACCAACACTTTAACCCAATGTCTAACCCTCTTGGTGCGATTAAACGGTGCGATTGAACGTAAAATCCATCGTCTTATTCTTTGGTGTGATAAAACTTAAATTTTACTAACAATGAGGCTCAATCTCAAGCCTTCAAAATAATTGCAATTTTATCACTTTTGATGATCATTAATATGATCATATATTATAATTACACACAAGATTGAGATTATTGATTTCTTATAATCAACATTAGTAGTTAAGAGATATAGCTTAATAGATCGCATATCTCATATAAAGATTGAAAACATACCTTTCACTAAATTGTGCTTATTTAATTATTAAAATAAATTAAGGAATTCTCTTTTCAATTGGTTAAAATTAAACGTATAAAAAGTCAAAAAATCTCTTTAAATACTTACTCCAGATGGTACCTCCAAATTTGTCACATAAATAATTATAACGTAAAGATAAATCATACCTTGAGGATATAAGAATCTTATTGCATAACTTATGCAAGATCTCTTTTGCACTTTTCCCGTCTTCTATCATAATTCTTTAAGAATAGAACAATCGTACTTGATAACGTATTATAAAATAATATAGAACAAGAAGAAGAATCAAGTAGAAGAAGAGAAAAGATTCTTATTCATCTTGAAATATATTCATGATTCATAGATATTCTTTACAAAGAAGGAGAACTCCTTTATTGGAAACCTAACTTTATATCAAATAGAATTCCTAACCATATCCTAAAAAAACTCCACATAATTAGATATTCACTATAATACTAATATGTTTATAAAAATTTTAACATTTAAAACTTTTCTTCTTCTTCCTTTTTTTTTTTTGGAAGTTTTCAAATTTAATATTAATTAATTATTTAAAAACAAATTTTATACAACATATTTGAAAGTACTACCCACGTTCTTTGAAAAAAAACATATATTATAATATATATATATATATATATATATATATATTACTATTTTATTTTATAACTAAATTTTTTTTCTTAATTTAAAACATTTCTAAAAAATAGAATGTGTGCTTTCTTTTTTAGTGGAAGTTATTTTTATTTAACTAATTTTAACAATAACAACAAAAACAAAAACAACAACGTCAACAACAACAACAACAGCAACAACAACACTAATAACAACAACAACAATTATTATATCTATCTATATTTCTCTATCTATATATGTAAAAAGGAAAATGCACATGTACCGCCTCAACCTTGCCCGAAATCTCAGATACACACTTATATTATAGTAAGGTAATATTACCCTCTGAACTTATTTTATAACTATTAATAAAATATTTCGTTGTATCACATGTATTCACGGTAGCACCAATGACGAATTCATGGAAATGCCAAGTCAATTTTAGTTTTGACTGCTATGGCTCATTTTTTAGATGATTGGTTGTGAATTACATTCCGGACATCATTCTTGGGAAAACTCCCATCTCATTATATGAGTATGTAAACTTGGCCATTTTAGGAACTCCCGGATGGGGAAAGAGTTGGGGACAAATGAAATTGGGAAAGAGTTTATTGTTTCTCGTGTGTAGGTAAGTTAGTAACCTTGGTATTATTTCTGTGTTGCAGCGTGCAAAACATGATTTAGAAGAAGAAATAAGTTTAGAGGTAATAGGACCTTAGTATAGTATAAGTGTGTCTCTAAGATTTCGGGCATAGATTAAGCGGGTACTTGTGCATTATCTCTATCTAAAAAAAATACATTTTTGATATCAAATATATACTTAGTAGAATCAAATAATAAAATAATATTTTATGTTTCAATAAAATAATTAATTTTTTTCTTAATTTAAAACCGTTCTAAAAGTAGGATCTGTGATTCCTTTTTTAGTGAAAGTTTATCATATTTTTATTAATTTGAATATTATTACTACTAATAATAATAACAACAACAACAACGACAATAATAATAATAATAATAATAATAATAATAATAATAATAATGTTTTGTTTCTATCTATCTATCTAAAACCTAGATATTTTAAATTATTAAAATATATATATGAAGAGAATAAATAAAATAGTATTTTATTTTACAACTAAATGTTTATTTAATATTCAAAACAATTCTAAAAAACATATAGAGTGTCTTATTTCTTTTTTTAGGGGGGGGGGCTCCATTTTTTATTAATAAATAAATAAATAATAAATAAATAAATAAATAATAGTAATAATAACAATAATAATAATAATTTCTTAAAAAAAAAGTTTATCCAACTAAATAAAGAGTTTTAAAACATCTTTGCCACGTAACTAAAAATTAGGATTAGATAACTACTAAATAATTCATTTTGAATTTTGAATTTTAAGTTTTAAACAATCTGATTAAATATTAAATAAAAAAAGTTATGGATTTATAATTATTCAAAGATTATATAAAGTCATAAATTAAATACGATCACTTTTAAATTTCATCAATCATTAAGCAATTGGTGAAATGGATTTACCCTCCATTATGCAAAGATTTTCTTAACTTCATTTTGTCAAAGTAATCATCAATTTTCACACATCTTTTCATATGTTTGGTATTGAAAAACTCACGAATTAATAGATCTATTTAATATATGCTTGGAAAAGAGATTTTGAGCTTGAATGCATCCACAAATATTAGATATATTTGAAATTTTCTTAATTTTCAGTTTTTTATTAGTGTGTAACCATCGTCATAAAGAATCAGCAAAACATATGATTTTTAGCTATAAATTTTGTATTGGCTTTTTATTAGTGCTCTTATATCTTTTATTTATTTATTTATTTTAGATTAATTTTCAGATTTTGCTTTCGTTTATATGCATGATGAAGGAGATGCAATATTGCTTGTTTTTTACCTCTTCTTTTGAGACTCAAGAAGATAAAATAGATGACAAAAACGAAACAGTTTGATTGCAATTTACATTACTATCCTTGCTTTTTCTTAATAATAATAATAATAATAATAATAATAATAATAATAATAATAATGATAAAAAAGAGTAAGGGGCCGTTTGGTTACTGGTTAGAGTTATGTAGGTATTAGCTATGCAGAGTTTAGTTATGCAGGTATTAGTTATGTAGAATTTAGTTTGCATGTATTAGTTATGCATATTTTAGTTATGCATGATTTAGTTATGAGGGTTTTGTTATGCTGATATTATTTAGTTATGTAAAGATTACAATGCATAAATTATTAACTATTAATTGTCATTATATATATATATATATATATATATATATATATATAAAAAATTCTCCCACTGTTTGAATAAAAAGTAAAGAAAGTAAAGATAAAAAGAAAATTCCCTTTACACTTAATTGGGACGGTTGTTTTTTCATTTTGTTATTTTTTGTTTATAACTTATAAAAAATAAAATTCATTGATATATTTTAAGTACATTATAATTTTCTATTTTATATAATGTAAATATTCTATTAATGTGTTGCATATTGTCATATCCGGGGAGCACCCCCTATACGTAACCGACGTCGTCGTCCTCTTTGAGGAATAAGACTAGCCTCTTATCTTACATCATTATATTCATAGGTTACAAATGCAAAAACTTAAAACTTTTCGTTAACTTCTACATTGAGGTTTACATAGAATACACACACACACACACACACACACACACACACACACACACACACACACACACACACATATACANTATATATATTAAGTACATTATAATTTCCTATTTTATATAATGTAAATATTTTATGTATAAATTATAGGAACCACATATTATAAATACAAAATAACTTTTTATCCCTTTTAGTTTTGAATTTACGAAAAATTCCTTAAAAATGAAGTTTGCGGGATACATCCTGAGAAGCACGGGATACATTACTTGTGATACATCTTAATTGTCATCTGTTGCGGCTAATTAGGAAGATATAACGTGATTTTTGTTATTATTAACTGTAATCACGTATTAACGCTCGACAGCTTGCGTAACTGATTAGTAAATTCAAATTTGAAATCAGAGTAGCTTCATAAATCAAAATTATTCCTGATAAAGTTGATCTGCATTCTAAGAAATAAAAAAAACAATTTAGAAGATGAATATCTCAATTCTGCTGCGGCATTCTGGAATTTGGGTAAGCGATGTTAATTATGAAGGTTACAAGGTTGATGGAATTGTTGTTGGCCATTCCATTTCATTTGTGAATCTGAAAACGTTAATTTTATCAGAGCTTGAGATCGACAGTGTTACAAAGGATATTGAAATCCGATACATTGTTGAGGGAAGCTCATGTCCATTAAAAATCAAGAACGACATGGGTGTGAAACTTTATTTGGAAGTAAAAAAGAATGCTTCTGGAATCGGCATGTATCCGCTTTGTATTGATACAACTGATAAAATTTTTGGGGAGGTACGTAATTTGATTGTTTATCAGGTGAAGTCGTATCCGTGGAATACCGAAAGAGATACTGAAGCTCTTGCTCTGGTCGAGTCGAGAATTTGTGACATTGATTATATTCTAGAATTAAATGCTACGAATCACATAACTGATTCCAATAGTACTGAAGTGAAGACTGGGCAGTTGTATAAGGATAAAGGAACACTCGTTGCTGTAATGGCTAAATATAAAATAAAGAACAACTTCAATTTTCGAGTGAAAAGATCGGATAAGAAAAAGTATTGGAATGCTTTCTCTCTAATTTGATTGTTTTTCTCTAGTACAGTTCTATTTATATTGTGTCTGATAAATAAGTATAAGTATTATATATTTTGTTGTGATAATTATAACATTGCTTTTCTTATACGAATTAAACCAATAAAAAAATTTGAATAACTATGTGTTGGCTTGCTTCAGCGACCAATGTGGATGGACCTTAAAGTCTTCTTGCAGAAAAAAATCTGATGTATTCAAAGTGAGATATTTCAATAGTGAACATACATGTTCGATGCGGGATAGGATACTAACAAAAGTACAAGCAACAATTGGATTTATTGGTGGTGTGACTGCCCCTAAATTGGTAAATCATAAACGAATCCATACCCCTCGAGATGTAATTGAAAATATTAGAAAAATATATGGGGTTGAGATATCATACCAACAAGCATGGCGTGTTAGAGAACGTGCACTAGAAATGCTCAAGGGTAAGCCATCAGAAGGATATAAGCAGATGCCGAGATACATATGGATGCTAAATAAAGTGTATCCAAATTCATATATAAGGATGAAAAAGATGAAAGATAATAAATTCATGTATCTGTTCATAGCCCTAAGACCGTTGATAAGAGGGTTCGACTACTGCAGGCCTGTAGTTGTAGTGGATGCTGCACATCTTGGCGGGGCTTACAAGGGTACTTTTGTATCAGCAAGAACACTCGATGGTGCAGGTATGACTGTTGTAATACTGATGTAATGTAAAACTTGTTTTATATTTATATTAATATATCTTAGTGTAAACATTGTGTATCATGAAGTTAAATGTGTGCTTCTTTGTAATTAGGTTGCATATTGCCATTGGCATATGGTGTTGTAGACATTGAAAAATGACTGTTCGTGGACATGGTTGTTCGAACAGTTCAAAAATGCATTTGGTGAGCGTGAAAACATGTGTATTGTATCAGATAGAAATGAAAGTATCATAAAGAGTGTAAGCATTGTGTACCCAAATGTACCTCATTGTGCATGCATATGGCATCTTTGTAAGAATGTATATTCAAGCTTCAAAAGGAGTAAAAACACACTAAGTGATATCTTTTACTCAATGGCAAAAGCATACAGAAAGAAAGATTTTGATAAATTAATGGCTAAGGTTGTGAAAGTTGATCACAAGGTGAAGGATTACCTTGAAGATGCTGGTTATGAGAAGTGGTCAAGAGTTCATTCAATCATAAACAGAGGTAGAATGATGACTTCGAACATCACTGAGTGTATCAATGGATGCCTTGTCAATGCACGTAAGTTAACTATAATAGACTTCTTGGAGAAAGCTAGACTTCTATTTGGTAGTTGAAACTATAAAAATAGAGAAATAGCGTAATATACAAAGGACACATTGGGCCGAAGATTTGAGGAGATATTGATTGTAAACGCATCTAAAAGTTCAAAGATGAAGGTATTTATCAATTTCCCTAAATTTATGTTTTATGTATCAGAAACAAACTGATTTTCAATGATAACTGTTGTTTTGGAAATGATATATAAATTGTATATTACGTAATGTATCACTAACTTCTTAAATTTTTAGGTTGTACCATCATCTGAATATATTTTCTCAGTTCATGAAGCCGGAAGAAGATACATTGTATGCCTTGAGAGGAAAACTTGCACATGTGAAAGGTTTCAACATGATGAGATACCTTGCGCACACGCAATTGCAGTTTTGAAGCACAAGAATGTTACAAATTTGCACCCATATTGCTCTGATTACTACAAGCCTTATGCATTAGAAAAAACGTACGAGGTTGCAATGGTTCCAATTTCAGATAAGGAGGATTAGAACGTTCCAGACTATGTGTTAGATGAAATTGTTCGGCCACCTAGGTATAGAAGGTTGGCTGGACGACCAAGAAAGCGAAGAAAGAAAAAAGCGGATGAGAAAATAACAGTGAACAATAATTCTTGTGGGCAATGTGGACAAGAAGGACATAACTGGAGAACTTGTACTTTCTTCCCGAAAGAGAATTGAAATAATGTTTTAAAGTAGGACATTAGTGTTCATGGTACTTATGTCTATTTTTTCTTTAGAATTTGGACTAAATAAAGTGTATTTGTTACACAACTTAATTTGACGTTCAAATATATGCCTTTGCTGGTAATTTTGTGCCAAACTTAAACTCCAAATTTGATAAATAAATAGATTCAACAGTGGTGCGTTTCAATGTAACAGTAATTCCAGATGAGTTTGTTTATGTATATGATGTATCATATACATTCATATAATTGAAAAGATGTTATATGTTTCGTGTATACTGCCTTATGAGTTATTCAAGTGTCCCAAAACTTGACTTGTTCAAGTGTTTACTATATTTTTTGGTGTATACTGCCTTATGAGTTATAGTTTTGATATATTATATTCAACAGTGGTGCGTTTCAATGTAATAGTAATTTGTGATTAGTTTGTTTATCTATATGATACATCATATACATTCATATAATTAAAAAGATGTTATATGTTTCGTGTATACTGCCTTATGAGTTATTCAAGTGTCCCCAAACTTGACTTGTTCAAGTGTTTACTATATGTTTCGTGTATACTGCCTTATGAGTTATAATTTTGATATATTATATTCAACAGTGGTGCGTTTCAATGTAATAGTAATTTGTGATTAGTTTGTTTATCTTTATGATGTATCATATACATTCATACAATTCAAGTGGCTAATATATAACTGCAATTTGTATATGTATACATTATAACTTATGTATCATAAATATCATTTTGCAAGTGAAAGTTTAAAAATACTTAAACTCAAACAATAATGTATCATACACATTAGAACTTAAGTATCATATACGTCATTTTGTAAATTAACTTTCAAAAATATTTAAACTCAAACAATAAAAATTGTGTACCTTAACGTTATAAAGCAACAACTGTGTCTAAAACAATACCTTGAAAACACATAATGTTAATAACTAACAAACTATTGTAATAACAATAATCTTTTAGATAAACACAAAAGATAATTGTCTTCGACACAAAACAACATAAAAACTTGTTCATGCTGTCCCTACTAATTACTAATCTATGTTAACGATATCATCTTCAGTTGGTGTTGTGAATTGACCCTTAGGCTTTGGTGGATCGTCATTCTCACTTATGTATCCACCATTGACTTTGTCGCTGCCGTATCTCCATAACAATGCTGCATATCTATTGCGTAGGTAATTTGCAAGATGGCCATCAGTATCAGGTGGTATAACAAGTTGGTCACTCAAAAACTCTGCAAATGTAGCTACGTATAACCCGCAGTCCCTACAACAAAATACATAATATAAATTTGTAAAATAACTTACACATATATTGTAGACCAGAATTTAAATACTTACAGGCTATCGTCTTCTTGTTGCATGATACCTTCAGCGTATTCAATGTTGAAAGGAATATGTGACTCTAAAAGTACACCCGTTTGTTTGTCCTTGTATGCATCAAGAACTGACCAGTTTGTCCGCTCAATGTTTTCAAAGAAACCACTGTCAATGAGGTAAGAAGATAGCATCCTTGACAATTTTTTTGTCTCCTCAGAAATATACACGTTTTCTTGTGCCCAAAGAAGAGTCATACACGCGTATCAACCTCTTATTCAATTCAACAACAGCTAACACCCAATGAAAATTTCAATCATAATTAATCGGAATACAAACATCGTCCACCAGATGCCATGGTAATCCAGCTGGTATTGAAAAACCTTTCATGACGTTGATTATTGACCTCTCATGTATTGATACAGCTCTTGCACGATCAAGGTGTTCTTGGGTACTAATATCATCATCAGCCTCATTGTTATAATACCCATCATGGGTATTGTTGATATGTGCGCTGAACAAACAATTGACTGTTGTGTATCTGTATTGATCCATGCTTCGAAGTTTTGATTTTTTATGAAGATAGTAAAAAATAACATCGATGTGCTACAAAAAAAAAATATAAACATAATTATACATTTGAAAAACATTTAATGAAAATAAAATACTAGACACTGAAAGTGATATATGATTTTGATATGTATATATAACATATTTACTCAATGTATCATATACATTATTATAAAAATGTATTATGCATTTACATATCGAATTACCTGATCAGTCCAACAGTTTTTAGGCTGAGACATGGCATAAAACCAATTCTTATTTGACGGATATGCAACGACATAATCCATCATTTCAAAACCCAATGAAGATGCTCTTGATTTGTATTTATCTTCTGATGGTTTCCTATAGTATTAAGCGTAATGAAAAGATGTTATTCAAAAGTGTAACAATAGTTGCAATTTGAAAATTGAACAGATTCAGTACAATAATATAAAACTTACTTTTTTGAATGAGCTTTAAGAAACCCTGTAGTAACCCACTCAATAAACTCATCAATCAGATATGAAGGGGCTTGGTTTGTGATCTCACATCCTTGAAATGGAAAATTTGGACGAATTACATCGGTCATGACCGCTTTTCCTTTTTCACTTGACCCAAATGAAGTTAAATAAGGGGATTTGCACTTTCTCGAAGGCATCCGGATACGTGCATAAGGAGTATTTATTTCGCTTCGGACAACAATATCTGTGATTGAAATATCAATTGGTAATTGACTGTCCGAAAGCAAACTTTGATTGTCGGTTAACTCCTGTTGATTTGCATGAATAGGCAGACTTCCTAGATTAGCAATAAGTGTATTCATGGCTTCTCGTGTATCTGGAGATATTGAACCAGATGGTGTAGAATCCTATATGGTTTACACTGATAATTAAAAATAGTTTGATAGACATATGATATTGATACGATACATGAAGAATAAATTATCGATGTATCAAATATAACTGTATCTGGCACAGACTGATTGGTATTGTGTTGAACATTATATGAAACATCTTCGTTCATTGTTCCTTCAAATAAATGATGAGGCGTTTGTGCTGATGGAGCATCCTGAATAAAAAATGTACTGATCAATTTATGATACCTTAAACAACAAATAATTATACACAAAAGGATTGTTAATGTATCAAGGACAGATAATAGCAAACTACAAATTGTATATAGAAGACAAACAAATTTAAGTAGTCACATAGCTATGTATCTTGCAATGGACTGTATTACGTACACACTAAATAAAAAAGTACAGTATCATACATAGGAACTTGAAAAAAAAGCTACATATGTGAACAGTGAAAACATGTATCATATTAATCCAATTAAACTGCAATGTATCATAATGATCAAATAAAACTGCAATGTTTCATAATAATATAATTAAACTTAAATTTATCATACTGGCACATTTTCATGTATCACTGAAAAGTGG
This sequence comes from Solanum pennellii, assembly GCF_001406875.1. Classification (NCBI taxonomy): domain Eukaryota; kingdom Viridiplantae; phylum Streptophyta; class Magnoliopsida; order Solanales; family Solanaceae; genus Solanum; species Solanum pennellii. The sequence goes on along the minus strand of NC_028648.1, from coordinate 41,060,014 downwards.
ATGAATACTAATAATCAAATTACTCTGCTAAAATTATCTTACTGTGTTCACATGTTTCATCAGTATGATGACTATTTGCATTTGGGGATTGAAGTTCTGAAACGTCCTTCATTACTTAATGATTCTTCAATGTATCTTCAGTCTTTATTTTTTAAAGAAAAATAAGTTAATGATAAATTATATAATTTTATATACACAATTAATAAAGTAAAGTAAACTTGATTGTCAACATCAAAATCAACAATACCAATGTTTTGATAATTCTGACAAATTCCATTTGTATCGGAGAGGTTGCTTGGTGTCCATCATTGCCTTGTTAATCGGAAACTTCAACCATGTGCGGTGTAGACTTGCCGCCCATCTCCTTCATTAAATCAGCTTGTAACATAATGACCTATGAAAATTATAACACACAACGAAAATACACATACACAATACATTACTTTTGGTTGTTGGCCATCCTTCCTATTCTTAGAATTCATCACCTCAATGTGATTTGTCTTTATCAAATTCACAAGATACTCAAATTTACTGTCAACCTATTAAAAAAAATTACACATTCAGTTTTATATTTATGAATTAACATTAAAAAAATTAATATCGTTACTTACGTATTCCTTCATATGTTGTTTCAGTTCTTCAATATCGCGATATACAGACTTATCTTTTGGGACTTGTGAAGATACATGGATAGAAGATACATTAGCAGGCGGGGTAGGTTCTTCAGCTGGCATTGAGAATGACTGATTTAATGGCGGCTTAACTGCTTTGACAAAGGTTTCGAACCCTTTGTTTTATGTGTATCAATATTCTTTCTCCTCTTGGGTGGTGGTGGAGATGATGTATCAGATACACGTGAGGATCTTCTCAATAAATGACCAGTAGGGCTTGTTGAGAAATCCTCAAAAACTGACTTATCTTTAGTTTGCACTTTTTTTGCAACAACTGGTGGCGTGGATAGTTTATTTCTGTTGACCTCTTGAATATCAGGTAAATCAAGGGCTTCCACCTCATCTGGCGTTGGTACAATGTTTGAACAAGCATTCTGCAATTAAAATGGTTGAATGTTATAACAATATTATGTATCATAAAAAAACTGTTATTCACAACAAAAATTATAAAGCTTATTGATAAACTATTAAAAGATAATTTAAAATTAATGTTACCTCGGAGAAAATGTTAGACATGAACTTTTCATATTTTGGCTTTTCAGCCACCACTGTCCAATTACATATCCTAGGAATACCATTCGCTACTTTAACAGCAAAGTCTGGACTTAGACTAGATGCACATTCGTAAATCCATACGTTGAGTGCATAAGGCATACCAAATAAGTGATACATCTGTTTGCTTTGGTTGAAGTCTTGCCTGAGTGATATAATTAGCTTATTGAATGCAATCTGACCCAAGGATACATTTCATACCTACCATCTTCGACCATTAGAAATTCTTCTATACGTATGAAGGTCTCACCAAGATGGCATAACATGAAAGTATTGATGAAGTATAATATTGCCATTTCCACGGATTCCTGTGTGGTCTCCCAATTACCCATTGCAAAACGCTGTATCAATCGACTCTTGGTTATACCTTTATGACAATCAGGGAAATATTTTTGTAATAACCGGCTTGGAGTGGAATTAGGATATGAAAAATTCTTAACATTTCCTTTGCATTTAAGGCTAGTTACAATGGCAAATTCCTTCATACCAAACACCAATACATTCCCATTAGCATGACGAACATGCAATACATCTTTGTTTTCATGTTGCACCTCCAACAACAACAAACACTTAGTAATCTGACCCTGGAAATTACATTTTGGAATGTCCAAATATGGTCCAAAATTTTTTTTCTTGAACATTTCAACGCCTTCATCCTTTATTGACAATTTGATTTTATTCACAAAATCAATAATGAACGTCGCTCCAAACCTCAATGGATGTGATGGTATTTTTTTATAACATAATTCATGCCTTGTTTATACCAAAAACAAAATATAAAATTGTACTTATCTAATATCAAAAATTTGCTGTAATGTAGAGGGATATATTTAAGATAATGTGTAAATTCAGTAAATACATGACAATATTGTAATGATATCATATTAAATACGTCGTGAAAATGCATACGATACACAAGTAAGTAATAAATATATTGTACATGAATTTCATTCACGTATACCAATTACATATATGTATAAGACGCTTGAATTATATGAATGTATATGATACATCATATTCAGATTTATAAGACACTGGAGTTATCAGATGTATATGATACATCTTATACATTGACAAATATAAATTGTAAAAATTGTACAAGACATGATGCTTTTAATGATAAAAAACACAACATTAGAGATACACCATATATATCTGATACATCCTAAGACTGTACAACACATGATGATTTTACTAATACAAAACACAAAATTATTGATACACCTTATGCATCTGATACACCTTAAAACTGTACAACACATGATGTTTTTACTAATACAAAACACAAAATTAGTGATACACCTTAAGCATATGATACACTTTAAAACTTAAGAACACATGATGCTTTTACTATACAAAACACAAAATTATTGATACACCTTAAAACTGTACAACACATGATGTTTTTACTAATACAAAACTCAAAATTAGCGACACACCTTATGCATCTGATACATCTTAAAACTGTACAACACATGTTGCTTTCACTAATACACAACACAAAATTATTGATACACCTTATGCATCTGATACACCTTAATACTATACAACACATGATTTTACTAATACAACACTCAAAATTAGTGATACACATAATGCATTTGATACACCTTAATACTGTACAAACATGATGTTTATACTTAATTTGAAGTTAGTGAATCACTCTTGATTGTTAAATGACTTTTAATTCGATTTTAAAAACACATGCAATAATTTAAAATTAGGGTTTTATCAACAAAACACAAAATTATCAATTTTAAACACATACCTTTAGAAGTGTGGGTCGGAAAACAACATGGGTAATTTTTCTTCGCCTTTTTTTAGGATTTCTTCAAGCTTTTTCTTTGGCTCGACTACATTCTTGTTCTTCATCGCTAATGGGTCATGCTATCTCTTGGATCTGTTCTCAGCCCACATTTCATCATCAGAATCATACACACGTTTAACATTAGTATTAGAATCACCATCTCTAGATTGACCCTGTTCTATATTATCGGTAAAATCACACCAAGAAGAAAAAATGGAGACTAAAATTCTTACCTTTTAAAAACATAGAAATTTAAATACTTGAGGGAGACTCCTACAGAAAATCAAATTGATATAATAAATTTGCTTCATTACTCCTACTGGAATTCAAATTGAGAGAAAATTTTGCTCCTAAACGTGGAAAAATATTTTAGGAATAAAATTAAATGTGGTAACTTTTAATAGGGCTGTTAATGGGGAAGTGGGTAGCTTGAAAATAGGATTTTATTTTGGTAAAGTAAAACTTGCCAATTGGCTGAAAAAAACGTGGGAAATCTATATGTATCTTTCATATTTTATTAATTGGGGGAAATAAGAGATTTTTGTAATTTTTATACTAAGTAGGGATAAATGGGTATTAAGGTAAGTAAAGGAGTGTATTTAAGTAATTTTTCCATATTTTATTAATATGTTGTATATAGTCATATCCGGGGAGCACCCCCTATACGTAACCGTCGTCGTCGTCGTCTTTGAGGACTAAGACTAGCCTCTTATCTTACATCATTATATTCATAGGTTACAAATTCGAAAAACTTAAAAATTTTCATTAACTTCTACATTGAGGTTTACATAGACCTCTACATACACATAATATATATATATATATATATATATGTATGTATAAGATACGATATTGTCTTAAAAGTGCCATCTAACAAGAGTATAACAATTTGGCATAGCCCATACATCAATGATATAAGCCACATATAGGCTATTACAACAAACGTCTCCAATGAAAAGAAAGAATATAGAAGTCTTAAAACTAAAAACAACATTAGTGGCTTGATAATGACGTTGTCCTTAGAAAGTTAGGACCTACCGAAGCACTTGTGTCACGACCCAAAACCGAGCCGCGACTGGCACCCACATTTACCCTCCTATGTGAGCGAACCAACCAATCTAAACCTTAACATTTCAATTTAATATCAACATAAAGCAATGCGGAAGACTTAAACTCATTAATAAAAGACAATTCAATAACTTCTAAAATTCAACATCTATTATTTCCCCAAAATCT
>NC_028648.1:41026846-41047966 GCF_001406875.1 Solanum pennellii | reverse complement strand
AAGTTCAGAGAGTCGATTTCAGTACCCAAATTTCAGAAGTCTAAGTCTTTTGGAACGAGACCCCCTCGACGGCTCGTCGTGTCCATGACGGTCCGTCGTGGGTTCCGTCGACTCACACAGTTTTTCCAGAAATAAAATCTGCTGCTCAAAACGACTAAACAGGTCGTTACAACTTGGTAAATGTCCAAGTAGTCTTCAATGGCCTTCAACTAAGCTCAACGGCTGGACCCTATAATTTGTAGTAATCATAAACATGGGTTAGTACACACTTGTACTAAGTATGAGTATATGCACATAAAACACTTTGAAATCATGCTAAAGAGGACATTTGTTCAAAACATGCCAATTTACTTTGAAAAACCTTATGCACATCCAAGAACCCATACAAACCAATTAGCACATAACTCTTAAGTAAAGGCCATATACAACACAAGACCAGCATCATCAAGTATAGACAAGTCAATACATATAAGAGTTCATAATATCATAACTTAATTAAGACCCTTACACACAACCCATCATTTAGCATACACGTGCAATGACCAAGTAAAGCCCCATAACCCTACTTAATTAAGTAAACCAAATAAAGGATCATAAGCAAAGTCTAACTTCACATAACATAACATCAAGAGTAATCATCATCACATTTAGCAATACAGACCAATAGCATGTTCATAAATGAAACTAACAACATATAGGATCATCAATATCTAAAGTCATCATATTCATAGCATATACATTATAAGAGCACAAGAACAACATCCTAAGGATTCCCTCGAGGCAAACTAGTGCAAAACACAGGTAGAGTTTCATACCCCTACCTACGCTAAGTCAAATCTCTCAAGTCACCCTAGTTAGTGTATAGTCCATTACTTCATTTTACTTTCGGGAACACTTGCCTTAATTGACATAGACCACAAGATCTAAGTGTGGAATTCGGTGCTGTAAAATCTTACACCGATGGAAGGTGGTCTACCGATTAAAGTAGTACCAAACATGAACATAGCATCTAGGTAGATCCACTAGCTAGTATTCCTATGGTGACAACATAGTTTATGGAGCTTGGGGGTTGTCATGGAAACATCACTCTATGACCCTTTTGGACTATGTGGCTATCCACCCCCTGAGAACCGTGGTGAACTCTACCTTCCCTCCTTGAGAAGACGTCACCTTTCACCTGCAAGTTCACTCGGTGCTAAGCTAGAGTCCCTTTTGAAATGTCTTTTATACCTTTATTAATGATCATAGCTTAGATTAGGTCATAGGATCTATCCATTGTATAATCATCATCTTAGCTCAATAGAAATTGTATGAGTATTGTCCTTTTATTACAATTCACATACGTGAAATTTGTTTAACATCATCATCATGTCATAATAAGACACATAGATACTTCATAACCAACCTTATATAATTTCATCTCAAACATAATATCACAATCACATAGTCAAGATATTTCAATTCATCATCATACCAACACCTACTTAGGATAATCAGAAGTCATGCTTCAATTGAACTACATCATCAATTACAAGCTATCATAATTGAAGTAAAGGTTAGGATCATAAAGACTTACTCAGTCTCCCTCAATAGCCATCATCATGGTCTTACCATCAACCAACCAATTACATTCAACAATAGTTATAGTATTATCAATCAATAGTAATTAACACAAGAACTAGGTCAATTGCATCATCACTATCCAATTAATATCAATTTATAACCTAAGGTTAAGGAAAATACGGTTCATCATGAATTTTTAAAGAAATAGATCCAAACCCAACAATACATTACCCTAGACAGTACATGAATGAATTAGAATAAATTAAGCAAGTCCAATGATCAATTCATACTTCAATTCCCATCAATTTACAATCAAGACCCAACATTTGGGGAATTGGGGAAAGGAACATGATCAACATGAAATTCAATCAATTAACATCTTAAACATTAATATATACCTAATTAGTCATAATTAATCACAATGAATCAAGATCAATCATTAATTTGAAGTTTAGAAGAAAACCCATTAGAATAGAAAAACCCTTGGAATCAGGTAATTCAGAAATCAACTTTGAAAGGACCTTGGGGAAAGGAAACCCAAGAGTTAAGAACCCACACCTTAATGAAGATTAATCTACGAAATTGAAGTGAAATCCTAGAGAAATTGGTCTTCTTTTTCAAGCTTTCTTCTTCCTTCAATGGAGGATGAATAGAGAGAGAAAATAGAGAGAGATAAGAGGCTTTTGGATTTTTGATTTGGGAATTTGATATGTGAGGGAAAATTGATTGAAAATAAATATATAGACCCCCATAAAATACCCAAAAGACCCTTAACTTAAGTTGACCATTTAATGAAGTCAAACTTCAAATCAAAATTTCATATTTTCGTCGGGGAACAAGTCCGCGATGCGGAGCTGTTTCCGCATGATTTTCTACTTTATTCTTTGAGAAAGTGAAGTCCGCTACCTACCCGCAACGCGAACTTGAGATTTGACCAAAATCCACCCAAAGTCCGCGACGCGGACTCACTTCCTCTATGTGTATTTTGGTTGCTGCCTGGGCAGCTTGCCAAACCAAGTTTGGGGTCTTTTCGTGGACCCTAAGGCGACCCTTGGGGGGTCGAACCTAGACGTTTTCACTCTATGTACTACATTCTACCTATTTAAAGTCATTTTATAAGTTTTGGACTTCATACGACACCTCTAAACCTTTCCGAAACCTAAGAACGTTCTACTAGTTAAATTAGACTAGCTTCCGGACGTCATGGACGTTTCTTGATGTCTTGACTCCAAAACTTCCTAAATGGTTTATAACATTATTTTAGGCCTTATGACAGTGTTACTAACCTTAGATCAACTTGTGAGGCTCTAGTTAAGATCATAGACTTTTGGAGTGTTACATATATATTGTTTATACAATTTTTTAAAAAAAACATTAGACTTTAGGTTTTTTTTGTGTGAATTGATCTGGAAAACTATACGACATTCTTCTAACTTTTTTGTGAAAAAATGTGTGTCTTGTTCTTAAAGATCTCTTCAAAATCAGTGTGATGATTTTTAAAAAATTTGTTCTTATAAACATTTTTAAAATTAGTGTGATAGTTTTTTATTCTATTTTATCATATTTTTTAAAGGTTTTTTTATCATGAATTTTCATGGGGGAAGGTGGATTAAGTGATAGGGCTAAAAAGTGAAGAAGAAGAAGGAAAAAAATAATAAAAAAAAAAAACCCTCACGCGGTCAAAATGGGTGCAACACACACAATATGTGAAGTCAGCAAAAAAGTGTCAAAATGACACAGCGTGACTCAACACGAGGTGTCTAAAATGAACAAAACCTAGTTGATGTATTAGCTATGCAACAATATGTCAACTTTATTGGGCTACCGATGGATTCAACAATTAGTTATGTATGTTAGTTATTCATGTATTAGCTATGCAAGGTTTAGTTATGAAAATTTAGTTATGCAGGTATTATTTAGTTATGTAGCGATCACAATATATAAATTATTAACTAGTAATTATTGAGTTTATATATATATATAAATTCTCCCACTTTTTGAATAAAAAGTAAAGAAAGTAAAGATAAAAAAAATTCCCTCTACTTAATTGGGATTGCTGTTTTTTTCATTTTGTTATTTTTTTTATGTTTATAACTTATAAAAAATAAAATTTGTTGATATATTTTAAGTACATTATAATTTCTTATTTTATATAATGTAAATATTGTATTAATATGTTGTATATATTGTTTATACATTTTTAATAAACTAAATATATAAATTAGGTCTAAATTTACATCCTAAACAAATAAATAATACATGTAATTAAATAAGTGAAATATATTTAATAATATATAACCTTAATATTTGATTAACATATGTGTCAGCAAATATATTCAATTCAATTTGTAATGTTAGTAAAATATTACAATTGGATTTCAAATGAAAACAAGAAAAAAAATGGTTGTTCGTCTACCAAAAAAAAAGTAAAAAAAAAGAAGTTAGGAAATAGTATAGTTAGGTAAAGTTTTCAACAAAAAAGAGTAAAAAAATAAATTAATAGGGAAATGTGTAATCTATTATTTTAATATATGTATAATTAATATTTGTATATTTTATCTTTTACTATGCATAACTTATATATAAATTCTCGTATAAGTTATATTGGTATTAATTATATAGAATTATAAAAAACATAACCAAATACCGCATAAAATTAATACATGAATAATTTTTATATATATTTGAAATCCTATCAACCAAATATGTTATAAGTTATATTGACTTTTCCACCTAATACAAAACTTCTACCAAACATAGTAAATAGTAATGCAACTATTTATACATGAATAAAATGCAACTTATACAATAACCAAACGATTCCCAAATATACAAAGATTTTACTTGAATTAGATGTAAGATTAATAATAATAATAATAATAATAATAATAATAATAATAATAATAATAATAAACAATTATCTTCTTTATAAAGTCTTTTATAAAATTATTTAAATTTAAAATAGCAAGGTTAATTAGTTTTAAATGATACAAGGGTATGTGATTCCCTTTTTGTGGGAAGTTATCACATATTTAATAATAATAATAATAATTTAAATATGTATCTTTGAACGATACTTTAAAAAAAATATTTTTATTAAAAAAAAAGTAAAATTATCCGGAAGCGAAATTGTAAAAAGAAAAATTTAGAAATTCGTATTTAAATTTAAATTAAGGGAAAAAGGATAAAAAATATCTTTTAATTTTGTTTCATTAGTTGATTATGCATTTAATGTTAAAATGGAGTTATCTTACTCTTACCATTACTATTTTCACCATTTTTACCCCTCAATTGAATGAAAAATTCAAATTAATTAAAATTATCCGATTTCAATTTAATGATCCGATTTTCTCTTTTAATCCTGACCCGACCCATTATATCAAATTAAAATCCTAAACCCATTTCTCTAGTTTCTCCATCTCATTTCTTGTTGAAACACATGCTACTAAAATAGACATTAAATGTTATGTAGTTAAATGAGTCAAAATGTAGTAATAATCACATAATCGTTCAAAATTAGCACACTAGTGTGATCGGATCTTGAAGCTTGTTCAATCATCGGATTTTGCTTTCCTCCGGGTAGATCTAAAACTATGATATTACTTGCTTGTTAAGCCTAGCCGGATATGAAGTTGTTGCAGTTGTTTTCGAGCCTTGATGCTCACCTGATTATGTTGTTAGTTTGATTTGTTAGCGGTGCTTCAGTTATTTATAGGTGGGGTTTTGTTGGTTGGTTGTTTGGAGGTCGGAGAACTGGTGGTTTGGTAGTCATTTGCTGGCTGTTTCAGCTTGGGTGATGGAGATTTTAGTTCTGGTGGGCTGAAGTGTGGTTTTACCACCGGATTTTGGCGTGGAGAGGGTGGTATTTGAGAGTCGTTTCAGAATTGTTTTGTAGTTGTTTGAATGATTCCGACGGTGGGTGGTTTGTTTAATGTTGTTCCATCTTGGAACTGACGAGAAATATGGAGAAGAAAAGTCTTGTTGTGGTCACCTGAAAGTAGAGAAAAATGGGTTTGTTGTTAATGCTTTCAGCTTGGTGTCGTTTCTAGTTTTTGGGGCTTTTGAGTGGTGATTTCAAGTGGTCATTTGGAGGTTGTTTTGGCGGTGTTCCGCTGAAAAGGGAAGAAAATGAAAGGGAGTTTTGGATTACTGGAGCTTGATTTGAGTTTTTAATTTGGTATAAATGGGTCTGATTCGAATTAAAAAGAGAAAATCGGGTCATTTAATAAAAATTGGATAATTTTAGTTGGTTTGAGTTTTTCATCCAATTAAGGGGTAAAAATGATGAAAATAGTAACGATAAAGGTAAAAATAACTTCATTTTAATAGTAAGAGCATAATCAACCAATAAAACAAAGTTGAAGAATATTTTTACCCTTTCCCTAAAATAAATATCGAGAAGACGACTATGCAATATCGTAAGGTCGTGCTATATTATTTTTTAATAACTTTTGATGTTTCTTTTTTGAATAAAATAATTCATAATTTATTTTATTAGTATTTTAATTAGTATAAGTCTAGAATTTTCTACTTTGTGTCAATGTATTTCTCATTATTGGATAATCAAACACTTAATTGCACTTAGTATTTGTAAATAATATTTTTGAAATTTATGATTTTTGAATTATACATACATGGAATATTTAAAATTATTTTTACTTTTAAGATCTCAAACAATTCATATAAAAATTTAGAATTTGATTTTTTTTTAAAAATGAAATAATGGGTTTATTAATAGTTCAATATTAATATCTCGAAAACTAAAAATATATTTCATCAATTAGAATAATATTATAACAAATAAAATTATGTTATAAAAAAGCTCAGAATATTATATAAGAAGAAGACAAGAAGTATAAGATAGAGGAGAGTACTTTTATTATTCAAGTATATGTAAGTCTCATCTGCATATACTACAACAGTGAATGAACAACCCTATTTATAGAGTGATAAATCACTCCAAAAGTCACCATATTAAGTATCATAATAAATAGATACATTCTTATCCAAAAAGGTTCGTGAAACCTAGTGAATATGAATGGTTGTTCATGTACTAACTTTATGGACTATCCACTTATTCAATGGATTTATAACACTCCCCCTTGGATGTCCATAGATATTGTGCCTCGCTAAAACCTACTAAAAAAATCCCTGTGGGAAAAAATTCTAGTGAAGGAAAAAAAGTACACATATCTTTTGATACGCATTATTTGCTGCCTCATTAAAAATCTTTCTAGGAAAACCCAGTGGGACAAAACCTAGGCTAAGGAAAAAAAAGTACAATGCATATTTTACTCCCCCTGATAAAAACCACGATTCAGATGGTTAAGTTTCCGCATTCCAATTTTGTGAACCATCTTCTCAAGAGTTAAGGCTGGTAAAAATTTGGTAAATAAATCTGCTGGATTATCACTCAAACGAATTTTTCGCACATCAATATCACCATTCTTTTGGATATCATGTGTGAAGAATAATTTTGGTGAAATGTGTTTCGTTCTATCTCCTTTTATAAAGCCTCCTCTTAATTGAGCTATGCATGCAACATTGTCTTCAAAGAGTATTGTGGGTATCTTGACGTCACACTTCAAAACACATCTTTCTTTGATAAAATGTATTACTGATCTTAACCATACACATCCTCTACTTGCTTCATGAATGACTATTATCTAAGCATGATCTGAAGAAGTAGCGACAATAGATTGCTTCGTAGATCGCCATGATATAGCAGTACCTCCTTATGTGAACAGATAACCTATTTGTGATCGACCTTTATGTGGGTCATATAAATAACCTGCATCTGCATGACCAACAAGATCTGCACTATCTTTGTTAGTATAAAACAAACCCATATCACTAGTTCCCCTTAGATATCGCAGTATATGTTTAACTCCATTCCAATGTCTTCGTGTAGGGGAAGAACTATATCTTGCTAACAAATTAACAGAAAATGCTATGTCACGTCTCGTAGCATTAGCAAGATACATAAGTGCCCCAATTGCACAAATATAAGGTACTTCTGGACCAAGAGGTTCCTCATTATCTTCTTGAGGTCGGAATGGATCCTTACTCACTTCAAGTGATCGGACAACCATTGGAGTACTTAATGGATATTCTTTGTCCACGTAAAATCGTTTCAAGATTTTCTCAGTATAGGTAGATTGATGGATAAAGACCCCGTCTACTAAATATTCTATTTGTAGTCCAAGACAAATTTTTGTCTTTCCAAGGTCTTTCATCTCAAATTCTTTCTTTAGATTTCAATTGCCTTTTGAACCTCTTCTGGAGTTCCAATGAGATTAATGTCATCAACATAAACAACAAGAATAACAAACCCCAATGTTATTTTCTTAATAAATATACAAGGACAAATGACATCGTTTATATAACCTAATTTTATCAAGTACTCACTGAGGCGATTATACCACATGTGCCCTGATTGTTTTAATCCATATAATGACTTTTGTAATCTGATTGAATACATTTTTCGAGATTTTGAACTACATGCTTCAGGCATTTTAAGTCCTTCCGGAACTTTCATATAAATTTCATTTTCAAGTGAACCGTAAAGGTATGCTGTAACCACATCCATTAGATGAATTTCAAAATTTTCATGTACATCTAAACCGATGAGATATCGAAAAGTTATTGCATCCATAACAGGTAAATATGTTTCTTCATAGTCGACACCGGGTCGTTGAGAGAATCCTTGTACAACAAGGCGTGCCTTGTATCTTACAATCTCATTTCTCTCATTTCTTTTTCGTACAAAGACCCATTTATATCCAAAAACCTCACGCTTCACAAGTGAATTTAATTCTGATTGAATTGCTTCTTGCCATTTTGGTCAATCACATCTTTGTCGACATTCTTCGACAGATAGAGGTTCAAGATCCTCATTTCCTTGCATACTGTTAAGTGCAACATCATATGCGAAAATATTATCCACTATGATTTTTGACCGATCTAAACTTATCCCATCACCTGTAGAACTTATTGAGAGTTCTTCATTTACTTGAGTCTCGGGTTCGCTGATCTCTTTAGGAATATCAGGATTAATCAGATCTTGAATTTCTTCATGATATTCTTTTGTAGTGTCATTTTTTGTACTTGTTTTTCTAGAATTTTTATATTTTGAACCCAATGGTCTACCACGCTTCAGGCGTATATGTGATTCAGAAGCTATGACACTTGTAAATGGTCCTTTTGTGACGTCCATTCGGATAGGCACATTTACTGCAGGAATATGGGACTTTGTTATTCTTTTTGAATCAGTAAATGCGTCTGGCATTAGATTTGCTATGTTTTGAAAATGGATGATCTTCTGGACCTCTTGTTCACACACAGGGGAACGTGGACCAAAATGAGATAATGATAAAATTTTCCATGCAATTTCACTTTTAAGTTTCTTTTTCTCTCCCCCTAATTGCTTGCAGTGAATAAATCTCCCATCAATGGCTCATGGTAGCGAATTATGGAGGGTAAATCAAACCTAACATATATGCCTAACCTTCTTTGAGGGCCCATCTTGGTGCGCTGAGGTGGTGCTACAGGCACATATACAGCACATTCAAAAATTCGAAGATGAGCAATATTTAGTTCATGGACAAATACCAATTGTGATAGGGAGTATTTATTATAATGAGTCGGTCTGAGATGAACAAGTGATGCTGCATGTAAGATGGCATGACCCCAAACAGTAGTAGGCAACTCACTTTTCATAAGTAGAGGTCTTGCTATCAATTGTAAGAGCTTAATAAATGACTCAGCAAGGCCATTTTGAGTATGAACATAAGCTACAGGATGCTCAACTTTTATCCCTACCTATACACAATAAGCATCAAAAGCTTGGGATGTGAATTCGCCAGCATTATCAAGGCGAATTGTCTTAATGGGATTATCTGAAAATTGCGCTCTTAATCGTATCATTTGTGCCAATAATTTTGCAAACGCCAGGTTGCGAGATGCTAAGAGGCACACATGAGACCATCTTGAAGATGTGTCTATTAGGACCCTAAAATATCTAAACGACCCACTCGATGAGTGAATAGGTCCACAAATATCCCCATGTATTCGTTCTAAAAATTGAGGGGATTCAATGTTAACCTTCATTGGTGATGGTCTAGTAATCAATTTGCCTTGGCAAGAAGCAGCACACGAAAACTCATCATTTGTAAGAATCTTCAGGTTCTTTAATGGATGTCCATTTGAGTTTTCAATGATTCGTCTCATCATTATTGATCCAGGAGGACCTATTCGGTCATGCCAAATCATAAAAGTCTTTAAGTCAGTAAACTTCTGATTTACGATAGAATGTGCTTCAATCGTACTTATTTTTGCATAATACAGTCCAGAAGATAAAGTTGATGATTTCTCCAACACATATTTCTGGTCTGAGACAATCTTGGTAATACCAATATATTCAACATTCATTTCATTTATTGTCTCAACATGATATCCATTTCGGCGAAAATCTTTAAAACTTAACAGATTTCTTGGGGATTTAGAAGAGAACAAAGCATCTTCTATGACAAGTTTTGTCCCCTTAGGCAGAAATATAGTAGCTCTTCCGAAGCCTTCTATCAAGTTTGAATTACCAGAAATTATAGTAACATTTGCTTTGCTTTTCTTTTAAGCAAGTAGGAGAAGTATTTCTCATCTTTGAATATGGTGTGCGTTGTTCCACTATCAATTACACAAATATCTATATGATTGATCATTGAGGTATCCATATACTCTCCGAGATAAAAGATATAAAAGAAATAAACATTATAATATTATTACTAAACAAAAACATTACACAACCTTTTAGTTATTTACAAGTCTAGGAAAACATATTCATACTAGTTCATCTAAACAACGAAAATGAAATATATTTATACTGTTTAAGAAAAGGAAATTTATACCCCGAGGCTTTTAAAGTCTTTATTTGAAATGGCAGAGACTCGTGCTGATAACGTGTTATAAAGAAAGCTCAGAATATTATATAAGAAGAAGACAAGAAGTATAAGATAGAGGAGAGTACTTTTCTTATTTAAGTATATGTAAGTCTCATCTGTATATACTACAACAGTGAATGAACAACCCTATTTATAGAGTGAGAAATCACTCCAAAAGTCACCATATTAAGTATCATGATAAATAGATACATTCTTATCCAAAAAGGTTCATGAAACCTAGTGAATATGAATGGTTGTTCATGCACCAACTTTAAGGACTATCCACTTATTCAATGAATTTATAACAAATTGCATAATAAAGTATTTAATTAATGTGATATATGATGTTTTTTTTTAAATAAATAAAATAATTTATGATTTATTTTATTAGTATTTTAATTAGTATAAGTCTATAATTTTCTACTTTGTGTCTTCCTATTTCTCATTATTGGATAACCAACACTTAATTATATTTAGTATTTGTAAATAATGTTTTTGAAATTTGCGATTCTTGAATTATATAGACATAGCATATTTAAAATTATTTTTACTTTTATGGTCTCAAACAATTCATATGAAAATTTAGAATTTGATTTTTTTGAAAAATAAATTAATGGGTTTATTAATAGTTCATTATCAGTATTTCAAAAACTAAAAAACATAGTTCATCATAGCTATTAAAATAATATTATAACAAATAAAATTGCATTCATCATAGCTATTAAAATAATATTATAACAAATAAAATTGCATACTAAAGCATTTAGGTAATGTGATATATACATAGTTATAATCTATTACCATAACTATTTAAAAAATATATTAACATGTGAATAGTAATTCTTTTTTAATGTAAAATTTATGACATTAAATAATATTTGCGCAACGCACGGATACAAATAGTAGTATCTTATTAAAAAATAATGTTTATCAAAGTCTAATTGTATTGTATGACCAATAAAAATTATAAGAAAAAACTTTTTAAAGTAAATTTTGACTAAACAGTGCTTGAATAAGAAAAATATTTAGCTTGTATCCATAAAAATAATTTAAGCAACTAGATCTAAGTTCCATACCCAATAAACATACCTAAAAGAGACTATTTTGGTAATTAATTAATCTCAATACTTTTCAAACTCGATTTTGACTAGACGATGCATGAACAAATATATTTAATTTGATACCATAAAAATAAGAATCCTTATTTTTAGTAATTGATCTGTCTACTTATTCATGTGTTCTGCAATTGTATGGGTTCATCTTTTCTATTCATTCATACATACCAATGGAAACATTACTATCCCTATAAATATCGGACATTCTCTTAATATATTGACATAGAAGAATTGTATTTGAGTCTCATTGTCTTTCAGTTATAAAAAAAAAATGAATCTTAAAATGATGTTTTCTTTAATTGTATTGATTCTTTTTATTATCGAAGGAAATTACATTGTTGAAGGTGAAACTCAAATTATATTTATACATGTGACATAAATGCGTGCACAAAATAATGTGAAGATCTTTACGGGACCAATCTTAGAAGAGCTTTTTGTGAGCATACAAAGTTTGGAGATTGATGCGTGCGACCATTGGTCCTCGATGAACCATAAAGGCTCAAGCAAGAGTCTCTTTACTTAATTATGCCATAGATACATAATTTTACGTTTGAATTATTAGAGTATTTTTTTTCTCTTATGTTTGTTCAATTTTAATATTTTATATTTGAACTTGTGTTTACATTTTTCAGAATATATTTTTAATTTTTTTTATGTTTGGGTTAATTAAGCTCCTTAAAAAAATGAAGAAAATAACTTTCCTGATGGAAGTAGAGAAAACAAGTTGCATAGGTGATATAAAAGGTCGACAAGACTCAAAATTTTGGGCTAAAGAGGTCATTTTCGAATTTTGATGGTTTAACTATGTTTGGAGGGTGTTTTATGACTTCGTTCGATGACTTGTAACGCTTTTGAGTTTCTCAAAAGTAATTTGGACGCTTGGATGAAATTCTTGCATTTCTAAAATGTTTACCATTATACTTTTTATATTGATTTTCTTTTAAAGTCATCTTCCAAAGAAAGATTAACAATAGTGAAAAACGAAGTTGATATAATGAAGAGTTATTTGCTATTCTTTGTCAATAGAAGTAAAAGGAAAAAAAAAATAGGGCGAAATAGACGTCAAAGCAATGTTGTAGTATTAGGCTATTTGTCTTTTAGTTCAATCTCGAATTTTTTGGAGTGCTCCAAAACATCTAAATTTGGTCCGATTCAAATAAAAACATCTTTCTATATTTTTTTTCTTTGTCCTGTTTAAGCTACAATTGGTAACTAGTAAAGGGATATTAGTAAAATCTAATTTTTAATGCTTATACTCCACACAAAACATTAACTTTATTAAATTTGTTTTCTTTTTCTAATATTTAATTATTCTTTTATTTGAAGTTTATACTTGTTATGTTTACCAATAAATAAATTTTATTTGATGAAAAAAACTCAAATAATATTAATTATTATTATCTCTGTTCCTTTTTGCTTGTTAAAATTTAATATTTTACTTGTCTTTTTTGACAAATAAAGAAAATACTTATTTTTTTTTTGTGTATTATGAGTAATATTTTTGAAAAAGGTAGAACCTTCTTAATGAATAAATTACTTTTTGAATTCTATCAATTAATAGGGGTAAAATGGTAAAAATCACTTTGGGTGTGTTTAGTATGAAGGAAAATTTTGGACTTATTTTCTCATTTTTGGTTGGTGAGTAGAAAATATTTTCTAGAAATGATTTTTAGTGTTTGATTTATGAATGAAAATGTTTTTTGAGAAACATTTTTTATTTTTACTAGAGTAGAAAATAATTTATGAAATTAAATTTTTTTTTTAGAAATAATTTATTTTTTTGGGGGTNATTTTGAGGAAAATGAGTTGATTTGGAAAACATTTTCCAAGACTTTTGTCCCAACCAAACATGAGAAAATTGGAAAACATTTTCCAGAAAATGTTTTCCTTCATACCAAACACACTCTTTGTCAATTATCATTTTCTTTAGAGAAAATTACGCGTATAAGCAAACATATATTAGTTTATTAGTTAACATAGCTATAGTTTGCCTTAATTATAATTTGCTATCTACTTTTAGTTATGATTACACAATTCAGATTTTTAGTTTGGTATGATTCACACATTTGTATAATTCGGAATTTGTATAACTTTTGTATAATTCGGAGTTTGTATAATGTAATTTATATAACTATTTACGCTCATGATATTTGTAATTGTATAAATTCATTATTTCGAGTATATATAAAAATAACTGAATTATACAAATGTACCCGCAAATTATACGAACGAGACATCATAAATTGTAGCTACAACCTGTAATATGAAAACTATCACGAATAAAAAACTGCTGAAAAACGACGATGTACGCTGCTTTGTTGGTCAAAATTGATGGAAAAGCAATGCAGTCAAGTTCGTCATTTTTAGCTCGACGTTCTTCAAAAAAACGACGGATTGCATCACTTTTTTTAAAAAAAAATTATTCTGAACAATGCAAAGTTGTCTGTCTCTTTTATTTAAAATTTTAAATTTTTTACTTGTCATTTTTTGGCAAAACAAGATATTTTTTTTGCCTATTATACCCCTAATTTATTTAGAGAGTTGATATATTTTGAAAAGGAGAGAACTTAATTAGTAAAACAGCTATTTAGTAGTTTATTTTACAATTTGAAACTTATTTTAAAAACATTGACATTAATAAGGAAACTAGATAATTTTTTCCGTGCGCGCACGGGCGCGATATTATGTTATCATTTGTTGTATATTTCATTCATAAAATAGTCTTATATGTTATATTAATCTAGCTTATTCTTAATGCACTTTCACTAGTTTTTTGCTATTTGAAATTGTATGAAGTTGTGGTAACAACTTTGAGTAATATCAATCACACACTGTAAGTTAAGCGTGTTATTGGAAATTGATATAAGAAAATGTGCACCTATATAATGGCATAGCAACATCATTGTTTCATTTTTCTCAAAATGAGAAAGAAGTCGTCGTAGTAATTGAATATGAGTGTGCAGTCATGCTCCTCAACACTTTATATCACTTTATATCTATTAGAGCTATAATAACATTTACATCTGATATCAACTTTTAAACTTTTTTTACTTTACAATTTCGATCATTAAAGCCCACAGACAAACATATGAAAATGGTCTACATACTTGCTTCAAATTATTCATAAAAAGTCAAAAATAACACCAATTTGTATTCATAGCCAGTTACAACTGGATCAATTTTTAACTATCGTATTTCACTTTGAAATAAAGAAACTATAGTATATTTTTAAGATTTTACAATGGAACATGACCAAACTTCCACTTAAACATTCTGGACAATGTTAGTTTCACTAACTCCTCTAGTATGAAGATGCTAAATTAACAAACTACTAAGGGCTTATGACCTTGTGTTCTTTGTATGGAAGATCCTCTGATTCCCTCTAATCCATATAAACTTCAACATGTAAATTCTTGCCTTTGCAATTTGTAATTTCTCAATTTATTTTCCAGGTGCGTCCTTGAGTTTTATGAATCCACAACTATATTAATATCGTATTCCAAACTTGAGCTAAAATTGATAAGAATATGTAAAGAAGATATATTCAACAGACTCATTATCATTCATTGTTACGCTGTGCGCACTTCTCATCCTCCAAATGTTCTCATTTGTCCGATCTTTCCTTTGTAAGCAACTTACTGCTATAAATAGTGAAGTATAGGATAAACGACCATTTAGGAGGGTCTATTTTGTTGCAAATTAGCCTTGATAAAATGAATATTGTATATGATTAATTGATGTAGTTAGTTTGTTAATAAGTTTGTTAGTGAGTTAGTTATCAAAGTCATCCCTTCTTTAATAGTTAATGTATAAATAGAATCTTGGAGATAATGAGAAGCAGTTTTGGCCATTCTCTTTCACTGTTACATTCCCTTTCTCCTTACTCTGCTTCTGTAACTCTAACTCAGTTAGAAGATTAACATTCAACATGGTATCAGAGCTTAGGTTCTAATGGAGATCTAGCTGATGAAGAGAGTTTTTTGAAGCTGTTTCTTTTCCGCACAATTGAGAATTGGAAGAACAGTTAAGCATCGGCCTTCAATCTATCACCAGAAACCAGAAAACTTCAGAAAAAATGGTGAATGCAGCTGGGTTATCTGAATCCTCAAATCGAGAGAGGAGTACATCAAATCCAGAGCAGATCGAGAAGTTTACAGACATTCATCCAAGGAATCCCTTGTATCTACATCCATCAGACACTCCAGGTAGCATCTTAATCCCTCAACAATTGATTGGTATTGAGAATTATACTGGGTGGAGCAATTCCATGAGAGTTGCACTGTTAGCAAAGAATAAAATAGGTTTCATTGATGGAAATTGTCGAAAAGAACACTATAAAGGAGATCTAGAACATGAATGGGAGAGATGTAATGCGTTTGTGTTATCCTGGATCACAAACTCAGTTTCGAAAGAATTGGAAAATGGCCTAATGTTTTCATATAATGCACATAATGTTTGGAAGGATTTGAAAGAGAGGTTCGACAAACGAAATCTAACTAGGATTTATCAGATTCATAGAGAAATTAGCACCATGAGTCAAGGAACATTCACTGTTTCTGAGTATTATTCTAAGTTGAGAAACCTCTGGGATGAATATGAATCCTTGGTACCATTACCAGCATGTGATTGTGATAAATATAGAGTTTATGCAGAACACATGGAGAGGCAAAAACTTATGCAATTTTTGATGGGGTTAAATGATAGTTTTGGACAATCGAGAAGTCAGATACTCCTCACAGTTCCTAGTCCTAGCCTCAATCAAGCATACAACATGATTATGCAGGATGAAAGTCAGAGAATGCAGTCTAGTTTGATATCAAACCTTGTGTTACCTCTACAAAAGTTAGAAATTCATGATCCTACTGCACTAGCTTCAGTTCACAGCAACAAATCTAACCAGAGCACAAGATTATATTGTGATCATTGTCACCTGAGAAATCACACAAGAGCAAATTGTTATAGATTAATTGGGTATCCTGAGCACTACAAGTTCACTAAAAAGAAAGGGGTTGATAACAGAAACTTTAGGGATCAAGACTCTGGCAATAACAGACCACAGATTTCTGGAGGAAATAGAAGACCTCATGCAAATAATGTGGCTTATACTGAGGATCAGGTCACTACTAAGGATCATACTCCTGATAATAGTTTTTTTGGTCAAAATGTGCCAACATTTACTGCTGATCAATATAATCATTTGCTGAAAATGATTGACAAGGATACTACTTCTCAGGATGTTTTTTCCAACATGGCAGGTATTCCCCATAATGCTCCTTTGACATTCAGTACATCCAATACTTGTTTTGCTGCAGGTAATAATACAATTCCCTGGATTGTGGACTCTGGGGCTNCAACATGGCAGGTATTCCCCATAATGCTCCTTTGACATTCATTACATCCAATACTTGTTTTGCTGCAGGTAATAATACAATTCCCTGGATTGTGGACTCTGGGGCTACACATCACATGATTTCTAGCAAGGATACATTACTCAATCCTATTCCTGCAAATTCTGCCTCTAACAGTGTACATTTACCTAATGGTCATAAAACTGAAGTTACTCACACTGGATCTGTCCATTTCTTTGATAACCATGATATTCATAATGTTCTTTACATTCCTCAATTCTCATACAACCTTTTGTCCATTTCCAAACTAACTAAAGAACTAAATTGGTGTGTGTCTTTTTATCCCCACTTTTGCCTTTTTCAGGACCTTTACACTGGCAAGGTGAAGGGGATTGGTAAGGAGAAAGGAGGTCTTTACATGCTTCCATCATTTACCAAGCCATCATCTCTGTCTTCTGCACTTCATTCCAGTTCTACATTCAATTCAAACCTCCCAGCATCTTCTGATTTTTGTGTTTGGCACTTGAGACTTGGACATGCTCCTATTGCTGTTATCCAACAGATTGCTTCCCTGAAGCCTAGTTTACAACATCAAGTTTTTTCTTCTTGTCCTGTTTGCCTTCTTGCAAAGCAAACTCGATTACCATTTCATTCTAGTACTAAGAAAACTATAGCTTCTTTTGAACTTCTTCATATGGATGTTTGGGGTCCTTACAAGCAATGTACTTACAATGGTCATCGATACTTTCTTACTATTGTTGATGAATATACACGAATGACTTGGATTTTTTTGTTGAGGTATAAAAGTGAGGTTGTGACTTTCATTTCAGCTTTTATTTCTCTTATCAAAACTCAATTTTCAGCAACCATTAAAACTGTTAGGTCAGATAATGGCTTGGAATTCTTGAACAGCCAATGTCATGCACTATTTTCTTCCTTAGGCATTATACATCAAACTACATGTGTGCATACTCCTCAACAAAATGGCATTGCTGAGAGGAAGCACAGACATCTTCTTGAAATGGAAAGGGCACTTAGATTTCAAGCTCATGTTCCTTTAAAATTCTGGGGGGAATGTGTTCTTACTGCTGTTTTTTTAATCAATAGACTTCCATCTTCTGTTTTAGCAGGAAAATCTCCATATGAAGTCTTTCATAACACTGTTCCTCACCTGCATTTTCTTAGAGTTTTTGGATGTTTATGTTATGCCACTAAACCAAATGTCACTGACAAATTCTCCTCTAAAGCTATTCCTTCAGTTTTCATGGGTTATTCAGATACTCAAAAAGGTTACAAACTCTATGACATTGCTTCTAGTTCTTTTTTTGTTAGCAGAGATGTTGCATTTCGAGAAAATATTTTTCCTTTCAAACATCCTAAACACACTTTCCTTGATTCTCTTCCTCCATCTCATCCTTCTTGTTTTCCTGTCCCTCTTCCTTCATTTCCTCATCCTACAGATGATTATTTTCCCTCACCTTCAATTGATCCTCCTCCTATCACTTCATCATCTACATCTGAAACTGTTGCACCTCCTAGAAGATCTACTAGATCTATCAAGCCTCCTATTTGGCACACTGATTATATTACTTCCTCCAAGACTCCACATCCTATTTCTACTTCCCTATCATACTCTCATCTTACTCCTTCTTACAGATCCTATCTTTCCACCTTATCTTCTTCCATGACTGAACCTTCTTCTTTTGCACAAGCTGCAAAGGACAATAAGTGGCTCCTTGCTATGAACCAAAAGATACAAGCTCTCAGTGATAACAATACTTGGGAAATTGTTGATTTACATTTGGGCAAAGTACCTATTGGATGTAAATGGGTATATAAAATCAAATACAAGGCTGATGGTAGTATTGAAAGATATAAAGCCAGGTTGGTTGCAAAAGGTTTCACTCAACAGGAAGGCTTGGATTATCATGACACTTTCTCTCCTGTTGTTAAAATGGTCACTGTTCGATGTGTTGTAGCTCTTGCTGCTCAGTTCAGTTGGTCTCTTTTTCAAATGGATGTCTACAATCCGTTTATCCAAGGGGATCTTTTTGAAGAGGTATATATGACCCTGCCTCCCGGATTTGACAGCCAGGGGGAGAATAAAGTTTGTAGGCTGCTCAAATCTTTATATGGTTTAAAACAGGCTAGCAGGCAGTGGAATTTGAAACTTACAAATGCTCTCACACACTCAGGGTTCACTCAAAGCAAACTGGATTATTCATTGTTTACTAAAACAAATGATATTGGTGGTATAGTAATCATTTTGGTGTATGTAGATGATCTCTTGATTACTGGAAATAATGTGAAGTTAATTCAAGAAGCAAAAGAAATTTTGCATCATAACTTCAAAATGAAAGATCTCGGGGAGTTGAGGTATTTCCTTGGCATTGAATTTGCAAGGTCAAAAGGTGGAATTATGATGAATCAACGAAGGTATGCTTTAGAGCTAGTGTCAGAGTGTGGATTAGCTGGAGCAAAACCAACTACAACTCCTCTTGAACAGAATCAGAAGTTGACTAGCCTTGAGTATGATACTCAATTTAATATCACTGGTGATGCTGAATTAGAGGATAGAAGAGTATATCAAAGACTGATTGGTAGACTCCTATATTTAGCAATGACAAGGCCTGATATTTCATTTGCTGTGCAACATTTGAGTCAGTTTATGCATGCCCCAAAGAAGTCGCATTTCGATGCAGCATTACATGTAGTAAGATACATCAAAGGGCAACCAGGCTTGGGGCTTCTTATGAGCAGTACAAGGTCAGACAAAATTAATGCCTTTTGTGATGCAGACTGGGCATCGTGTGTACTGTCCAGGAAATCTGTCACAGGTTTTGGTATTAAAATTGGTGAATCTTTCGTATCATGGAAGTCCAAGAAACAAAGCACAGTCTCAAGGAGTTCAGCTGAAGCTGAGTACAGAAGTATGGCAACAATAGTGGCAGAATTAGTATGGCTGCAGGGGTTATTAAAGGAACTTGGTGCTAAGATTGACTTGCCTATGGAGCTCCATTGTGACAACAAAGCAGCTATGCAGATTGCTTCAAATCCCATGTATCATGAAAGAACAAAACATATAGAAATAGATTGCCATTTCATTAGAGAAAAACTACAGGAGGGAATTATCAAAACTGCTTACATAACAAGCAGAGAACAAATGGCAGATGTCTTTACCAAAGCTTTGGGAAAACAGTTACACAGTGATATGTTGTTCAAGTTGGGACTGTTGGATATCTTCCACCACCCAACTTGAGGGGGAGTGATAAAATGAATATTGTATATGATTAATTGATGTAGTTAGTTTGTTAATAAGTTTGTTAGTGAGTTAGTTATCAAAGTCATCCCTTCTTTAATAGTTAATGTATAAATAGAATCTTGGAGATAATGAGAAGCAGTTTTGGCCATTCTCTTTCACTGTTACATTCCCTTTCTCCTTACTCTGCTTCTGTAACTCTAACTCAGTTAGAAGATTAACATTCAACAAGCCTTCTCCAATCACCGTCTGATAAGCTTTTCTTAGCTGAAGATCTTGGTAGTGAATTTATCTGAGCTTAGTATATTCCTTTTCTACCAACCAGTTTTCTCAAAGATTTGTGAGCTTTAATGATCACAAATAAAAATATTTAAAAATGGATTAATTTATATTCTAAAATTATCTAAATACTTGCAGAAGTCAAGATTAAGAGTGTTAGCCCAACGAAAAGAAACACTCATAACGCCTCCTAACAGTTAATTAATTTTGGCAAAACTATAAGAGATAAGTGTCAAAAACACATCGAAATTATATCTTTTTTTTATTTTCATACATAAACTATTGAAAGTTTTAGTTTCATATCTAAACTATCACTTTTTAGTTTAAGAAACAGACCTCTCTCTTTTATACCATTCTCATCATGGTATGTAAAATATACTCTCTTTTATTTTAAAGAATTTCCACATCGCACTCCACATGGGCAAAACATTCAACTTGATAATAAATAAATAAGTTATTAATATTAGTTAAAATTAAAAATTAAAAAACTATTATAAAAAATAATATTTTCTTTATAAGATAAAATGTAAAATATTTTTCTTACCCCAAACTATTTTTTTAAAGTTTTTTATTTTGTTTAAATTTCTTTTATAAAAGTGTTTCATTTTTTACTTCATCTC
>NC_028648.1:41026444-41026789 GCF_001406875.1 Solanum pennellii | reverse complement strand
ACTTCATCTCCTCCCCCTCATCAAATACTAATTTAGATATTATTTTATTTTCTTAAAAATGTATTTCTACCCATCCTACTTAACCCTCCGCTTTCAATTTTTTTCCCACTGTTTCGATATACATATCGAAAATATTTTTTACTTGCCGCCACAAGACTTTTTATATTTTTTAGTTGTTTATGTTATATTCGGTATACTAGTAGAATTTTTTTTCTAAAAATATATATACGTGCATATCTAACACAAAACAAGAAAAACTTTAAAAAAAATAAAAATTAGGAGCGAAAATTAAATAGGATGGGATAGATTTTTTAAATAAAATAATATCAATTTCTATCGGGGGGA
>NC_028648.1:41017967-41026354 GCF_001406875.1 Solanum pennellii | reverse complement strand
AATTTTTAAAAATATTTTATAAATGATATTTTTTAAAAGGATGTGTTGTTGCGTGGGGGAGGGGGGGGGACGTGGAGGAGGTGGTGGAGTGAGATAAGAAAAATAATTTAATTTTTTATATGGATAGTAATCTTTAATTTTTAATTTTTTATTGTTTAATTTTTATCTAGATAAAATATGTTATCTATGTGGAATGCCACGTGTCAAAATTTTTTCATATAAAAGAGAGAGTGCACTACACACACCACTTAGGGGTGTTTCTCAAACTAAAAAGTGATAGTTTAGGTATGAAACTCACACTTTCAATAATTTAGGTATGAAACTCAAAAAAAATGAATAGTTTAGGTGTTCTTTTGACACTTATCTCAAACTATAATACTCATTTTTTTGTCCCAAATCGAAATTATGGGTCAAAAGAATTCCAACGATTAGCTATGAACCACCAAAGGACTAAGCCATTCTGATCTATCTATCCTAAAGAAGGAAATTTTAACAAAATTAATGCATCAAAAGTACGAATTCATAATCTACCATATTCGTAACAACTTAGGCTCCAATAATTTGAAGGAACAACTAGCAGAAAGGCTAAACAACAACCCTAGTAGAATAATCTAAGAAGGCTGATCGGATTAGTTGAATTTTTAAATCTTTTAATGAAAAGTTTAGGCACAAAACTCCACATTTAGCTTGTCTACGATGCACAATGGTGATTCTTTTTCCTTATCTGTTAATACAACCTCCTCAATCCTTGAAAACACCGATCGAGAGACCAAACTAAAAAGAATTTTTCAAAAAGCATTATGTATAATCAAAAGCAAAATGAGACTTTCTCTTCCCTCTACATATTAAGTTCTAAGTTGTAGTAGCTTTCTCCTTGTTTATTACTGATTCATTTAATCCTGATATGAATCTTTGAATATCAATTAATATGTTGTTGAATACAAGGATTATGACCAGTTGACCATCGCTTTGATAACTTAGTTAAAGAATATTATTTTGGAATAATTTCATAGACCTGCCTCCAGGTTTCGCTCTGTAACACTGATCTCGCCTGTGGTTTACGATATTACGTCTACCTTCTTTATTTCCACTTACTTGTAACCATTCTTTAAATGTATTTAAAATAAATATAAATATTTAGGTTTGAAAATTTTACCCTCTTCATATTAATTTCTTTATATTAATAGATATTATATATAAAAAACAATTTATTTAACAAATATTAAAATGAATCAGCACGTGTTTTTTTATCAAACAAAGATCAAAGTTTTAATTCAAGCTGATCCACCCTTTTCACCAAATATTAACTCTTCATATCCATTTCACCTTTATCAATTCATGTAAATTCCTCCCCCCAATAACCCATCATTTTCTAGCAACAATTTCTTCAAATAGAAGATGAAAATGAACTCCTCAAGGGAGAATTTCGATAAGAACGATCAAATAAATCGTTGAAAATTAGATCTAAACTTGCATATATAAGGGTAAAATTATCAAATCCAAATTAATTATATTTATTTTAAATAGGTTTAAAGAATGGTTACAAGAAAATAAAAATAAGGGAGGTAGACGTAATATCATAAATCACAAGTGAGATGAGTGTTATAGAGCGAAATCTATAGAGAGATATCTTAAATTATCCCTATTATTTTACAATCTACCTGAATGGTATAAGGGATTATTTTTTTGGGAAACACTTGTATGAGCAACATTCTAATTAGTAGGAGCCATGAACAATCAGACCTTTTATCCCCAAATCTTCCTCTTTACTGAAGTTTGGATTTTTTTTCTTTTTCAGATATAAATATCATCAGCTCATCAAACTAAATCTTCTTAGAATTAAACTTCATCAACTCATAAAACTAAATCTTCTCAGATTTAAACTTCATCAACTAATAAATACTTAACTAGAGCTTTATAAATTTTTTTTAGCCAATGTGAAGAAGCCCAGGGAAAAAATGAGGGGAAAACATATAAAGAACAAAAAAAACTTAAAAGAAATAAAATCTAAAAAAAAATGAAGAGGAAGGCAGAGAAAAAAACAAAGAATTAGCTTAACATCGTAGCAGTAGTTGGGGAAGATTTTGAGGAAAGAAAAAGCAGTAGTTGAAGAACCATGAAGGAAAAGCCTGATGAAGTTCGCTTCTTCTTTACGGGATATATCATAATTGAGTTCCACAAGCAAGAATAATCAATCCTGCAAATCAAATTAAATGAAAGATAAAATTAATTTTTATTTCTTCTAAAATTTAAAGTTATGAGGTGAATTAAAGAAAAAATACACACATGCAATTATTAGTAAATTAAAGGCAACATCCATCAATATAACACAAAACCCAAAGATATAAGAAAGCAAAAAAAATAAATTAATTAAACAATACCTTATAAGTAGAAATTATACATACGAATGGAAGACACATATGAAATTTTTAAAACAATTGAGGATGGACACTTTCAAGGGGAGAAATGACATAAATAGTCTCTTAACTATAGAAGTAGGTCTAAAATGGTCCCTTAACTATATATTTGACGAATATAATCCTTGAACTATTTAAAAGCTTGTCAGCTTTGGTCCCTTAACTATACACTTACCGATTTTAGTCCCTTAACTTTTCCATTTTGTAATATAAATAGCTTAGGTTCTTATTAACGGAATCCATATCTCGAGAAATTAAATCTTTTAGCAATTTTTTCGGCAGTTTTCCTCTGTCCGCTTCATTTCTTCAAATTAACCTTATGCGAAGAACCTTACCTTAACGATTCAAAATAAAATTTACCAGCAAAGAAAATGTAAGTCATAATTTTATTCAATGCATGATAAAATGAAACATATTATTGCTACTAATGACTTGAATATGCTAAATTTTATTGTAAAAGGAAAAAAATTATTCCCCGTTAAATCCAAAATTTGTAATCCAACGATTTCATTGAGCGGACTTTGTTTAATTTTTCAGAACTTGTAATTTATAAAATGGTATATTTGTAAATTTTTTAAATTAATATTAAATAGATCAATTTTGTTGTTCTATTCATTTTATTTTACGTAAAGAGTTTGAGTAAATTCAATAAAATCCACACAAATTAAAATATTCAAGTGCGACTTCAAGTCATTAAAACAATTATATATGCTTAATTTTATCCTCCATTGAATAAAATTAGGACTTATACCTTGTTTCCTCATTAATGTTATTTTGAATCGTGGACATTATTGTTCTTTTTATAATAGTAATTTGAAGAAAAAGGGCGGGAATAGAAAAACAAATTTAAAAGTGGGTTAAAGATTTAGTTCCACGATTATTTCTGGTAATATAAACCTAAGATATTTGTATTAAAGAAATGGACAAAGATCAAACATGATAAGATTTTGAATACTTAAAGGACTAAAATCGATAACTTTATAGTTAAGCGACTCAAACCGTTAAGTGTATAGTTAAGGAACCAAAACTGAAAAGTTTCTGAATAGTTAAAGGACTATATATGTTAACTGTACAGTTAAGGGACTATTTAGATCTACTCCGATAGTTAAGGGACTATTTATGTCATTTTCTCCTTTCAAGGGTCTCTTCTCTGTGTTTGATGTTATTTTTTTAAGAAAAAACAGAAGCTTTGAAATTGGTGCGAGGAGATGTGAGATAAGATGGATGTGCTGGTGCTTTACATTCAAGACACGTATGCTATAATATGTGAAAAGTTAAAAATGCCCCCAATATGAATTTTAAAGATCAAAACTAACATATTGATACCACCTGCTTTAGTTACACTTCTACAATAGTAGAAAAGAAATACAAGTAATAAAATAAAAAGGGAGCAAATGGACATGATAAAAGCCTTACATGAGAGGAAACCATATGAAAATTGGTTAGTTGACGTCGTAGGGTATTCGTGGTTTGGATTAAAATATATCCAAATCGATCCAAACCAATAAAATAAATCAATTATATTT
This sequence comes from Solanum pennellii, assembly GCF_001406875.1. Lineage (NCBI taxonomy): Eukaryota > Viridiplantae > Streptophyta > Magnoliopsida > Solanales > Solanaceae > Solanum > Solanum pennellii. Next base: position 41,022,411 of record NC_028648.1, on the reverse strand, counting down.
GGGTTTGGTTTGATTATGGTTTAATTAGAAAAAATCGAAGAAATAACATAACCGACCCGATGAATTGTATAAATATATTTTATTAATACACATGCTTAATATATTATTTTTTTAAAGAATTTTAAAGTTATTATATATGTTTTCATTAGATTTTCTTTATAATTTACTTATTGAAAGCAAAACTGCCCAAGATGAAAGCATTCATCTTATTTATTTCATTTATATGAGTGTCTATGACAATTCTTTGTGCGAATAAAAATGTTATCATCTCTTACTTCTAGGCCACACTGAATTATAAAGTTTTATTCATAGTGAATTCAGTGATCAAAAGTTCAGTAATTTCAGTCATTCTTTTATTTTTCGTTTTGAATAGGCTGTTTTCACTTTTTTCACATTTTGAATGGATTGTTTCTTTTACTTTGTGTATGGTTAATAATCGAATAACCGAACCACACCATAATAAAACCGATAACCACCAAACCAATAAGTGTATATTATATTTGGTTTGATTTGGTTTTGATGATTTTAAAATCAATCAAGTTGGTTTAGTTTTGATTATTTGACCAATAACATCCAAATCGACCCATGAACATCCCAGTTGACGGTATATATATTTCTTATTTTAGTCATTTTATCTTAATTATAATTCATATATGTACTTATATTATTTTTTCATCATAAAATTTTGATAAACTCAGTCAAAAACTGTAAAAAAAGAGAGGAAAGAAGAGACCATACCTATATGAAATAAAACTCATATTTATTATACTAACAAAACAATAACATTCATTTTCAAAATCTGGCAATAAAATCTTCATAAAAATATGTATAACCTCAAACACATCTCTAAAATTTCTAATTTTTAGAATTTTTTTCTCTTTTGCCTGATCATTTTCTTTCCAGGAACCATAGTCATTGTTGTCTCCATTCCAACTTTCATTATCAATGTTTGCAACTCTTAGTTGAAGTTCTATTTTCTATCAGTGCTTGTTCAATGGAGTTCTCACTTGTTACTCATGGCTTCTTCATTACTATATTCATAAGACATATGTAACACTCCTAGTTTTTAGTACATGTACGACTTATAAACGCCGCTGTATCGTCGTGATTGTAATCATTCAAAATTTATTAAGCATAAGTTTATAAAATGATTCAGAGTAAATTAAATTCATGAATATATTTTTCCAAATAAATTATGGATTAATATAATTGGACTAATTATTCAAATCCAATAAATATGGATTTAACTAAAGTCAAAATTAATTGATTTGTAGTTTGTGCTACAATAGATGAGCCCAATTTGCTAAGTGCAACTTCACATCATCCTAGAGATCCTTTTTTTGTGCCATGTGGAAAATGTCGTAGAATGCCAAGTCAAACAAGAAGACAATAGGATCATGACATTTGTCAAAGATGGCAAGCCCTCTCCATGAAACTCATATGCCATGTCACTTAAATCTGATTGACCGAAGGAAATATTGTTCCAATTACAACCCCTCTATTCTAAAACTATAAATAGGGTCCCCATAATTCAAAAAGGGGAGAGAAAATTCTAAAAAAGAAGCTAGAGGAAGTGTTTGGTACAAATGCCATAAAATTCTCTATAAGCTACAAGTTTAAGAATTCAAGCATTCAAATTCAAGAACGATCAAGATCAAGACCAACAAATTCATGAACAAGCTCGAAGCCCTTGAATTCAAGTAAGATTCAAGATCAACATAAAGTTCAAGTTCATCAAAGATTCAAGAACAAGCTCTAAAGCCTTTGAATCCAAGATCCAGTTCAAGACAAAATCAACATTAAGCTCAAGAGCCCTTCAATTTATATTTGAAAAGGCGAATTCAGAGGAATCATAGGGATTGTAGCACTCGCACTTTAAATTAATAAAACGATGTTGTATAATTATTTATTCTTGATGATTGTTTTTTTCGACGCGAATTTTATTGACTACAAATTCTAGCAAGCCTAGTGGGATAATCTCTACCTCTTATCTCAACCGTTCAAGTGTCAAATAATATCGAGATGGCTTCCATGAAGATCAACTCTCAACCAACTACCTCTAAGGCCACTAGCTCCAAGTCCTCTACTGAAGTTGAAGGAATTCTTGGTGTTACTCGAAGATTCAGAGCTGTTACGAGGAGTAAGATTGCTACACTTGGACGATAAAAAATTCAAGTGTCGTCCACATCAACTCCTATTTTTGGGTCTTCGACTCCAAAAGGGGAAAGTTCCTCCACAAATGCTTTAGAATGAGGAAGCAGTGTTGTTGAAAAGATCAAGAAGACATTGGCTTTACTTGAGCAATCTGGTTCCAAGAACTCTACCACAAAGTAGAACTATGATTCAACCAATGATTCTCAACATGCACCACGTAACGTGAGTTTGCTGATGATTAACCTACACGACAATGCATGCTAATCTCCTACATCTCTAATGATCATGCAAACAATGGTGATTGTTGCTTATTCCCCTGAGGAACAACTTCCAAATCTGACAAAGTTGGTTGAAGGATTGACAAAGCAAGTATAACACTAAGAGTCTTGACTCGATAAGTTGATGGATATGATGGAAGGACTTTTATATGTAGAAGTTGGTCATGCCCCTGGAAAGGGTGTTGAAGTTCAAGAGATAAAAAATCACGCGAAAAAAACACCACCTGTCAATAAGATGCCAGTTTCCTCTGAAGAAATGATCCCACTCGATCTCTTGAAAGAGTTCATTGAAGGCACAATCAAAGATAAGTATGAAGTCTCCTGTCACGACCCAAAAATGGGTGTGATGGCACTCGTCTTATCCCACCAAGACAAGTCAGCCTAAAACCCAATATCTAACAAAGTGCGGAAGTAAATGACAATCCAACAACAATTTCTATTATGAAACCAAGTCATATTAATTCAATCCCCAAAACCAGGTTGTCACGTGCACAAGCCTCTAATGTAAATATTAGAATTGAAATAAAATAGAAGTCTAAAATGAAGTTGTCTTTCAAGTAAAAACAAAGTCATAAACTGGAGTAGGAAAGTTCGCTGAGATGACAAACAACTACCTCACAACCCTCCACAAGATGCCTCGGAAACGAAAAGAATGACAGGTATCACNNGAAGGTATCACAAAGATCCGGGCTTGTAACCAACAAAAATTTGTAGAAGCAAGGGGTGAGTACCAGACCACGCGGTACCCAACAAGCAAACCTCTAAACACAAGTTAAGTGAACAAAATACGGGTACTCCTTACGCCCTATCTAAACCTCCACGCTACAGCCTAACAGTTTACCAAACACACCACTCAATAACCACACTCTATCAGTTTACACATTCTCAATAACAACTCAATATTCAACAGTCACAAGCTTCACAGAGAAACAATCACAAGATCAGCAAAACACATGTTCAAGTTCATCAATAATAAAATGTGCAATGCCATGAGATGCAATGTCAAATATCGTGATGCATGTCTTTCTTAACGATACACACCCGCTGTCTCTCAGTCCGGGACCCATGGGGGACATATCTGTCCATGCATCTGTCGCGGCACACGACACGACCCTCGATAATAGTAACCTTCGCGGCGCGCGATATGTCCCTCGAAATATAATATCCATCGCGGCGCGTGATGCGACCCTCAAAATGGTACATCCTCTTACCACAACCATGTCTCAGATACAATGCAAATGACATGCTCAAATGAAAATGAGGAGATCACCATTTTGATAACAAAGCGCAATTTACTACAAGGAATACAACACCAACAAATAAGCAACAAGTCTCCAAGTCATTCTCAACACTACACAAGGAAATACACGAATTTCATATGCTTAACAAGGGTTTAGAAATCCACTTGCCTGAATCCAGTAAGAATAATTATTCTTAGACTTGAGCCTTCCCTTTCAGTTGAGTTTTCAAACCAATGGAATCTATTCAAGTATATATTCACAATAAGGTTTCAGAACTAACAACACTCACACTTTTATGTGTTTAACCTTGACCTAAAAATTCACCCCAAATTTATAATCAAGTTTGTAATTCTTGATACCAATTAACATGCCAACTCTATATATCTCCTCAAATTTCAAGTCTAGGGTTAAGTCATAATTTCTCTAATAACTACAACCTTAATAGTTTTCATATTACATAATACACTCAATATTTAATTATCAATATTAATATAAAAACATGATTTATGAGATTACTATAACAAAATACAAGGAGAACCCTAAAGAAGAGAGCAAATCGGTAACTTAGATTCGCTATCCAAAACAAACATCCATACTTCAAACACTATCCTATCACCATTAGCTTCATTATTATAAATTTATAGTTTTTATAAATGCCCTTAAATTAAATATTCATATTATTTTTTTTAATACCATGTAAAATAGTAGAAGCCACAGTTACGATAACAACCAATTCACAATACAATACTTACTATATAATACTATATATAT
>NC_028648.1:40976982-41017753 GCF_001406875.1 Solanum pennellii | reverse complement strand
TTTTTTTTTTTTGAACCAATTCATAAATATTATTTTTTTAATGATTACTCCTAAAAAGGCACCCATTGCCAGATCATTCTCCATTGATAACATCAATTGTTGGTAAGGAATTATAATAAAATATCTCCCCTATTTAGAAGAGGGAGTTGAAGGACTAACACAGCTTTAAAAAGTTGTTCCCAAAGCTATTTAAATTGTACTTTATTAGAAGAGGGAGTTGAAGGACTAACACAACTTTAAAAAGTTGTTCCCAAAGCTATTTAAATTGTACTTTAAATATATATACATATATATATTTTACTTTATTTAACAAGGATAATTATGTAATTTTGACATCAAAATTTAGGAGATTTCAAGAGGATGAACAAGGGCACATGGGTAATTTCGCTATACTTTTTGATCTGTACATTTGTTGTGTATCCACTTTACTTCTTTCCTTGTTTATTTCTCCTCCACATTTGCTCTCCCATTGTTCTACATTGATTTCTCCTCCACAGTTCCTCTCCATTAATCTCCATTTATCCTCAAATTTCTCTTCAATGTTGCTGTCCAGGTAATACAAATTAGAGGGTTTATTTCAAAGTAAAACGATTTGGGCAGAATTCTAGAAAAGTCGACATAGTGGTCAGAAATTAGAGAGAAGAAGACGTGTAGAATACAACTCAGGTAACAACCTTTTTGAGCTTAAATTTGAACAAATTATTGTTTTGTTCTTGCATGCAGCATCAGATTTGATTCTTGTAGCCATGAGACAATTTTGGTGTGTTTTGTTTCTGGTCTTCAAATTTGAATGCTTGGCATAAGTCTAAGCCTAGGAAAACTTTATAGGAAAGCCTATTTAGAAGAGGGAGTTGAAGGACTAAAATAGCTTTAAAAAGTTGTTCATCTCTTCCGTTCATTCTACTGGCAACTCCCTGTTTCACCATAGAAAAACTGTTAACGATGGAATTAATCAATGTGCACAGTATTTTGTGACAAATCAGAATGTGCATGTCCAGGATGAATCCAAAAGGGGGATTTCTAGGAAACACAAGATAAAAATACAAATATTTAGGAAATCATGAAAGAAAGCTCAAATTGAAATGCTTACCGGTGAACATATGAAAAATAATAGAGCTTCATAGTAAATGAACAAAGGTTGTTGATCTTCTCAACTTCCTTGTCTTCTCTTTTGGATCATTTAGTTGATTTTGACTGAAAAAATCACTGCTATTTCAATTTTAATATTGGTGTTAAGTGTTCTCCTTTTTACTTTTTGACAGAGATTTCTTCTTACACCAAAATTTGGAAATGCTAAGTAAATATTTCTAATCTTCCTTTCATCTCTTTTATTTTTTTTTTCTAATCGCGTTTGGCGTTTTCTCTAATCCATTCATTAGAGCATATTTATTGGAATCTAACAATATTTTTGGGTGTTCCGATTTTTCTACATTATGGTTTGCTATTTTCTTTCAAGGGTGAAGTTCTGCCTTTCTTTGCACATAACATGTTTGATGAAAGTTATGTTCAAATTGTTAGATTAATGATCCATTGATTCATAGTATATATGGATTACAATTATCGGTGAAAGGAAAATGACCTCTTCACTACGATTGAACATGAAAGCAAAGGAACACTAACAATACTGAAACTTCAAGCAGCTACACCTATGTTGGTATGGACACATACCTTTCTTAAAAGAAAAATATAGTTGTTGCTTTTTGGGTGAATTTGTGACTTCATGTTGTTGATAATAGTTTCCTTGATGAACAATTTCAGCACTTTGAACATTCTTCAGCTACAATTTGTTGAGGCCAATCGTGAAACAACTTTGGTAGAACAACTTCTGTTTGGCATGTTTGTTGTTACTCCTGTCTTTGATGAGAATTCATTGTTGCCTTTGATGAGGTTGGCTGCTATGGTTTGATACCTCATTTTGAGGTTGAATCATTGTTGCGTTTTGATCTTTTTCTACTCCATTTTTTTGATGTATTTTAAACCATGGATTGCTGATTTTGTATCGTATTGCTGCTGAATTTTAGACTAAGCTATTTGTTACAGTTCTGATCAAATTTCAGTCTATTGTTGCTATGTGTCGAGCTAAATTTTGCTACACTTTTGTCTATATTTGAGCCAATGGTTTGGCTATGTATTTTGCTAAACTTTGCTGCACTTTTAAGTTAGCCAACTGCTGCATTTTTGTCAAAAATATTGCTGCTACAAATGTTGCACTTTGGGCAGAAATTGAGGCTTAAGGATTGCTGCATTTTTGCTAAACTATTGCTGCAATTTTTAGCTGATTGGGGTTCTTTATTGCTCTGCTTTTTTTGCTGGTATTATCGCGTTGGTTGCTAGAGATGCACTTGCGGTTATAGTAAGTGAAAAACTTGATAGAACAACTTACTTTTTTTCTTCAACAACTTTCTTTTTTTCTTGAATAATCAAATTTTCCAGATAATTAAGACTAATGATAGTTTACGAGAGACAACTAAAACATCAAGTTTAAGAGTCTTTAACAATTCAACATTTTATTTATCTATTTATCTTCGTGATACTGATAATGATGATGTCACTGGCGTGACAAAGAGGTCCATTTTAGAATGTGCCAACTATGAGAAGAGGTGGTACAATATCAAATGTCTCAAAAGCCAATGCTCACATTCCAACCCAAAAATGTCAAATTATTGATACTTCCACCTAGAATAGAACTTACAATTGATAATTCTACATATAAAAGTGTGTACGAGGAGATCACATAAAATCCCAACTTCTCTATCCTTCATAAGAAAGATCGATATCTCAACATTTGACTCTGTAAAATTAATGTGATCAGTTAAATAATTGTGCTTATTTGTCTTATTTTCATTCTAATTTTTATTTTCGTGAATGCTACATTGATATTTCTCAATTGTATGTCCTTTTTTTCGCATTTATTTATGTATTTTTTCCATATTGCATTAAATTGTAAATTAGTTTAACAAATCATGAACTACTTGAAACAGGAATGGAAGAAAATAGAGATAATGTGTCTGCCCTGTTGTTACCCCTGTCTTTGATGAGAATTCATTGTTGCCTTTGATGAGGTTGGCTGCTATGGTTTGATACCTCATTTTGAGGTTGAATCGTTGTTGCGTTTTAATCTTTTTCTGCTCCATTTTTTTGATGTATTTTGAACCATGGGTTGCTGATTTTGATCGTATTGCTGCTGAATTTTAGACTAAGCTATTTGTTACACTTCTGATCAAATTTCAGTCTATTGTTGCTATGTGTCGAGCTAAATTTTGCTACACTTTTGGCTATATTTGAGCCAATGGTTTGGCTATGTATTTTGCTAAACTTTGCTGCACTTTTAAGTTAGTCAAGTGCTGCATTTTTTTCAAAAATATTGCTGCTACAAATGTTGCACTTTGGGCAGAAGTTGAGGCTTAAGGATTGCTGCATTTTTGCTAAACTATCGCTGCATTTTTAGCTAATTGGGTTTCATTATTGCTCTGATTTTTATGCTGGTATTATCGCGTTGGTTGCTAGAGATGCACTTGCAGTCCTAAGTTATTTCTACAATGAAAAAATTGATTACTATATGCATGGTATTACAGCTAAAACTCATACAGAAAAATGTATTAAGACTTAAGAACATCTATATGCCATGCTTGAAGATATTAAACAATTACTACATTTTTTTGGTGCTATATCTTATAATATACAAGATACTTAACAAACTGAAAGGAGATTCCATACAGAATTACATAGGGGGTATATAGTTCCACATATCTACACTGTAATATATCTTGATTTTCATTATAAGTTGTTCGCATCCGTTTTACCTTGAATAGCATCTTATTCATGCTTTTAGCTGTCAAGTGATAATTTCTAAGCAGTTGCTTAGTATAATATAAATATGCAAAATTGTAGAAAAGTTGACATAGTGGACACAAATTGGTCGGCTTTATGTCTGACCTTGAGCCAATTTTTAATAACATTAGTTAAGGCATGGGTACCTATAGATTTTAATTTCAAGAAAATATTTGTTTAAAGATTTCTGGTTAGGATTTTAGGGAGAAGAAGAGGTGTTTGCATAATAGTCGCGCATTTTAAGGATAATTTGCTTCGTATCTTGAAATAATGTTTGAAGTTCTTCCCCTTTCATTGTTTTAGCTGTAGATAGATTTAAAGATTATCGATATCTCAATATTTGACTCTGTAAAATTAATGTGATTAATTAAATAATTGTGCTTGTTTGTCTTATTTTCATTCTAATTTTTATTTTCGTGAATGCTACATTGATATTTCTCAATGTATGCCCTTTTTTTCGCAGTTATGTATGTATTTTTTCCATACTGCATTAAATTGTAAATTAGTTTAACAAATCATGAACTACTTGAAACAGGAATGGAAGAAAATAGAGATAATGTGTCTACCCAAGAAAGAACTTCTGAGAGAAATTTGCGTCGTCGTACCAAATATGCACAGATGTCACCAGAGAGAAAGCAATTATTTTTATCCGAGCTAAGAGAAAAAAGGGCTGAGTCAAAAAGGCAAACACTCCTTCATCAATCAAATACTACTTGCGCTCTTAGAATTATTAGTTCTTCATTATCTCCTCAGGAAGGTTAGCTGAGCATATTCTTATCTTCCTTCTATCTTCTGAATATCTACAGCTATAGTTAGACGCTACTACTCTTACTATAACTATTTTCCTCATTTTGTAGTTGAAGCTTCTGAAGCCACAAACCTACCAGTTACTTTAACTACAGGACAGCATCAATCAAATAGTACTGGCGCCCTTACAATCAACACTTCTTCGTTATCTCCTCAAGAAGGTTAGCTAACCATATTTAGGTAAATCTGTTGAAAAAAAAAAGACAGCAAAATTGTGTTAGTAGTTTTCACGTATATGATCAAACATAATGGATGCGTATAATGTGAAACTACTAAAAGTTATATATATGAACTATGTATACCAAAAGTCATAGTCAAATTTTAATAATGGGCAGATTAAGAACTTTATGTAGCAAAAGTTGTTACCAAATTTAATGGAGAGATTCATAGTGTCTTGAAGTAACTAATTTTTGATTAAGTTTACCGATTTAAACTTCCAATTTATAAGGGATTTCTTACCAAAGGTCATCAGAACAGGAAAGCAAATAGAAGCATAGTGCACTTACGAGAAATAATAGCTGAAATTTCCCTATTGGGTTGGGGGTTATCGAATCTTCACAGTTCGCATGAGTTGCTTCTCCTCTGCCTTTTTTTTGTTTGATCTGCTAAGAGTTTGGTTTCCATATTGTGCTTTCTTCTATTTTTTATATGATTATATATGAATTATTTGTGTATATTGTTGCTAAGTGAATGGTTTGTCAATTACAAATAAACACTTCTGAGCCCTAGGAGGCCCAACATTTTATTTGTGGGAATGTTAGCACCAATATGAAGAAATGAAAAAATATCATATCATTATAACAACATTTGCTTAGAAATAGGTATAAAAAAATTGTTCAGTTCATTACATGTCAAGTATTTATTTCGGAAGTCATTACATGTTGTGTTATTGTTCCAAGACATAACATGCTCTTTTTGAAAGCTTTGATAATTCTACAGTCATATAAATAATTTTATGTTGCTGCCAGAGACATTTTGTTCTTACCACAGTAGTTGTAAAATGTTGCTTCCTGTTTAAATTTAGCAAAATCAAAAGGAATTACTTCTGCTCACAAGCTAATTCTAACAAAAAAAGGACAACTTGTGAAATGATTCTGAGTCCTTGGGATGAGTCATTAGCTGCAATTCTATGTTCTCCTCTAATATAATCAATATTTCCTTAAAATATACCATCTAAAATATACATGTAGAGGACAGTTCATGTTGTATGTGCCAAGATTCAACTATGGATACAAGCAATCATTTATTTGTTGAATGTGAATATGCTACAAAAGTAAGAGATATAGTAACTCAATTGATAAAAGTCTGTCTACCTACAAGAGGTTTCAAGGAAACAGTAGAAATGATCAAGATAAAACATTGGAAGAGTTTGAAGAAGCAAGTGATAGCAGCTGTGTGGGGAGCAATGATATATCATATCTGGAAGGCAAGGAATTAAAAACACTTCAAAGGAGTGCATATGCAATATACAGAGATAGTGAACACAATTAATAGAGAAATGGGTGAAACAATATTAATGTTCAATAATACAAAAAACCAAGTAGGTGTAGTCGTTTTTTGGAAAAATTATGTAATTACATGTCTTTACTTTTCCTCAATATGTTGAGGTTTGGATGATTATAAGTCTCTTTTATGGTTTTTATGTTAATAATATTCACATTGGTTGCGAAAATACTTGAAGTTCTCTTTCAACCATCAGATGAAATCATCTTGGTCACCATTTTGTAGTTGCAGCTTTGAAATGTGTCTTCTGAATATCTATAGATATAGTTTGACCCTTCATCTCACCTACTCTTACTAGAGCTTTTTTCCTCATTTTGTAGTTGAAGCTTTCGAAGTTACAAACCTACCAGTTAATTCAACTACAGGAGAACATCAATTAAATAGTACTGGCGCCCTTACAATCAGCACTTCTTCGTTATCTCCTCGAGAAGGTTAGCTAACCATATTGTTACCTTCCTTTTCTTAAATCTGTCTTCTGAATATCTATAGCTATAGTTAGCTGCTTCAGCTCAACTACTCTTACTAAAGTTATTTTCCTCATTTTGTAGTTGAAGCTTCTAAAGCTATAAACCTACCAGTTACTTCAACTAAAGGAGAAAGTATAGTTAATTGCTTATCTACCTTTGAAGTAGGTTAGTTCAGAAATATTACTTAAACTATTTTGACTATATTGATTTTTAATAATTGGCTAACTGTGTCTAAATATTTTTATTCCTGATACTAGGATCAACGTCGGGTGCATCTCATGCTGCAAGCAGATCAAGTTCAAGACGTACTTCAAATAGAGGTATGCTTCTTTCTACCATAGTACTAAAAAAAACATGCACTGTTCTGCCTTTATGTAACAAATAATTGCTTTTTACCATGCACAGGTAGAAATAAGTTAGAAGTAAATCTACAAAATGATAATTTATTGCTAAAAGATTACTTACTTTTAAAGAAAATTCCAAATTGCAAATTTTGTGCAGCAAAAAAGGTTTCAATATGAATCACCAGGTTTTTGTTGTAATAATGGATCAATTAGGCTAACTTCTCATAACATGCCTATTGAGTTGTGAAATTTGTTCTTAGGTGACTCCAAAGAATCCCAACATTTTCGCACTTACAGTAGAGCCTACAATAATATGTTTGCATTCACTTCACTTGGAGTACATTATGATAGAGAATTAGCAAGGAGAAATCGTGGCATCTTTACATTTAAAGTCCAAGGACAAATGTATTACTTCATTGATGATTTGATACCCTCAGGAGGAAAAGGAAAAAATTTATAATTATATTTCTATGATAATGAAAATGAGCTAACAAACTGAATGGCATTATCAAATAATCTTAATGAGATAATTGTTACAAAGCTCATAGATATACTAAAAGTTAATCCTTATTTTACTTTTTTAAGATTGCTAACAGCTCTTCCAAATTTATCTGAATTTTATATTGCTCTAAACTCAAGTTCCAATTTAGACCAAAGAACACATAGCTTACCAACTGCATCCGAAGTTGGGGCAATTTGTATTGAAGATCAATTAAATGATAAAATTTCCACACCACATATTATAATTTACACTCATAGTAACAGAAGTCAATTGGTAAATTACTATTATGGATGTTATGATCCATTGCAATATCCACTGTTGTTTCCTTATGGTCAAAATGGCTAGCATTGTGGTATTAAAAAAATCAAGAAATACAATTATTCCAACAGACAAATTTACTGTGAATATGAGCAGCTACCAACTATAATGAACATCACTTCTATTGATGGAGTCCTTGACATGGAATCTAAAGTTTTATCAAAAGGATTGAGAAAAAGAGAAACTGTTTCCTGTCGTGAATATTATTGTTATAAATTCAAATAGAGATGAAGAACCAAATGAAACTTTACATTCTGGAAGGGTATTTCAACAATACATAGTTGACCAATATATAAAACTAGAGACACAAAGATTATATTTTATCTTATTTAATCAAGATCTATTTAGAGTTGAAGCCTTCCAAGGAATCATTGATTTATTAAGGCAAGGAGAAAGAGATGCTTCCAATATTGGGAGACAAAAATTTCTTCCTGGTAGTTTCATTGGAGGTCCAAGAGATATGCGTCGAAGATATATGGATGCCATTGCTTTGGTACAACATTTTGGAAAACCCGACATATTTTTAACGATGACTTGCAATCCTTCTTGGCCTGAAATACAAGAACATTTACAACCAATGGAAGAAGTTCAAAATAGACCTGATTTAGTTAGTAGAGTATTCAGAGCAAAAGTAGAAGAAATTAAAACTGATATTCAAAAAAGAAACATATTTGGAAAGGTTGCAGCTTTTATGTATACAGTTGAGTTTCAAAAAAGGGGTCTTCCCCATGCCATTTTCTCATTATTCTTATGGATGGATATAAATTGTTAACACCAGAAGCATATGATAAAATTGTATGTGCTGAACTACCTGATCCCCATATTGATCATGATCTATACAAACTTGTGACCAAACACATGATTCATGGTCCCTGTGGATATTTAAATCCTTCAAATTCATGCATGCAAAAAGAAGGAAAATGTAAATTCAAATATCCAAAAGAACTTACTGAACAAACAACCAAAGGAAAGAATTCATATCCCCTTTACAAAAGACCAAAAATGATCACACCAATCAAAGTCAGAGGATACAACATTGATAATTCTTGGATTATTCCGTACAATCCGTATTTACTGAAGAAATTCGGTTGTCATATGAATGTTGAAATATGTTCTGACATTAAGGCTGTCAAATACATTTACAAATACATTTGCAAAGGACATGATAAAATTGCATTTTCTGTACATAATAATGATACTAACATAGAAATAGATTAAATCAAAGAATACCAATATGCTAGATGGGCTTCTCCACCGGAGGCTGCATGGCGTCTGCTTGCGTTTGCGATAAGTGAAATGACTCCAAGTGTTTGCCAGTTGCAATTGCATCTTGATGGACAACAATTTGTTTCTTTCAAAAATAACCAAACTGTGGATCAAATAATAAACAATCCAATGATTAAAAAAACTATGTTAACAGAATTCTTTCTTATGAACAAATCAATAACGATGCTATAAATCTGATTTTACTGTATAAAGAGTTTCTCCAACACTTTGTATGGTCATCATCATACAAAATGTGGTCGAGTCGAAAACAACGACTTACTATCGGGCGTATTGTCACATGTCATCCAACCGAAGGAGAAATATATTATCTTAGGTTGCTTCTAATGAATGTAAGAGGACCAACATCATACGAAGATCTTCGTACAATGAATGAAAGATGCTACACTACATTTAGGGAAGCTGCAGAAAAAAGAGGCTTATTACGTTTTGATAACAACTTAATTGATTGTATGTCTGAAGCAGTAAGCTATCAAATGCCTTATAGTTTAAGAAGACTATTTGCAACATTATTAGTTTATTGTAATCCTGGTAACCCAATAGATCTTTGGAAAAAATATGAAGACTCTATGTCAGAGGATTTTAAAACAATTCCAAATGTTACAAAAAATGATATTCAACTGTTAACTTTTAAATCATATCAATGAAATTCTACTTTCAATGGGACATAACATAAATGAATTCAAAGATATATTTGGAAATGTTAGCTCTTCTAGAACAACAAATGAGGCAAAAGAAATATATTTTGTAAGAAATATAATAGTGTCTGAAGAAGATATACTTCTATAAAGCAAATTAAATATTGAACAAAAAGAACATATAACATGATTCTTGAAAGAGTATATTCTAATAAATCAGGAGCTTTTTTCATTGATGGTCCTGGTGGAACTGGAAAAACATTTCTATATCGAGCTTTGTTGGCTGCTGTAAGAACAAAAGGATTCATAGCTTTGGCAACTGCAAGTTCTGGTGTGGTAGCTTCAATACTTCCGGGAGGACGAACAGCTCCACGTTTCAAAATTCCTGTTGACATCGATGACAATTTCACTTGCAATATCAGTAAACAAAGTTCGTTAGCAATTCTAATTCGAGATTCAAAACTAATTGTTTGGGATGAAGTCTCAATGGCAAAAAAAAACATGATTGAAGCTCTTGATACACTTCTAAAGATCTTATGAATACAAAAGCACTGTTTGGTGGAAAAGTAGTAGTTTTGGGGGGAGACTTTAGACAAACACTTCCTGTTGTTCGTAGTGGAAAAAAAGAAGACTTTATAAATCAGAGTTTATTATACTCCCGTATTTGGAATCATCTTGAAAAATTGTGCTTATCTGAAAACATGCGTGCGAAAAAAGATCCAGCATTTTGTGCATATTTAATGAGAATTGGAAATGGATAAGAAAAAACTAACAATTGCAACAAAATTGAAATTCCCAATAATTTTATCATTCCCTTTACAGATGAAATAGAATTTTTAAATCTTTTATTTAATGTTACTTATCCTGATTTGCGTAAATTCTATTGTAATCCATCTTTTATGACTTCCCGTATTATTTTGACAACAAAAAATGATTTTGTTGATGAAATAAATGACATGCTTATACATCGATTTCCCGATGATGCTACAGTATATACAGCTATTGATGAAACTATAGAACCAAATGATCAATGCCAATTTGAAGATTTTTCGCATACCTTACATCCTGCTAATTTACCACCTTATAGATTAACTTTGAAAAAAAATTGTCCAATTATATTATTAAGAAACTTAAATCCTACTGAAGGTTTATGCAATGGTACACGATTGATATGTCATGATTTTAAGTCAAATGTTATTAGTGCTACTATTTGCAGTGGTGATTTTAAAAATAAACATGTCTTTATTCCAAAGATACCATTACTAGCATCACAAGATGAGAAACTTCCAGTTCCCTTCAAAAGAATACAATTTCCGATAAGATTATGTTTTGCTATGACTATAAACAAAGCTCAAGGTCAAACATTAGATTTTGTTGGAATATATTTGCGTGAACCAGCTTTTCACATGGACAACTTTTTGTTGCTTTATCTCGAGCAAAATGTTCAGACAATGTAAAAATATTAATACGTCCACCAACTGCATAGGACACGGATGTTCATTCTACATATAATGTAGTTTATGACGAAATCATTCGAAAAGCATTTTCATGATACTTTTAAAAGTAATAAGTGTAACAAGTAAGCATCCTTATGCTAGATGTTGTGAAATTTTGGATTCCTTTACTTCATTTGTTTTTAAAGCTAACTAGAAGTTACATTGCAATCATATCAGTTCAACATTTGAAGTTTTAAATTTCATCTTTCAATTCAGAATGTTCCTGTCCAATTAGTCAAATTTGAAATGGTTGATTTTGACTAACCTAAATGCTAACATTGCAGCAACAACTTTTCCTATAAGGGTAACTATTTTTATAGTTCTAGCTGAAGGAAATGACAGAGAAGAACTACCTCTTAATGCTTCAAATTTACTTATTTCAGATTATACAAGTGCAAATAAGTGATGATGAGGTAATCAAAATTTCCAGTCATTACGTTAAACCAACTAATGCTCTTAACTTTTTTCACTGTTCAGTGAATTTTTCTTGCTTATCTTCTATGTTTGTTTGTTATTTAACTTCTCACACATCATTTTGATGTTGAATATCTATTGTATTTTGGCCTTTCGCTGATTCTTTTTTTGTGTTGTATTTTGAGCCGCGGTTTGTTCTTTTTTTTTTCACCAGATTTCAGTCAATGGTTGCTTTATGTTTCTTCTTCAGTGTTCCAACATTTAACCTATATGTTTTGCTGAGTTTATTTGGGCTTTTGTTCTTCGCTCTTTTGGATTATTTTTATTTAATGATGTTGTTAGTGTACTATATAAACTTGAAAAATCTGCGTTGTCAGCTTCTCCTTCTTCTCTTGCTTCTGCTCTGATTTTTCCTCATTTTAGTATGCTTGATGCTATTTTTTTACTTTGTCAAGTGTTTTAACATCTTTTTATGACGCTGAGAGAGGCAAAAGAAGTATTATACGTTATTTCTTCACTTATGTGTAGGTCGCTGGATCTATTTTCTTAGCAATTTGCTGATTACATTTTACAGTAAACACTTTAAGTTTAAGTTTTACTTCAACATACCCCTCATTTTATCTTACGTTTTACGCTTATGATTTTGATAGTTGATTCCTTTATATAACTTATAACTAAGATTTAAAATTGTTTAAGTTAAGTATTTCTGCAGCCAGTTCATTTGACGTTTTCCATAAGATGATTCAAAATTGGATAAAGCTTAAGTTTGATTAGGATTACAATTATTAAATTACAATGAAAATAAGTTGGTCAATGATTTTTTTGAAAAAATTCATTCCTAATTATCATGGCATTCTATAGTATAATGCAAAATTATGTACCTTACTATTGTTATTTCCTGCATTGCATCACTCTGTTATATTTTCCATCTTGGGGAAGTATTAGATTAGATATAATACTACATTACTACTTAATTATATAGTATATTTGTCGTCTTTTATCATGATATGTTAAGTGGGCTAATATTGAGCCTCTCTACCTCGCAGTTGTAGTGGTATTCTCCTAACGGAATAGAGAAATTTCAAGATTAAAATCTGTCATTAGGATTTTTTCCCCGTGTTTCCATTTGTAAGACTTGCCATGAGGTGACATGATTCAATAACAACTAACTCGGGTACACATTTGAAAAATCTCATTCTTGAGATTTATAGAGTGTTTTTTCGTTATTGCCTCTCTATTTCTTAAAATTTAAAAGAAAGATGCCATATAAATGCATGATTGTGAATTGTTGATTCAAGGTCTATTTTCTCCAACGGCTTAAAAGAATGTTAATGCTTCATTTCAAATGTTACATTCAATGATCAAGAAATCTGGATTTGTTTTTCTTATCTTTACTCTCTTTTACATTGAGATTTTTCACCTTCTATGTTTTCTTCTTGCTACACAGTTACCCCAGTGAATTCCACAGCTGAAGCATTAGATGCACTGAACACTTATGGATGTTATATAGGTATCGTACTTGCTGAAGCCTCCCTTCTTATTTTCAATGAATTTTTAGTTTCACCAAGCTGGACATCAATTTGAAACACAATGTTCAGTGAGCTCTTTTCCATTTTATTTTTCTAATTGAAGTAGTAGAAATCACGTACAAGATATCCTTTATTGCCTAATGAATCTTTTCTTTTCCTCTCTGATTCTGTTGTGGATGTGAAAATCATCATTGGTTGTCTATAGTCTTAGAATTTCATGTATTTGATAATTTTGGGAAGGTATCGATTATATACGTATTTGACTGAAACACTCTCATGTTGTCTTCCATTAGAGGTGTATCTTTCTAATCGGAAAGAAAAATAAACGTACTTAGTGAAATTGAGGAAGGGCCTACCATGGAAAAGAAGAACAATCACTCATATGTTACTTAATAATGACATTTAGGTTGCTTCAATAGATATGATACATCATTTCAGTCCTCATTTTATTATTAGAATTACCTTGTTATTTGGCTTATGAAAGAAGTTTGAGAAAGCTAGACTTGAGTTCAATATAACGTCCATTGTCGCAGTACATACTTAAAAAAATTAATTTGGTGTATAGAAGTCTGAGAAAGCTAGACTTGAGTTCAACATAATGTTCATTGTGCACCACATGCTTAAAATTTTGAGTTGGTGTATTGCAAGTTTGGTAAGCAACACCATGGTAGTAAATTGTCAATGGAATATTTTTGTAGAGATCTGCATTGTTTGTAAGCTAAATATTGAATGCCCATCTTGAGGGAGTTCTGAAAGTGTTGACATGAAAATTTAGAAAAACAATTTGATACTTTGTTATTTTATCATCAAAACATCCCAATTGTAGAAGGACAAATGCAAGGCATGTAATGTGGGCATTCAAAAATAGATTCCCTTGGAGAAGTTTTTTTTTAATTGGCTCTATGTAAGTTTTTATTGAACAAGTATCATTATGCCCTATTCAGATTACAGAATTCACAGTGAGTTAGCTTCTGAGTTAGTTTCCAGTGAGTTAGTTTCCAGGGAATTTACATGCTATGTACTTAAATGAATATAAAACTGTTTTTACTTTTCTCTTGGTTGCCTTTTGCTTCAACACTTAGACCTCATACTGTTGAAGAATGCACTCACAACTTCAGTAGAACATTGGACAAATTGGAACATGTCAATCACCAAGTATATCTGACCTGGTTCACTAGCAAATTGTCTGGTCCTTTTCGAATTTAAAGAATATGTCTTACTAATTATGTTATGTCCAGGTAACAAGATATCTATTATCTCAAGTAGTAATTTATTGGTTTTTACAGACATTAAAGCTTTATGTGTATAATATATATATACCAAATGTAAAATTAAACTTGGACAGGAGTTAAAACTTGCTACACTACCATTTTGTTACCTCAAAAATAATATACTTATTTTCAGTTTATTTTTATATAGTTACAATAACTCTTAATTCTCAAGCAAATTCTCAAAAAATCCTAAGAAGCAACTTCATAGCAATCACTCAAGATAAATACACAATACATATACTTGAACAAAGATAAGTGATTTCTGCCATTTTTATTTTCTACTCCATATTTATGAAGTCAGAATTCCTTCTGTGCTCTTCCTCAATCAATTAATTTAATAATACAAAAAACAAAAGTAAATATAGAAAATTACACCATCTCACTCTCATCCACAAACACAAATGACAGAACTTCCAAATTTATACATCTAATAATAATAATATAAAATTATGGAGCTCAAAAACAAACTTGGACCAAAGGCTATTCAAATTCTACTGTCAAATGTAATAACTTCTTTTTCTGGCGTACATCATTAAATTTTACTATCAAATGCAATAATTTTTTCTCTTTTTTGGCACAATCTCATTGGCTGCCAAATCCATCAATTTTAAAGAAGACACCTGTACTTTTATATAGTATAACGTGTCTACTTTGTATTGTATATTTATTTATATACATATATACATTATTACTCATTATTCATCATTACTCATGAAACACAAGTTTGTCATCCTTTCCCTCTTCCCATTTTCAATTTTTCTTGCAGATTTTAGATGTCACCAAAGGAGAAAATCAATATGAAACAAAATTAAACTTGTTATTTTCACTTAAAATTCTAATTTTATTACTACCAGACAGATTTGAGGATATTATATTTTCTAATGTTTCACTAAGTTAGGGATAATTATGTTCTTGCATGTTCTGAATTTCATTACAAATATTCCTATTGTACTTTCATTACAAATTATATACTTTTAGTATGTGGAAGACAATATGTTCTTGCATGTTCTTCCTAATTTAATTGTTCATGTTCATTCAACCACATAAAAGAAAGGACTTTCACTCAATAGTGATGCTATCTTGCAGATACTACTGCTTGGTTAAATATTTCTAACAAACATGGTACTAAGATTGAACATCGATCAAATAGCATTAACAACACGAGATTGGATTTGCAAAGTTCAAATTGTGGAAATCGGACGCCAGAGAGAAAGCCCTGACAAGAAATGAAGATTCCAAAATTTGATTTTGGAAGATGAACAGGTGAGCTCATTACATTTAATCTCATGAATATTCTCCTTTTTTAATATTTACCTCATATGAAAATTTTTGTTTTGTTTTACTATTAGTAAATAGTTTGACTTATTCTCAGATCTCTACAACTCTTACTTTCAGGAATGCCAAATAAAGGCAATACTGTATGCCGATGAAATTGAACAGTATGCCGAAATGCTTAAACTCATGAATACCTATCTCATCTCTACCGCAAGAGTCAAAATCTCCAAAACTTCACACGGCAAGCCGATACATAAATTTTACTGGGTTCTTGACAAAGAAACAATAATTGAACATATCACACCATCTAATAGAGTTGAGAAACCACTTCCACCACCAACCAAGCTGAATATCACAACCTTTGACCGCATTCCTCACATGATGCTTTATTCTGCTGTTGAAATCGGTATATCCATCGTAATAACTTTTACAACAGTAAAATATACCTGCTTACTGATACACACACTTACAACATTTCATTCTTTATTATATACGCAGATATACTGGCAATCATTCTTCGTTGTGGTCCTCAAAAATACGCAGGTCGCAGTCATCATAAGTGTCGAATAATTATCATTTCTGACAATCAGTAAGCATATCTTCCCTTATATTTTCCCATTTAATGAAAATATTTTGAATAAGTAAACACTTTTATTGTTTATTTAATCGTACCATCACTTATCATCTGGTTGTTATCATGGTACTTCAGGAAAAATCAATTTCTCCTCACTCTATGGGAGGATTTCGGAGAAATTGAAGGACATGAAATCGAAGCAAAAATGGAAAAGAGACGGATCTTATTGTAATCCTTGGCAGGAATATAGGAATCTGTATTTATCAAGGTACATGCATTGAACTTTTTACCAACATAATTTATATAATAACAAAACGTTATGCAAGCTTTATGTCGTATAGGGTTGTCACTGCAGAGTAGGTACAATTCAACAATACACGTGGCTCCTAATTACCCACAGGCAGTATAACTCACCAAATGGTACTCACATTCTATCACTATTCTCTAGCTTTAATTTGCATTTAAAGAACCTATTAAACAAACTATTTGTTGTAACAATAGGGAAAAAGAAAATAAATCAATGTTGTTAAGTCGTGCGTCGGACAAAACCTCAACAAGCTCATCTGCCCCTCTCATGGTATTGACTCCTGCCGGCCAACAAGTTGTCTCTATTGAAGAAATTTCATCACCAACTTCTGTAAGTCATACTTCAAGCTGATAATTTAAGAGTTTGCATATTTATTAAATAATAAAAACAAATTTTATTTATTCATCAGTAACTCAACATGTATTATGTATATGATATTTCGCAACAGATGGGACTCTTCTATGTTGAAGCAGAAATGGCCATATCAGATGAATTGCAAGATTTTGTGTACTTGAATGCTCAGGATGCAAACAAAAGAAGCGCACAAAAGATAGAAAGGATTTTCATTGTCCAAAATGCAATCGGAAAACAACATTACTTCCTCGATATTTCTCCTTCTCCTTCGTCTTTGTTCAATTAATATATCTACTTAAGAATACATGTTATGTGCTATTGATAACCCGTATATATGTTAGATGTTTTATTGACCTCCTTTTTTAAATGCTGACTGATGTGTATCATTTATAACATAAAATACTGACAAGTTTATACCAAATTGACTTTACATTTGTTGCTTAGTATTTCTAAATAGTTTTACTTTAAGATAGCCTCATTTAGTACAATTATATGTTTGAAAAAATAATAATAAGACCTATACATATACAGAAGCATTAAATTATACTTTAACTATGTAAGTGCCAAAATCGAAAACACTTTTTGGTAGAAGGCTGTCCTTCAACCTCTAAAATTAATAGATCACACACATAACAACAAACATTATTGATATGTATTAAGAATGAATCATAAATTGTCCCTATAATAATAAAAGAGAAAAGCACCTTAAATCAAATCTCAAATAGTCAGAAAAAGGAAAAGTAAGAAACACTCATATTTTTAACTTATCATGATTTCAGGTATATCTTTCAAATTGATCTTACTGACGGTACGTCTACAGTCACAGCATCTATCTCTGGTGAATTGGGAGAAAAACTACTCTCCATCACAGCGGAAGACATATTTGACATAACTTGTGCTAAGGTGATCTCTTATTCCAGCATACACATCTATTGTCACAAAGAGTTTCTTCTCACTCTTTACATTTACAGAGGCAATCATTGCATGTTAATCATGTCCATGAGATGTTGTCCAACAAACTATTTCAAATTCAGCTAAGGAAGTCATCTTGGGGTACCTCAAACAACACACAAGCAACTTACTCCATTATTTCCTACATGGAAAAGCAACATACTCCGCCAACCACTATTGATAGGAATTCCAAAAATATAAGACCTTTGGAGATAAGTGAGATGGCGGTGACAGAAACAACTACTGCAGCTGGTTCTTCAAATGAAACTCTGAAATTTGAACCACCCACACCAACAAAAAAACTGTAAAAGGTCAGTCTACATCTAATTATCACATTTATTATTGAAAATCAAACTATAAATCACAATGATTAACAGTTCAAAACATTTACAAGTATTTGAAATTTATTAAAATTTAAGAGTAGAATCATTTGCAAGTCAACGTTTATCCATGTTGTTAGCGAAAACATGAACGAAACATTGAGGTGTCTTTCATTCATTTACAGTGCTTTCAGTTTTGCTTTAATCAAAGGATCACTACTTTTTGGCCTCCTCCACTGCATCCGTACAAAACAATAGAACCTCTTGATTTCATATAGTGTGAGAGACTTGCTAAAATTTTTTGTACAAACAAGAAAGTCATAAAAAATTTGAAGAAAATCAGGTATACCATGCCTCTGTTTGCATCTTTCGGACTATCTGGTTAGAAAGAAAAGAGAGATGTTTTTGAAACTCCAAAAATTCATGTGTTTTGTAAACAATAGATGCCTTCAGAATTAATGTTTTGATGTAGGAGACATGGTAGATGACATTTCTCAATAATTACAGTTCATTGAGTATTTGACAATATATCAGCTTTTGTTAATGTATTTTATCTTGTTGTGGATGTAAGCGTTTCTCTGATTAACTTAAATCTTATGATAAACAGACCACCCAACAATATATATCAAGTGATGAGCTTCTGCAATAGCATAACATATATCTTCCCAACATTTACTGTGTTCAAAATTTTACCATTTTCCAGTTTAATTTCTGGGAACTTTACATTATTACTTACATGAGCATCTTGGTATAGTTTCACTGAACTCCCTTTACTCACTGGAAAATACGAATTTCTCACCCCTTAATACTGAGGATCTGAAGCAATCCCGTGTTTGTACAATGAGTTTATCTCAAATTCTGCCAATTATCTCATGTGTTATTGCCTATTTACATACAGGACAATGACAACATCCAGCTGATATGAATTTGAATATTGTATTTTCACTTTTTAACATACCTTAATTTTTCTAATTACAGGAACTTCCTCACTTGATTTTGTGACTTTTGCTTAATGAAGTTTTTGGATTCTCAGTCGATTCAAGTTTGCTCAATAGGGAGAATGAAATGAATCAGTTAACTTTTTGTCAAGGAAATGAATCAGTTAACTTTTTGTGAAGCCTTCGTTATTTAGCTTCGCTGGTAATATTATATCCCACATTTTTTTGTCATATATACTTTCGAACGGTTTCACTTTTGTCATTAACAACTCAACTTTCTAAATTTACTAACACTAACAATTTTCTCAGGAACCCCTAACAACTCCCTATGCTATGGTTTTGGGAATGATGAAGAAGATCAGCAACTAAAAATGAACAGCAACATCCTCTACATATGATATGATAAACAATCACATGTTGATCTCATATGTCAAAAAAAAAAATTTTGATTTTATTATATTAGTTAATATGGATCATCTTGATGTCCAATATCAGTTGTACATATATTCTGAATATCTCTAATAGTATATAACATATCACATTATCCATCTTCTGCAACAACTATCATCAATGATTCATTAATACTGATATTTTGACTATTGGGCCCGTGCTTGCCACGGGCCTTCCCCATCTAGTATATATATAAAAGGCACTCATCTGGTCAACAAATTGGAAAGGCAATCCATTATTTTTCCTACCAACTATCCTACTAGTTTTATACATATACATGAATGTAGAATTTAACGAAACATATATGCAGAGAATGCATTACCTGAAGTTCTTTATTTGTTGCCGCCACCGTCAGTTCCTCCTTTTCCCTATTTTTTTCTGAATTATTTAAGTACTAAAAGTGATAGGTNTATTTGTTGCCGCCACCGTAAGTTCCTCCTTTTCCCTATTTTTTTTTCTGAATTATTTAAGTACTAAAAGTGATAGGTTTTACCCACATATTTTATTAAATATAGGCTAAAGGGTATAGGGTCTAAAATAAATTATCACTTTATCCCATAAACTATTGATTAATTAACTTAAGTTAAATAAATATTCAAAAATTCTAAAGAGGAGCTTTTGGGTCATTACATTACCAAGTCTTCTCATATGTATGCCAAGCCATACACTAGAAGAATTGATAACTTCAAAATTCATGTTGTTTACCAACCTCCCAAATTTCAACAATTTAAGGGCAAAGAAAATCTGAAGAAACATGTTGCACACTTTGTGGAGACATGTAATAATGTTGGAACCTATGGAGACCATATTGTCAAGAACTTCATTTGCTCTCTAAAAGGAAATATCTTTGATTGGTACACGTATCTCGAGTTTAATTCTATCGATTCTATAGCACAAGATGTACAGTGAGCAAGATAGAACTCACAAATACTTTTCAAAGGAAGGATGAATTGGTTATAGATTTCATAAATTGATGGAGGAACGCGAGCCTAAATTGCAAGGATAAGCTTAGTGAAGCTTCTTCAATAGAAATGTGTATCCAAGGAATGCACTAGGAGCTTCTTTACATATTATAAGGAATAAAACCAAAATCCTTCGAAGATTTAACTACTCGTTCTCATGATATGGATTTGATCACGTCCTTTGCTGGAAAAGATATAACATTTGTCCTTGATCCTTGCAAAGAAAGAGACAAGTAGGAACCCAAAAGATGGAGAAAATTTATGCCTAGGAATGTCACCAAAGAATCTATGAATGTGAATGTGTCATCTGTGAAGTTCACTATGAATGAAGACATAAAGCAAAGTGTGAAAATGATTGTCCAAGAACGTTTTGATAAAAAAATGACACTGAGGAAGATGCAATGAAAAAAATTCCCTTCTTGGATTCTGATGTTTCAGAGATTTTCGATGAGTTGCTCGAGTTAAAGCTCATTGAGTTGCTAGAGATGAAGCGACCTGATGAAGCTGTAAAAGCTGATGACCCAAATTATTGCAAGTATCACAAACTTGTGAGTCATTCTCTTGAAAAATGTTTTGTCTTCAAGGATAGAGTGATGTGATTGGTTAACAAAAATATAATTGTCCTTGATTATGAGAAGGCTAGTTCTAACTAGATCTTTATCACGTTTGGCTTGATCCGGTTCATATATATATCCCTAGAAAGTATGAAAAAGAGCCATTGGAGCAAGAAGATGATATAGATGGTGATAAAGGCTGGATTCTTGTGACTAGGCGAAGACACAACAAGTCAAGATTATGAAAAGAATCATCCGACCAACCGATTATAAGGAAAATGGTGAGGAAATTGGAGAAGTAAAAATAAATCAAGCGCCCAAGAGTTTAAAGGTAGAAGACCATAACTACCAGAAACCCCGACGTCCTGTGACTCTAGAGAAATTCTTACCAAGTTCCTCTTTACAAATTCTAATCAAGACAATGTCGTTACATTATGTTTCAATGCTGATAAAGATGAATTAATGAAGGGGCCTCCTAAGTAATAATGAGTGAGTCTCACCAAAAGTGTCTCCTAGTGCCAAAGAAAAAGCAAAAAGGAAAATCTCGTCAATGATGTCTCCTTCCTTTACTGAAAAAACCTATTGAACCTTCTTCCCAATAAGCATATGCATGTGAAACATTACACAACCGTCATTTGTATATGGTGGGTCATGTGCTAGAGAAGAAGATAAATAGAATCTTAATAGATGAAGGATTGTGAGTTAAATTTCTGCCTATTCACACATGGAAGGGATTCGACATTATGGATGAAGAGCTTAGTGAATGTCGTTGGTTGATAAAAGGATTTAATCAAGGGGACAGCGGTCCATCGGCTCTATTTAATTAGAAATCCACATGGAAGATTTGCGATCAACCGCATGGACTCATGTGATCGATGCAAAGACTTCATACAATATTTTACTTGGCAGGCCTTGGGTACATGAGAATAGAATTATTTCATCTTCTTACTATCAATGTTTGAAGTATCTTGAAGGAGGGATTGAAAAAGAATAGTTGGAGATGATAATCCTTTCACCCAAGTTGAGACACACGCCGATACAAAATTTTATCAAAAGGCGGAAATGAAATAAAAATAGTTGCAGATGATAATCCTTTTATCGAATTTGAGACATACTTTGTGTCACGATCCGAGATCACCCCCGAGTCGTAACACGATGTACTTGACCCTAAAAGGGTCTTGTACAAGCCTATGAGCATTCATTGCATTTGATATGAAAATAGTGCGAAACTAAAACTCATTTAATTCTAAAATATTAAAACTTCATTTAAGAAAAACTTGAAATACAACAAAAGTCTAGTCTCACATGACCATCCTAGACCAAATATTAAACATACTAGGGACACAACCCTTTACAATCGAAAATAACTACTAAAATGTCAATTACATAAATTAAAGAAACATAAAGTCTTGTCCTCGAATCATGAGGACATACCAAATCTTGGAAGAAAGCAATCCAACATTCAAACTAGCTAGAAGGAATATGACTTGCCGGAACCTACAATTGTAGTAAAACATGAAGAATATGAGTTAGTACACAGAAATTGTCATGACCGGAGTCTAGAACCCAGACGAGACCGGTGTCGTTGACCTCTTAGAGGTCGCAGATAAGCCTACATACGTCATCATTACTTCATCTAGGTTAATTTTCGCGGAAAATTTGAACTTTTTGTTACTTAACATTCATTTATGACATTCTACTTAAACTCATAAACGTTCAAAATCAACCATCTAATATTAAGATCATCAAATGAAAGAAATAGTTCCATACTGCATTAAGTGTATACGTGCCAAAATGGCACCAATACAATGTCTGAAATAAAATGAGAAAGAAACACTAGTGGAACATACTCCACTAACTCAAACCTATATCTAAGCTAGAATATAATGGGCAAGTGTCCTAGAAAGAATGAGAGCCTACCAAGTCTGGATGAATGCTCCACGTTCGGATAGCTGCAGTGTCGTATCGTAAGCTCTAGTGTCCGCCTGTGCCTGCACCTAAAAAATGTAGAGTAGTATGGGATTAGTACACACTTGTACTAAGTATGGGTATATGCAGTCACACACTAAGGACATGCATGAATAAGAATAGCTCTTTCCTAACAATATGATTTATGGAAAGTCAAGTCAGTTGACTTGCCAAATTGGGATTAGGAAAGTCAAGGGACTTGCCAAATTTGAATTAGGAAAGTCAGGGGACTTGCCAAATTTGGTTTAGGTAAGTTGTGCCATGAGAGTAACATGCATTATCATACGTATCATATTGTACACAGCACATAACATCTTACACATAGCACATAATATATTTCATATCATTTGTGCATATGCCATGAGACCTTGGAATCATGGACTTGACATTAAGACTTCCCAAAATGAGGGCTCAACATATGGGATCTCAACTAGGGAGCCTTCTTTAGCAAACACAGAGTCTGCTTCATTCATTCATACGTACTTCATTTCATTCATTCATAAGCTAGTGTAAACACTAGCCATGCCTAGAATGTAGTTTAAGACTCTCATAGGGTTTGCTGTGCAATGATCAAGAATAACCTAGTGTCATTACTTGAGTCTAGCTCAGCTCTTCATTATCCTATCCTAACACCTTTGGTATCGTTCATATCATTATGTGCATCATTTGAGGCTGGCCTGATTCATTCATTTGGGAACTTTAACTTTAATCGACATAGATCATGTGAGCATCATGAAATCCAGTGTCTGCCCACACCAAAAAGATGTGGAATAACCGGCCAAAGTGACCCAAAACATGCTAGCGTACATAGGGAAATGAACCCTGCTAGATCCCTATATTGGCAGTATAGGTTCAAAGACTAGGAGATATAAGGAGAACCATACCCGGCATGCCAAACAGTCTCATCTCATGAGAGTTATGTGAACCTCCGCACTTCCCGAAAGAAGGCATCACCGCTCATAGCTAGCCAATCGATGCTCAGTATAAAGTTCCATTACATTCAAATCATACGTTATGGAAGCTGGCTTCTAGTATGAGGACATCATAACTCAATAGATGATTTCTCATCTAATCATTAGTATTAAGTATACATTAATCTCAAAACATTAGTTAGAGTGTTCATATAGAATGGTCTCTTATTTAGCTTTACACTCTCATAGGTGAGTACATTTTGGTAACATTTACTTAGGATCATTTGAGTTTGCTCTCATTTTTCAGATTAGTCTCTTATCATGTTGTCACCATATTCATTAGCTTTAGCATATTTGCTCTTCATAATTACTCAGCTCTTTTTACGTGAATGTTCATTTCATCATATGCCAATGCACTTAGCCATTTAGTGTGTTTCACACTCTTACTGGACCCTTCTAGGGTTTCATCATTTCATTACATAGATATTAGGTTCACTTACCTTACATGTATGCTAGACTTATGGGTCTATACATACAATCCATGAGGCTTCAATCATAGTTCGTTTAAGTGATTCATATCTTCCTAAGATTATGTGGTACAAGACTTCTCTTGTAAGTATGCCAAGATCTCGATTTCGATCTATGTAGGCAACATTATTTTTGAACATTTATTCACGTATGACTTATGTATCAATACGGAATTTTGGCAAGAGAACCCGATTTTAAATCCATTGGACCACACTTACATTTTTATTTATTTTGGTTTGATCCACACGACTTGGGGACCCAAGATCGAGCCTCAATGCCTTCATTTCATTTTCCACTTGATTTCTCTCTTTAGTTTTTTGTTCATTGAGACTGAGAGGATGTGGGATGTAACCCCCACAACCTCATTTTCTTTTCTTTTCTTTTATTTCTCTCCTTCTTGGCCGAGAGGGTGTGGGATCGAACCCCCACAACCCCACTTTAATTTTTTTCTTAAATTCCTTTTATTCTGCCTAGAGGTCGTGGGTTCGATTCCCACACACCTCAACCTTTTGTTTTTCTTTTAATCCCTCCTTAAGTCGGACTGAGAAGTGGTGGGTTCGAATCCCACTCCTCTCAGTTCTTATTTTTATTATTTCATTTTCGGTCAAGGTCACGGTTCGAATCCCCCTTTCCACATTCTTTTTAACTTACATTATTTCTATGACTTTTAACATGGTGAGGGAACGGGTTCGATCCTCCGTGACCTCACTTATTTTTCTTCATTTTCATAACATTTTAATTTACTTAGCTTGACCGAAACTAACATCAAAGTGCTGGAATTTTGATCACATATTTGCAGCCTATTTTCTCACCCCTTTCACGTTAAATGTGTATACGTTTGGAGTAGTTTTTAGTGAGTTCTTTAGGTACATTTTCAAGATCACATTCGATAAAGAGTTTGCACTCAAATCAGCATTTTTACATCACTTATGAACATCACGATCTAAAAAAGTTTGTGCACATAAAATACAACCATAAACATGTCATTTTCATGCTCCAATCCGTGTCCAAAAGTCATGGCTATACATTGCACACACGTAAACACATATTTTCGAAAAACATAGGTTATCAGTCATACGATTCTAAACACACATTGATGAACATATTCATCACGAAAACTCATTAAATACCTAATATCTACCAGCAGACATACCAACCTACAACCATCGATAAGAGCTAGTGACAGGGACATGCAACGGGGAAACAATCCTAGTTTTTGGAGTATAATCGATTGAATCCTAGGGGTCTCTTGGGAAAGCGACAAAGAGTAAGAAAACCCATACCTTTTCTATCGTTCAAACCTTGAACTTGCTGCCCAAAACCTTCTCCAAAATCACGTCCAATTCCCCGCAACTTCATCACCAATTCGACGGAGAAACTTCCTTTTTTGCCTAACGTTTTTGCTTATGTTTTGATTATATTTTTTTCTGTGAGTTCTTCAAGTGTGAAGAACTTTAGTAATTTTTCTACTTTAGTACTATTGTTTGGCAGAGAAAACGTGAAAGAGAAGTGGAGAGACGTGAGAGAGATGAGCATGAGAGAGTAGTTTAGGATTAGGAGTTTTAGTTTGGGAATTAGTCAAACTAGGACTCCTTATTAATTTTATAAAAAAATCTGATTTAATTAATTTAGTGAAATGACCATAAAGCCCTTAAAAATTCACATTAAAAATCTCAAATTAAATACATTAAATTGAAGCTTTGATTGGGGTTCGAACCCGGGTGGAGTGACCATCACGAACGGGTCATTTCGTGTCGACCCGACTCAAACCGTCCACTTAATTAAATAAATTAATAAATTAATAAATTCCTTAGGGTAATTATGATGTTACCTTTGGCCTGGAAAAGACCATTTTACCCCTAGACCCTCCAAACCTAATATTTTCCCTTTTTTAAGTCTGGAAAGACTCATCCGAGTAAATCTTAGTATTCGAGAGCCATACATGGCTGAAACCAACCTTTTCTAGCTCAACTAACTACCCAAGTTAGTTGGATTGGCTGTAGCAAGGGTTCAGAGGTCTGGTTCTATGCGCATTAATCCATGTGAACCTGTCTAATCGTAGGCATTATAGACACATTAAACATTACTTAGCATATCCATTTTTAGGGTTGTTACAAAAATGTACTAAGTATGATGACCATGTAAAATATTCTTAAAAGGGACAATTTGATTGGAGATCATGCATTATGGCACTTTTAACATATCATGAACAATAGCATAAGATACACCATGTACAAGTATAGACATCATATAAGTCATAACTTCACATTTGGACAATATTACAAGGAAAACTTACCTTTTCCTTTGAACCTTCACTTCAAGAAACCATTGGGCTATACCTTGTGCAATGTATGGATAACGTCCCATACCACCATCCATACTAAGGCACCACACTAAGATCACCCAAAGTGAATTAACCTTCCAATACATTTTATCTTTGCACAATAAATCATTTAAGAGACATAAACATTACATGAATAACATTATCACATTATTAGTACCATCATCTAAGACAACTCTAAGTCATACTTGTGCAATGTGCAAATAGCATCACATACTACTACTCACACTATGTATTCCTTGAAGCCACAATATACTAGGCACATTCAATCTATTAAGTCATGACAAGGAAGTAACTCATAATACAATCCAACTATAGCATGCATCTTTACATTTAAGTACAAGTCAGCATTCTTCATTAGCTTTCATTACATCAAGAACACCTTCATTAATTTAGACATTAGATCACATTCTCATTAAGGTCATTATAAGAGCCCACTCATTTCATTAGCATTATAAGGACACACTATGACCTTTCTCAAATGCCTACATGTGCAATGCATAAATGACGTCCCATTCCACCACCCACACTAAGTAGTACATCCTTAATGAGCCATAGTTCATTGACATTCTGTCATGCTCCGAGCTACCCCCGAGATGCGGACACGGGACCTAGGACCACAAGTGATACCAAGATGACCTTGCTGGCATGATTATGAGCATACTAAATATAAATTGAATAATAGAAATTGTGCGGAAGCTATAATCATAAACAACATAATAAGACGGGGAATACCCATATACTTTATTGAGATATATGAAAAATTAATGAGTTTAATACAAGAAAGATATTAACTGGATACTAAGACGAATCTATCTATGTCTGAAAATAGCCTCTAACTGACTAGATACGTTGGGACAAGCCCCAACTAACTCTAGCAAAACTGAAACTAAAGGCTTCAAATACTGAGAAGAAACTCATGACAATTGTCCTCCGAGAATGAGGACTCACCACTGATTCTACTGAACTGGTGATCGGAAACCGATCTAAGCGTGATATGAATGTTGAGAACTTGAACCTGTATCACGCGAAGATGTAGCGCATAATATGTGTCAATACTTAAAAGGTACTGAGCATGAAGAATATAATAAAGCTAAAGTAATACATAACTGAACAAGTACAAAAACAAGGATAGTATTCTGAACATGATATAGATACTGAATCGAGCAAACTGGATGCAAGGACCACATTTATAACATGCTGTCCGAATACTGACTAAACCAAAAATATGGTCAGTACAATAGAGTCTGACTAAATTGTGGGAGCTACTAATAATCGACAATAAAACAACATGAGATAAATGCGGAGTCCCATGTATACCCCGCATTGAGAGGACCAAATACACCCATCCAAAGGTGTAGAGGAATGCTGGTCTGATCACTTAAATGATGCCCATAGAGGGTACTTACAACCTACGTGGTTAGTAGTTTTGGGACTATTCGGGTACACTAAACCCTAGTTCAACTTGGTATTACGCTACTCCTAATTAATTAAGTATTTAACACACTATAACTGAGTTTGTGTAATACTGGATAACTCAAAACTAAACATGCAAAACTGAGAATGAAATAATTAATCTAATAATCATGCATTAATAACTGAGGCATGTATAATTGAATGACTGATATATCTGACCTAGCATGTGTAATTCAATAACTAAAGAAATGCATAGCTAGAATTCTTAAATTCATGCAACAAACTAAGTAATAACATGCAATCTGATTTGGAACATACACCTAAGTAATTCATAATGATGTATTGCAATTCTAGAAACCCTAGATCTATTCATAATAAGGGAATCAAGAAACTGACTGAATTATAGGGACCTAATGGGCGAAATGAACCCCTAGTGAAATCCCACATACCTGGTGAGAAATTCCACGGAGAAATTTTAGATTTCGGGGCTGTAACTGATGGAAACTTGCTGCGTTCTTGGATCTAGGTTTGGTCGACTTTTTCTCCTCTCTTGCTTCTAATTTTCTATGTTTTGATTAATGATTCGACTTAGATAAGTTCTAGTTATGTTTCTAGGATTAAAATGACTAAACCTCATAATTTAAGGTCTAAACAAGGTACCCTGTAGGTCCAACGAAATAGATAATGACCAAAAGACCCATGACTTAATTGCTATCACGGTGACTGAAGGACAGGTTCTACAGGCCGTAGATTAAGGTCGTAGGTCAATTCTGTCCGACAAGGCTTCACCAAAACAAATATAATTTTTTTCTTGAAGATTTTATTTTAGCAAATTCGGTGGAATTGGAAAGAGGATTCAATTATATATCATATCATAGGTCATGGTACACCAAATTCCTTTTTTTTAAGGGTTGAGCCCATTTGAAGTTGACCCAATCAAAAATTTCCCCCTAATTGACTGTTGAGCTTTACCAACGGTCATACCTATGTTCTGTAGGTCCATCTACAAACCGTACAGGTCAATCAGAGTTCGTGTCGAAGGCTAGGTAAAGGGGGCCTCAATCTATAGACACAGACCATGGACAGTTTGTTGCACCTGAAATTTTTAAAAAGCTGAAATCTGGTTTGTTTTTTGATACAGGGAGTTATACTATCTCCCCTTTTGATTATTTGTCTTTGAATAAAGTCTAAACTAGTTGAGTATGGAGGTAAGGAGCTTCAAAACTACCACTTAACACAGAGAACTGAATTTCTGATTAATCTGAGTTCCAAGAATATGCAAATACACTAACAATGAAAGTACAAACTGGAGGAAGATAATACTAAGACTAATTTTATACATGAATGACTTAAAACTGAAGAGGAACTATTACCTTAAGCTGTAGTGGAATCAAAAGGAAAGAGGTGAGGATATTCTACTTTTACAACCATTTTCAAGATCTTTTAAGGGCCTACATATATAGGACTTAGCTTCCTTTTCTTGACAAATCTAATCACCCCCTTCATAAGTGATTCTTTCAAGAAAACTCAATCATCAACTTGGAATTCTAGTTCCCTTCTCCTTACATCTGCATAAGACTTCTGGCGACTATGGGGTGTGTTAAGTCTATTTATAATGAGTTGAACTTTCTCCATAGCATAATATACTGAATCTGGTCTTATAAAAGCTACTTTACCTACTTTAAACCAACCACTAGAGATCTACATCTATGACCATACAATGCGTACCAAGACCTTTCTGAAATGACCTCCAAAAATGAGAGGTAAATGAAAGACCTCTATCTGAGATGATAGACAAAGGAACCCCATGCAACATGACTATCTCATTAATGTAAAGCTTGGCATAGTCCTCTGCTGAATTTGTTCTCTTGACTTCCAAAAAGCGAGAAGACTTAGTCATACTGTCAATTATCACCCAAATGGAATCATGCTGTCTGCGAGTTCGAGGTAACCCTATAATGAAATTCATATTGATCACTTCCAACTTCCAAGTTGATATGTCGTTCTCTTGAGTCAAACCTCTTGGTTTTTGATGTTGTACCTTGACTTGTTGGAAATTGGGGCATTTTAGTCACAAAATCTGCTATATCTCTTTTCATACCATTCCACCAATACACTTCCCCTAGATCTTGGTACATCTTGGTAGCGCCTGGATGGATAGAATATCTGGAATTATGGGCCTCTGAAAAAATATGTTGTCTCAACTCGCCCTCATTAGGAACACATAGTCGTCCCTGGTAGCGAAGAACACCATCTACACCTTGGGAGAAAACCGCCACTCTCTGTTGATGGACTGCACCTTGAGTTTGAGCAATATCAGATCACTGTCTTGCTTTTCCTTAACTTCCACTATAAAAGAAGATTCTTCCCTATTCTGAACCGCTACACCACCATCTGATATACTCATAAGACAAACTCCTAGGCTAGCAAGTCTGTGAACATCCTTTGCTAATTCTTTTTTTCTTCTCAACATATGCTACACTACCCATATATAGTCTTTTAAGGGCATCTGCTACTACATTTGCATTGCTAGAAGGCTCTGCATACACATCTACATGAACATCATACAAGTAGTACCTCCAAATCTTGAGTGCAAACACCATCGCTGCAAGCTCGAGCTCATGAGTCGGATAATTCTTATCATGCACCTTAAGATATTTGGAAGCATAAGCTATAACCTTACCTTACTACATCAACACATAACCTAGGATAAATCTGGACGTATCACAATAAATCACACAACCGTCTAAACCCTCTAGTAGAGTCAAAATAGGAGCTGTAGTCAACCTAGTTATTCAATTCTGTGAAGCTTTTCTCACAATCATCTGACTATTGAAACTTGAATTTCTTTAGAGTCGACTAAGTCAATGGAGAGACTATGGACAAAAATCCTTCCACAAACAATCTATAATAGCCCACTAACCCCAAGAAATTTTTGATATCTGTAGGATAGGTAGGTATGGACCATTGTTTCACTAAGTCTCTTTTTTGAGAATCTACTCGAATCCCTTCACTAGACACTATATGCCCAAGAAAAACAACTGAGCGCAACCAAAACTCACATTTTTTAAATTTAGCGAATAACTGGAGATCTTAGAGAGTTTGAAAAATAACCCTCAAATTACTCACATGTTCTTCCTCATTCCTATAATAAATGAGGATATTATCAATAAAGATGATAACGAACAAGTCCAAATACTGCTTGAACACTCTGTTCATCAAATCCATGATAGCTGAAGGACCATTAGTTTGTCCAAATTACATTACTACGAATTCATAATGAGCATATCGAGTTTTGGAGGCTGTTTTTAGAATGTGACTGTCTCTGACTCTGAGCTGATGATAACCGGATCTTAGGTCTATCTTTGTTAAATGACTAGCATCTTAAATTTGGTCGAACAAGTCATCAATCTTGGGGATGGGATACTTATTCTTGACGGTGACCTTGTTCAACTGCCTATAGTCAATACACATTCTAAGTGAACCATATTTCTTCTTTAAAAACAACACTGGTGCACCCTACGGCGAGATACTAGGTCTGATGAAGCCTTTATATAGAAGGTATTTCAATTACTCTTTCAATTTTATAAGCTCAGCTGGGTCCATTCTATAAAAATATATAGAAATAGGCTGGGTGTCTGGAAGGAGATCAATCCCAAAGTCGACTTTCCTTTTGGGAGGAACTCCGGGAAGATTATCTAGAGACACTTTAGAAAATACACAAATTGCTAGAACCGACTCAACAATTGGGGTTTTAGATCTAGAATTGTTAACTCGAACTAGATAATAGAGATCACCCTTAGAAATCACATTTCTGGCTTTAAGGTAAGAAATAAATCGACGCCTAGTCACTAATATACTATCCCTTTATTATAAGATTGGTTCGTCTGGAAACTGAAAGTGAAAAATCCTAGTTATACAATCAACTGAAGCATAACAGGAACGTACCCAATCCATTCCTAGAATAATATCGAAGTCTACCATTTCTAACTCTACAAGAATTGCTGAGGTGACTTTTTGGAAGACTATGACAGGATAATTTCGGTATACTGTCTAGCTATAACTGGGTCACGAACT
Source organism: Solanum pennellii (assembly GCF_001406875.1). Taxonomy (NCBI): domain Eukaryota; kingdom Viridiplantae; phylum Streptophyta; class Magnoliopsida; order Solanales; family Solanaceae; genus Solanum; species Solanum pennellii. Next base: position 40,985,423 of record NC_028648.1, on the reverse strand, counting down.
AGAGTAAAGACTGAAAAAGGTTCTGAGAGAGTTTCTAGGATTGTATTGAATTTGACCTCTATATAGAGAGTTACAAACAACAAAGTAGCCCCTGGATCTTTCCATTGAGTGAAGCATATGTGAGCCACATCCTTAAGCTAGTAGGATTAAATTTAACCCTACCATTACTAGTCACTTGCATCACTCCAAAGATTTTATTAACCTCATCAATGAAGTTATGTGGGTCCACACCAACTTGCGACCCTAAATTCAAGTGGATTTATCCCAAAATCATGAATCTTGGGTTCCACTAATCCACCATTTCTATTACTAGGATCTTGAACCTGCTAATTATTCTGGTTGGTCATTCTCTGAGCCAAAAACTGAATTGGCATTTTGAAACTGTGTATTCGAAACTTGAATATCTGGGACTAGAGGAAATACATTAGCATCGCGTGCATTAGCATTTCTTACATAAGATCTACGAGAAGGCATGATCACTAAAATGAAGAACGTCGAGTTAGAATAGACTTTGATCATACCTTTCGCACGATAAGAGAAACAAGAATCAATTTCTCGCTATTTCCAAAGAATGCTTGTATAATTATTAGATATATTGCATAATCTTGTGTAGTTGGTTGATTTTAAACAATGGGCTATTGACCAAACATGTTAGATGTAATGTTTAGCCTCCTATAATTTGAATTTCATGTTTAAATTAATTAAAACTGAGGGTGTGTGGTTGTAGCATGTAAGTATATTTTGGGTGAAGTCTAAGTACCCCGAATTGTATTAATCAACTGAATTTTCCAAATGATAGATAGAGTGGCATCATTCTTAAGGGCAAAAGACGTTCATTGGGAGGTTGTAGATAAATGATGGTAGTTTGAGAACTTAGGGGCTGGTAGTGATAAGGGATATGTTTTAATTACATAGAATAGGGCTTTAATTTTGTTCTCGAAGGTTGTGCTTTAAAAATTGGGGGTCGAGCTAGAAATTTGACGCGAGAGGTTGTTCGCCGAGTTTAGTCGAGCTCGCTGACTAACTCGGTGGTACGTCAAATAACCTCTTTCATCACCTTTTTCCCTAAAAGTTAGCTATTAACCTCGGTAACATTCACCGATATGCTTGTACTCCACAAATGTCCTTGTGATCGCCCTTTTTTAGCAAAGATTTTTGAAAAATATTATGTGATATTCTGTTATCTACCTTTGGCTCACTGATTAAATTCAGCGATTCACTGAATAACCCTGGACCTCACCGATCCATGCTGAATTCTTTACATTTTTGTTCAATGACTTTTGGCGAGCCCTCTAAGGCTTGCTGAGTTAGTCTGTGAGATTTTATACAACATACAAATTAAATGTTTCACTAACCTATTTCTAATGCATTCGTTCAATTTGTGTTGTTATGTACATATGGCTATAACCTAAGTACTCGAAAGAAACCAACCACCTCGAAAGAAAGCACGAGAAGTGGTCATTTTTGAGGAGGATGCTCCAACACAATCAACAGGACCCAAACTTCCTCTGACACGAGGGAGGGAGGGAGGAAGGAACCAGATAAAGGAAAGGGACATGCCCGAGGAAAAGCAAATTGATTCCAACTCCAAAAACATGGGTATGTACAAATCCTGTCTCACTATATCTGAGTCAGACACAGAGAAAGAGGATAGGTCTAGAATTCCATCCCATGACTCAGAGCCAGAGCATTACCACACCGTTCAACAAAGACGGGCTGAGTTGCTCTCCAACATTCTACATGATTCAGCCAAACTTCTAATACCTCATGCACCTCTAGCACAGATAGCTGAGTAGGCACCACTAGTGCGCCCGACAAAGAAACCTCTGTCATGTTTGATGAACAATTTAAAAGAGGTCGATATGAAAACCATTTTTGAAGAATAGAGGTTGTCCATTGATAGAGTAGTGAACATGTATTCAACTTTGTGGGACAGTATTAGGTTCCACAAATTGAAGAGGTTCACACGACCCCGAGGCTCTGATTAAACTCCTGGGTCTTGAAATTCTATGCGGAGTATGAAAATCTTGTCCCAAAGATAAAGAAGAAGGGAAGTTCATTTGTAACTGTTAATCATGTAGTGGTCAGAGGGAAAAGCTGAAGTGTAGCAGTTCGGACATCAATGAGGTATTGGGTTGTACAATCAATTTGATACATTTCTTGGCAGACAAAATTCATAAGAAGACCCTAGAAGACATTAATGGCTGGTTGAATCCTTTGATTTTTGAGATTACACAACTATGGAACGTGCCCGGGGTCTAGATTGAGAAGAAGAACCTGAATATAGTTGCGATGTACTGGTTTAGGTTTATTAGTAGCATCCTTATGCCGTCACAAGATTAGTCCATCTTTTAGTATTTAAATACATCTTTGTTGGGTTCTATCATTGATAGAGATAGACTAAATCTCAAGATTATCATTGCGTAGGAGATGTCCATGAGGGCCAAGAAGAGCTAGACATCGCTTCCATTCCAGTGCTGATCACAGTTATGTCATTGAGCTAGGGTGCCCTTTGTGGCAAATAAAGATGTGAAAGTTACTCCCATTTCCTGTACTGAAGTTCGGAGGATTAAAGCTAAGTATGCCAAGAATGAGGTTGAGCGAAAGAGAGAAGAGTCGGTACACACATCTCTCTCTGTATATGAGATATGCTAGAGGTAGACACAACTCATTCCACTTATATTGGTGAGCCTTTAGGTACACATAGTTCATCTGCTCCTACTACATTTGCTCCCACAACTTCTACTGTTGCTTTTTGCCTCCCGTTTTCATAAGCGATGCATTACAAGATGGGATATTTATCTAATTTGCTGATGTACGTATTTCCACGGTCAAGGCGGCTGTCTTAGGAATGATTGATCAGGCCATTACTACTGACCTTGCCCCTATCCAGATGTGTTGCATGATCATCGAGATTTATTTGCTGCATATGGCCTAACCTTGGACGCCTTCGTCATGTGAGTTAAGGCATGTGAGAAGGGAAGTTGCTAATTAAATGATGTTACGACCTTGAGGGCCAATGTTGCAGGATTGAGGCATGATATGGACGAGCTCAAATACAGTGATTTATCTATGTTTTTAGGTACTGTGGACCTTCCCGAGGTTCCGAGTTCAGAGATGCCAACTATTTCTGAGATCCCTCCTGCCACTACGATGGGAGATGTTGTTTTAGTTAATGATGGTGAGTCAGATGCTGTTGAGATTAATAAAGAGGATCTTGGAACCTGTGATGCTACTGTTTATGATGATCTTGAGCATTTCGAGGGGTGATGGTGTAGATGGTGATGGAGGAGTTACTTCAGGACACTCTATGATTAGCTCCAGTGGAGCATAGTCTACTAGTGGAGATGTGCCAATCACTGATGCCCAGACTGAGAGAGACCTAAATAGGTAGTTTTCACCTCAGTCTTAGCCTGACAGGAGGATCTTGACTCTGTTCTTGATTTTATAATTGAGATATTTACTTTATTCTACATGCATAATAATGTTTAGTTTTATTGAATGCGGTGAGGTATCTTCATACCTATCCCATTAGGTTGTATTTATCTTGTTTTGTATCTATATTGTTTTGGATTCTTATTACTGTGAATGTTGTTTTTGTTATCAAAATCAAATTTGCCTCCTTATTTTTGTATTTGTGAACGTCTGGTTGTTCTCTTGCATATTTGAGTATCGATTGCGATCAATGCCAATGACTTGAGTAGTGCACATGATTGAACCATATGTTTGTGAAATTCTAATGAGGAAAATTTGAGCCGCATATCTCATGTTTGAACTCTTAGCATCTCACTATTACTCTTCGATTGTTGAAATTAGTCTTGTGATGATCGTGCACGTGACCTCAATTTGTAGAGTCTTTATCGATGATATTGTTAAATGATTTGAGGGTGAGACTTCCTTGAAATATGGGCTTGGTGATACCTAAAATGTTCTCCTTTTGTCCAATTGACTTATGTAGGCAACTGAATGGAATGATCTTAGGCATAAATTTTGGAGAGTGAAACAAATTGCTATTATACCCTTTTTGTGACCACCTTGTGAGAGTGTGAACCTATCTTGACTCCATTTGAGCCTAACACTTTCTTTGGATGAAACATGAATACATTTGGCCTCTTTCCTCCCCACCTAAAACCTTCAGAAAGCATTGGTTCGTTTGAATAGCCAACTAACACCAAAAGCCTATATTGGGGGTTTGGTGGAAATTAAGGAGAGAATCAAGAAGTTTGTTAAAATTCACCATTGAAGAATTGTGTTAAAAAAAATAGAACCTCTCCATATAGAAAAAAGAGAAAATCAAGAGAATAAAAAGATGTTGCAATGCAACTTCTGCATGGATAAAAGAAAAATAGTTTCCAATGAGTCATATAAGAACCTATGTGCTTGAAAGAACTTAGGGTAAATTGTGAAAATAAAAAAAAGTGAAATAAAAGGAGAAGAAGTGAAATGCAAGCCATTCTTCATGAAGGTAGAAGCCACTAAGACAAAATGATCATAACTTTACCCTCATTCTCGTTACAAACCTTGAAAAACCTAGGTGATCTTGATTGAGCTAACTAACATGTTGATGAAAAAAATATGGGATATCATATGTGTAGAATCATGCATGTTTATCTTTGAGAGTGTGATAGTTGATTTTGATTCCTTAATTCTGAAATTTTGATTAGCTTTGAGTGGGCATGGAGTCATTCTTGATGTGAGGGCATTCAAATACTCTTGTTGAACTTGAATTTGCATTTGAAGTGAGCATTGTGAGCTTGACTTCTATATGATGATGACTAGTCATAGTTTGAAACTTGGAGTACACAATTGAACATTGCTTGGGTAGATTAAACCTCATGTGCATTCACATTGAGTCTAATGTAGCACTATTTGTAGACATCTCTGTTGAAATTATTGATCTTGTGTTTTGCTTGAGGACAAACAAAAATTTAAGTTTGGGCTGTTGATGAGTTGGGGATTTTGACTTATTTAGAACTTGATATTAAAAGATTTAGTGTCCTCAATGGCAATTTTATGCTCATAACTAATGTTAAAATGTTAATATGCAACAATGAAGGCAAAAAATAAGGTCAAGGAAACTACGAGGCAAAAAGGTGAAAAAGTTGAAGGAAAGCAAGGTTGTAACTCACCAAAGCTACTCGCTGAGTCGACGAGTGGACCTTCTACTCACCTAAAGTTCCAGACGACCAGCCAAGGACAAAACAAACTTAGTGATTGAATAAGTGGTTAGGAGACACGCCTAAGACATCGGAGATGTCGATCTTGATCGCCTAAAGTTACAGAAAAGAGATGTAGAAAACCAAAGACAAGAAGGCGGTGAAAGGGGTCACTCGGTGTATCACCTGACTTACTTCGCCGTGTGATTCTAGTGCTGAAATTATGGGAACGTATTAATTCAATTTGGCAAAGAGGAAAAAGGGTTAAACATTGTCCATTTTTGGATATTATTATATTTAATATGTTAAAATTTTTTTACACTTTTTGAGTAGAGATTTAGGGATTGATTGATTTTTAGTTGAATTTTGAGCATTTGAAGATTTGTGTATTGTTGCCCAACCTAATAGAAAACTTTGTTGGTAACAATTTTTTGTTCTTTATTATGGCTAAAACCTCCATTCTTAGGGGTGTGATTATGTAGTTGAATGTATTAATTAACTTGTGGGTGTTGTTAATTACTGATTTTATTGTTGATATGAGGTGGGTTCAAAATAGTAGTTTGTCTTTTAATCGAGGATTATAGTATATTACGCTGAAAATTTTTTTGAGCTAAGACTCGAACAATGCTTCATTATGAGTTAGATTTTACGGAGGAACTTAGAATTTTCTTCAGTGTTAAGGTTACTAGATGTAGCACCTTGAGTTCAAAAATAACTGAAGAGAATTAATTAAAGTCATTCCTATGATCTTCTATGTTTTGGGTCAACTTCAAAAAACGATGACTATTAGCACAAGATGAGTCAGGAGACCCATAAGATATCAGATGAAAATCTTGGAATTCTCTTTCTAACGGCACCGAGTGTAACACTCAGAAAGTCCAAGACCTAATCTAGAGCCTCACATGTAGAACTAAGGTTTGTAACACTATTTCTAAGCTTAAAGTAATGTTTCTAAACCATTTAACAAGTTTTAGAGTCAAGACGTTAAGAAATGTCCAAGACGTTCGGAAAGTAGTGCACTTGAACTAGTAAAACATCATTAGGTTGTGTGAAGGTTTGGAGGTGTTGTATGAAGTTTAAAACTTGTAAAATCACTTTAAATAGGTAAAACTATATTTATAGGGTGAAAACATCCAGGTACGACCCCCCAAGAGTCGCCCTAGGGTTCCACGAAGGGACCCCAAACTTGGCCAAGCAAGCTGCCAAAGCACCAGCCAAAATGCACATGGATGAAGCGGATCCGCATCGCGGACTTGGTGCATTTTTGGCCAAAAAAATCAAGTCTGTTTTGTGGACACAAAGCGGACTCTATTGTCTCAAAAATTAATTACGTAAATCATGTGGGAATAGCTCCGCAACGCGGACTTGTTCCCCGGCAAAAATTTGAAACTTCGAATTCGAGTTTGACTTCAATAAATGGTCAGCTTAAGTGAGTAGTCTTTTGGGTATTTCATGGGAGGTCTATATATTGATTTTCAATCAGTTTTACCTCACTTTTGTTCACTCAAATCAAATCCCCAAATCAAAAAACCCAAAAGCTTTCACCTGTCTCTACTTTCTCTCTCTATTCAATCTCCATTGTGGAAGTTTTGAAGGTTGAAGAAAAAGACCCAGTTTCCAAGTTTTTCTACTCAAATTGGAGGCTAAAGTATTGATTAAGGTATGGTTTCTTTCACTCTTTAGATTCCTTTCTCCAAGAGGTCCTTTCAAAGAGATTTTCAAACTTTCCCAAACTAGGGTTTTTCTCTACACATGGGTTTTTGTTTGAAAAATGAAATTAGGAATCAGATGTGATGAATTATGGACAATTAATGTTGTTTAAGTATATGTTCATGATTAGTTCTTGTTATTCAGTGAAGATTCCCATGGACCCATGTCTTTCCCCAATTTCATGAAAACCTTGATTTGATAAGGTGAATTTTGAGGAGGATGAATATGTTGATTGACTATATTGATGTTTCTTATGTAATTGCTTCTTCAATTTACCTTAATTATGCATTGGCTATGTATTCTTTGATAATTGAAGTATTGAGGCAATGAAATGGCAAGAGTTATAAAAGTTGATTCTTCTTGAATTTAATTATAAAGTATGAGTTGCTTAGATTGTGATGCTTCTATGTCTAATGTGTGGTTGTGATGTTGATAGCAAGTATTCCTCATCCTTACCCTAGTCTATTTAATTGGTTATGAAGTATGCAAGTATATTAGGGTATGATTATTATATGATTTAAAGTAGTTTCTCATGATTATAATAAAGTGTTGAGTGAAAGATTTACTCACTTGTATGTGGTTTCTAAAGTAAAAGGGTAGTTCTCACTTATGAATACCTATGAACTATTATGATGAGATGTTCACATAAGGTTCTAGAGGAGACTAATGTGATCTTGTATAATGAGCATGATGATTACTAAAGGGAATAAATGCTTTGCACAGAAAGGGAATGTAAATGAGATGGAGGTATCACGTTTAGCAAGTCCGCCCTCCCACATGGGTTTCATTTAGAAAGTTCGAATTCCCACGATATGTCTTGTCTCATAGATGGAAACCTCCACGTTAGTAAGTCAAGGTTTCTAGTAACAATCTCCTTGACCCTTAACTATGTTCCCACATAGGACTATAGCTTAGTGGAACCACCTAGATAGCTATGTAATATTGGTTACAACTTAGGCAGGTGTTCACCCTCTCTTTTCGGTGTGGGAGGAGAACTCCGGACTCCATGTAGATCACATGGTCTCATGTCGGTTATTGAACTATCTTCCCTAATGTAATATGGTAAATGAATAAGTCAAGTATGTGAATTATTATTAGGCTTGTCTAAAAGGTTACTACAAAGGGTTAGGGAGGGTATGAGACTTCTCTTACTCATTTCACATGTGGAATTATAAGGGATGGTCTTAGTAGTGTTCTTGAATGAGTAAGTTGATTTCATGTTATGTATATCAAGTATATATGAACTTACGAATCAAGCATGTTATGATAAGTTATGATATTATGTTTTATGCATGTAATAAGTGACTTAATGTGATGCTTGGCTTTGGATATGGTTATGGGATTTTATTCTTGGAATTGCACATGTATTGCTTTGGTTGCTTATGTGTTGGCTTAATATTATGTTGTGTTGAATATGATGTTATATACATGTGCATGTTGGGTTATTAAACTTAAATCATGGTTTTGACTAAATTGTGCTTTTTTCATGCATTAATGATTTTATGCATAGGAACCATACTTAGTACATGTGTTTTGTACTAACCCATATTTCTTCCCTTCCCCCCCCCCCCCCCC
>NC_028648.1:40966313-40976404 GCF_001406875.1 Solanum pennellii | reverse complement strand
CCCCCCCCAACACTGTAGGTTCCGTCCATTGAAGAGCTTCTAGGCCACTTTGCATGGATACTCAGACTTCTTCCTTCAAGTAGTGGTGAGTCCTCCAAGTTCGAGGATGGTGCCTTCGATCTACGTTAGTAGAATTGATATAGTCTAAAAGACATTCGTTGCTTCCTTATTCTTAAGGATAGTCGTTGTAATCCCTATGTGGCAATATGTACTTATGTAAGGGCTATGCCCAAATGTTGTACTTCGTTTAGATGGTTTAATGTGAGAAGGTATTATTAGACTAATTCCTTATATGTTGACTATGATAACTAAACGAGAAGCCTATGTAAGCTTCCTATGTGAGGAGTCTAAGTACACTCCATATGTATATATGCTTAGTATGCGAGAGGTCTATGTATCCCTCAATATGAATGAAGTTTAAATTTTTCCGCATTTTTTTGACCTATGAAATATAATGATGAATGCTAAGAGGCTAGTCTTAGTCCTCTTCGAGGACGACGACGCTGGTTAAGTCTAGGGGGTGCTTATTGGTCGTTACACTGAGTTTGCTATTTCATGAGCTTTTATGAGGGAGATATGCCCATTTGAAGTCGGGCTTTCCTATTAAGGAAAGTTACCTGAAAATATGAGAGGTAGTTTTGTCCTTTCCTTATCCAATCAGATTTGAGCATTTTTAGTAAGGTTTTAGGAGTCTAAACTGATTAAAATCAGTTTTAGTTTTTCATGAATCATGTTTAAGGTTTTGTGAGGAGTTCAAGAAGAGAAAAGTTAGAGAAAAGGAAGAGCGTTCAAGATTTTTGTGATTTTTTGAGGGATTTTGCCAAGGATTTTATCCTATGAGGTATGTAAGCTTCCATAGTGTTGGGTTTGTTCTCCCACACACCAATTGTGAGTTTCTTTTATGAATTTCATCAATGAGATTGAGTATATCGACAATTTTAATGAGTTCTTGAAGTTTTGTGCTTCGTTTTTATAATGAAGTTCTTGTTGAGTTCTTTAGGTGAGAGTTGTGAATGTCTGTTGTTCTTGGCGGGTTTTTGTGTAGAATTCACTTTAATTAGGTTGGATCTAAGGATATAAAAGAGTGTGTAGGATATAATTCATGTTTAGAAGAGGTAGGGATTGAAAATATTGAAGAAAAGTTCGTTGTATTCGTCTGCAACGTGGATGGGGTGGCAAACCCCTGTTGGGACTGAGGGTGTAGCGCCATGCGCCTGGAGTGCACCCCAGACCAACCTTTGTGAACTGGATGGCGCGGGGTGCCACTGCTTCTAGGAACATCAGGTCTTTTCCGTCTCCGTACTTCGTTCTGTATTTGATATTTCAAAATGTGTCTTCGCTCTCTTCGTCATTTTTAGTATCCAACCTACATCCAATCATCAAGAAATCCTATATATCAATTCATGCTTCTTAAATTTATAAATCAAGTTCAAGGAAGAGTCTGGAGTTGAGTTTAAGAATGTCTTTGAGTTAAATTGTAAATCCTTCGAGATCAACTATCGATCTGAGTAAAGTTTAAGAAAGTCCCTTTGTGCCTTTTCAAGGAGTCTTCCACAATAAATTTTAAATTGTTTCAAAACTCGAGTAAGTGAGTACGAGAATAAGGAGAATGATTTCATTATTCTACATCATCATTCAGATCTTTGAGTCAAGTAGTTCATGCCAATAATTTCGCGTGAACTCCATAACTTGATTTTGTTTGAGTTCCCAATCATTTTGGGATTATATTCCTAATCATGGGACCAATACATGTTACCCAGGAAGGTCCTAGAGTTGAGTTTATCATGCCCATAAATTTCGCATGAACCATCCGAGTCGAGCATTCTTGAGATGAGTAATATCATTGAATCCTTGAGTGCTGGAGTTGTTGAGTTCCAAGTATTGAGTTCTATGCATGGTTATTGAAAACCTTGAATTGAGTCGCTCATGTCCATAATTCGGCATGAACCCTATTTTAAGAAGTCTTTTTGAGAAAATGTTTTAAGACTTATTTTGAAGACTTGAGCACTGAGTTGAGGAAGAGTAGAGTTGAGTTTATCTTATTTCAAATTGTATATGGGAACTAAGTATTCCTGAGAGTAAATATTTTTCATTTAAGATGAGAGGAAACTGAGATTTCCAAAAGAGTTTTGAGCAGTTTGAGTACCATCTCTTTTAAAAGAACAATTTTGAATAATAATCTCAAAAAACAGAAAAAGTTATGTTTTTAAACATATGATCTAGTTATATTATGGGAGTAGTATTGAGCATCGATATGGGGAGAGTTCATACAACTCACAACCCCCATAAGCTATGTAGTCAATGTGGGCAGAAAGGGTCATATTTTTTAGATGATTGCTTATTACTTTTTAGCATAAGGTAGTGGATCCACTTAGTTAGTAGGTTTTATAACCCGACAAAGTATAGGATAGTTATGACAACATGGGCTAGACGATGTATCATTATATAGCTCATAGTGATGGTTGTCGGTTAGAGAATCTTCCAAATAGAGTTATTTTGCATCTTTACATACAAATAAGAGTTATTACTGTATTTTCATACAATTGAGTTATTATTGTATTTTTGCATATAACTGAGTTATTATCCATAGTTTTTAAAGCTTTCCAGATATTGCATCTTTTATTGTTGTTTATCCTTGAGTATCCAGAGTTGAGTATCTTACTATTGAGTTGAACCCTATTTCTCTGACTTGAGTTGAAATACAAATCACATAGTGGAATATCTTATTGTTGAGTTTAACCCTATTTCTTTGAGTGGAGTTGAACTATGTTTCATTGCCTTGAGTATCTTGCTATTGAGTAAAGCCATATTTTCTCTGAGTTGAGAGGAGGTAACTATATTTCTTTTCCATTGGTTCAAGCTTATGTTTATACTTTAGAATTCCCCTTACATGCTCATACATTCTATGTACTGATCCATTTGGCCTACATCGTTTAATGATGCAAATACACGTATTCAGGATTATCAACAGGAGTTTTGTTGAGATCATGTGATATTTCGATCAGCTTTGGTGAGACATCTTACGTTCTGGAGGAATTAAGCTATATATTACAATTAGTAGTTTTGAGATTTCGTGTGTCTTGTCTCGATATCCTTCTGTAATAGTAGAGGCTTCATAGATAGATAAAGTTGTGTAGTTTCAATATGTATCTTCTCTGAGTTATTTTTACTAACCTTGAGTTCATTTGTTGACTATTATTTGGAATATTTTAAAGTTGAGTATTTGAGTTATTTAATTTATTTAAGTTTTAAGATTTTGTATGCTCGAATTGGTCTTCCACTTGTAGTCAGCCAGGATGAGGGTTTCTTGGGAACCAACAATTATTCTCCAGTGTCGACCACGTCTAGGATATAGAATTGCGCCGTGACATATTTTTGCAAATACAATTCAAAGTTAATACTCTATACTTGACTGAGAAAGAAGTGTTAGAGTTAAATTATTAATTGATGATTGTAGTGATTCTGTTGTCACCAATCTAGCTTGATAAAGTGGATTTGAATGAAATCTTACAAATCTAGATTGAAAAAATAGATTGATTAAGGTAATGGATTGTAAATCTATGTTGTGCTTGTCGAGATTTGAAAGAACTTGCTTGATTCATAGTAGTTGATTAAGAAATGACTTTTGCACTCAATACCTAGCCTACCCATTGAGATTCAATGACTTTGAGTAATAAGTAATCACCCATTACATGAAATTAACATTCAGTTGATCACACTTCCAAGAAACCCTATCTACATATTTAATCCCGATTATTTGTAGTTGTTAAATGGTTAACCACCCCCCACCCCCACCGAGTTTGACAATAATTGTCCAAACCTTGTGATTTATTTAACTGTTGCGAAATTTCTACCTCTACAAGTGATTAGAACACCATTTTACTTCTTAATTCAATTCTTTATCTTATCACTCCCTGCGGATCGATCCCAACACTTAGTTGGGTTTATACTTGTTAGCGTCCATCTGCACTTAGAATCAAATGAAGTGTAGTTGAGCGTTATCAAAGTTGAAGGTCAATTATACATTAATGGAAAATAATGTTTCCTTTGGAATATTTCAAGGAATATGGATTTGTTCGATTGTGTACCATTGTCATCTTTTTAAATTGGGAAGAGATGAGAGGCCCCAATTATTGAAAGAAATATTGATAGACTAAAGTGAAGAAACCTCAGATTTGTGTCAATCTATTTCTTATTTTATGAGCAACTAGACCCTTAGCTAGAGGTATTGATTGATCGGCTCTAATGTTAATGGTATGATATGAATCTATTGTTATCTTGAAGTTTTAATCTAAAAATTAGTGGTTGAAAACATTGATTGAGATCTTTAACAACACTTTCAATTGAAAAGAAAAATAGAGCTAGGTAAGACTCAATAATGGGAACTTGTTGAAATTACTCTATGCGTTTGATCCAGTGATAGGATAATCTGAGTGATTTCACATTTAATGATATGATATAGCATTAGTCTATTTATTCAATCAATGATTGATGTTTGGTTTGAAAGGGTCTTGCAGTTTGGTAGAATCTACGGGACATAAGCTTAATAGTTCAAGAGAATATCAAGGTGTAGCCTAGACAAAGAATATTGTATCAATCAATGTTGTTTTGGTTAATCTTTTCCAACCCCCTATCGTCATGCACACACCCCTAGTCCTTTCCAAATTTATTACACCATGTTTGTGTTTACTCCCTATTTTTGTTGCATAGTATTGATAAAATTTTGGTTGTTAACTAACATATATATATATATATATATATATATATAGACATACATACACATCTCCTTTTGTTTTTTGCTGGATTAGTCTTTAGTTTGTGTTTGGGAACTGGTATATACATTGCATTTCTCTTGTACATATGTTATGATTGATAGCTTGAGTATTGATTTACTTAATGTTTTGTTTTATTTATACCTTGACTCTTCACTTCTTGTATTTTTTCTTTAGCTTTCTTCTATTTCGTGTGATAGCTCGTTAATTCTAGTTCCAATTAATATATGGATTCGACTTACCTACTAGTGGAATGGATGTACGTGTCATTATTATCTAAGATTTTGATTCGTGATATTTGGCCTACCAAAAACGTGGTCAAATGAGCTATTAATTTGTCAACTTGCCCATATAGATATGAAATTTTCAAATAGTGTTAGGTTTTGGAACTACAATGAAGGTAGACAAAAAATAAACATTTGTATATGTTGATGTTCTGGTACGATCATTAATAAACCAAACTTCTCAGATAAAAGAATAACATATAAAATAATGATAATCCATCCTGATAAAGTAAAATAAATTAATAACGTTTCAATGTTTCTCTCAATGAAATTCTGACAGATTTTACCTTAAAACAAAAAAAATATTTAATTACATATTTCAAAAGCCAACGATTACATAACTTGTAAGAAACCATATAAAAAAGTTACTTATGATACGCCATGAATACGATATCCTTATCTGTTTATAATCCTTGTTGGGATGCGTCCATTTATGTAACCAGGATTGGAGACGATAAATTGAAAGTTCAGCTCTCGGTGTTTCTAAATAAGAGGTGGGATGGAACGTAGCCATCGAGACAATCTCCATATACATCTGCGATTTTTTTTGACGGTTTCCACTTAAGGATTTTCTTTCCCCTTTTTCCTCTTTTGCCGAAGCATTGACCACTTTGTTTGCAACAAGCGGAGCTGAGAAGGGCCTTGGAGTAATAGTGAAAGAATTCATCAACACCGGTGCTTGCAACTCTGCTAAAAGAAATAACCAACTTCAGCAAATGAGCAGAGAAAGAAAGAACTTCAGGATAGACCTTGCAAGATTAGACTTAAATAGAAAAATAAGAATATGACTCCAAGTAAGCAATCACAATCAAAGTTAATAGATCTCATATTTTACTATAGAAAGTCAACTGTAAAAAAAATTAATAGATAAGAGATACGTAACTCCTGAAGCCCATGAATCACATATTTTGTGTCGACTTGTTTAGTAAAAATTTTGCAACGACCAAGTTATTTTAATGTTAGACCTATAAAACCAAGATGTAGGCTCGATGTGGTTAGATTTGCATTTTTACTTGTTTTAAATGTTTAGTGAATAGACAAAGAAACTACGTATCTAATGTCTTTCAAAGGAAATAAGATTGTCGTCATTGGAGAACAATAAATAGTTGTGAATATGCGAAACACCAATCAAAGGACATTATAACACAACCAATTCCTGGAATATTATATGGACCCAACCAAATCAAGACTTTCATGTTTAAGGAAAGAATAGAACTTTTGAATGCTATTTTGGCTACAATCTTTTTAGATGGTTTTTTCTCTTTTCTAATTCAATTACTATACAAAAGGTAAATCATATGAAGATTCTCGTTCTAATTTGATCTATTTCAACTCTAACAAAGAACGTACATAGCAACAAAAAATATTGCCTCTAGGATCTCAATCAATACCTAGTACTACTCTCCCTTATATTGTTTTTACAAATAAACATGTAATTAAATTATATAAATGAAAGAAAATGTGAGGGCATAAAAAAATTAACTTACCTGATTGTCCATGAGCAAAGTGACAACGATCACGGAATGGGCATTGACCTGTTGTCTCCCACTTGATACATATCTTTGTCTTCCAATATGTAGGAATCTCATAATGGACTATATCATTTTCATTCTTACTAGTCATAATAATCCTAGGATCACTTATGTTCCCTGTAGTTTTGATACTTATTGCAGAACTCTCCCTGTCCTTTTGCATGTTTCCCTTAAATTTGGATGATGTTCATGATGAAATTTGCACTTATGTCCATAAGGACACTCCTCTCCATCATAAAATATCTTGCAAATTTTCATCCTATGCATTTTTTCCTTATCCTCATTCAACTCTCTATCCATCACACAGAGTAGATCATGCCAGTTGGGAGGAGGCTCCCGCAGATCTTCAACACCATGAGCATATGTACAATTTTCCCCATTCTTGCAAGTTTCTTTCAAGAACATAGCACACATGCGGATTTTATAGAATATATGACTTATCCCTTTGCTTTCTTGAAGATTTGGTGAATTCAGTCTAGATTTAATAGTTGGGAATGATATAGAATTTGGCAAATAGTTGTCGGAATTTGTCAGTCTTTTGAGAAGAGGTGCATGCTCAAACTGAAAATTGGACTCAAATAGATCATAGTTCATCGAAGAATGAGGCCAAACACCTTCAGCATCACCATCAGCAAATGACATTGGCGTAAAATGCGGTGGATAAAGCGATTGACCGGAAAAACTCTTATTTCCTTTTCTGATGTTGATTTTTTAAATGAATTCAGTGCTATTGTTTTACTCTCTTTAAAAAGATAAATAATGATTCAAACTTTTAACAGAAAATAAAGAATTAATAATATATAAAACACGTTAGATAAAAATTTGAAAAAGAAGAATAAGAGCCCGTTTGGATGGGCTTAATAAAAGCAGCTTTAAAAAAGTACTTTTGAAAGTGCTGAAATTTATTTTTAAAATAAGCAGTTATGTGTTTGGATAAAAGTGCTGAAGTTGCTATGCCAAACGTGAAAAGAGAAAAATGGAAGAACGAGATGTTAGGGTTATGTTGTAATTTGGAGATTGTATAAAAATATTAAGGGCAAAAAGATAAAAATGTGGTCAACTTAAAACAGCTTATAAGCTAAAAAAAAAAAGCACCCCTACCCCAGCTTTTAACTTTTGGCTTAAAATAAGTTTTTTTTAACTTAAAATAAGCTATTTTGAGTATTGCCAAACAGCTAAATAAGTCAAAAATCAGCTTTTAAGTCAGTTTGACCAGCTTTTAAGCTGAGCCAAACAGGCTCTAAGTAAACAATAATAACTAACATATGACAGAGAAACAAAGACACTATTGAAATAATAGAACACAATAAAGGTACACAACAATGACTAAACCATACATTGGTAAACAACAACAAAATATTCAGTGTAATCTTATAAGTGTTTTTTTTTTTGGAAAGGATAGGATATACACAAACCTTTACACTTTCTTTGTGGGGTATCATATTAAAAGAAGAGTTTTCCAAGAAGAGTTGCAAGAAATTTTTTTTAAATAACAACTCATACAAACAAAGAAATCACAATTATACCTCAATTCAAAATAAGTTAGGATTGACGATGTGAATTTACACTATTGCTTTTAATCTCATCTAATGTCATGACATGGAAAATCAAAAAACACTTCCAAAAATTAGCAAGGCTGAAAACAAGAGTATAAAACAAAACTAAATTGTTACCATTCATAAATAGTTTAGGATCTCTTTGAAAAGCTACATGTTAATTACAATTAATGTAATTACCACCCTTGTAATTATATAATTACACAACATAATAATTACTCAATATAATAATTATAATGACCTATTTTTTCATATTCTAATTAGAGGGTAATTAAAGCTGTATTGTTTGGTTGCACAAGTACAATTACAGTTAAATTAATTTTGAAATAAATTTAATCATAAAAAATTAAAGTTTTATATATGACACAAAATAAGTTTTTAAAGATACACTTACTTTTTTTAAAATCTACTAATCAATAATTGTATATCTGTAACTAACGATGTAAAAAACCACTGATGTATAATTCTCCAATTAATAAAATTTCAATTGAGTTACTTTAAATAAGTAAAATAACGCATTTCATAAGAACATCATAAACGAGTTACTTGGCCAAAGGATAAAATCTATAAATATAATACATAACTCAAATGTTTGACAAAAATAAAATATCAGTGGACTACAAAATGATTAAAATTGAAACTATAAGCTAAATATATAATCCAATTTTTAACATAACACTCTTATTTCAAATTCAACATAATAAGAAATAAATTTCAACATACCTTAAGTAAATATAATTCAAAAAACAATATAAAGGAAAACATGTCTCTTACCTCACTTATGATGAAATTCTACTTTAATAACTATCACTCATTAAAAGCCAAAATTTTAAATGACACAATCTCTTTAATATTATGAGGTGTAATTTCAAAAACAAAAATAATAATATAGTTATGGTGAATTGAAAACATGAGGAAACAAACTAGGAACAAAATTAATTTGAAACTAAGATAAAAGTAAACACTAATAACTAAAATAAAGATTGTTAAACAAAATAGTCTGTATAATCTAATAAGTGGAGTGAGGGAAATATCGGGGGAACATAGACCTTAACACTACCTTTCTGGATATATTTAATACTTATTTGACTGAGTTGCAAGAAAGAATCGTAAGAAAAGTTCATGGGAAATAAAAAATACAATCAAACCTCCACTCTAAACATGTCATTATCAATTATACAAATATTCATTGTTCCATTTATGATCAACTCATGTAATTTCATATAATATTAAAAATTATTTCAACAAAAAAAAAACTCTATGTTAAAAACAAGAATGTATGGCGAATATGATTCGGATCTTCTTGTTCAATCACTTAAACAATAATTTAATGATTACAACAAAATTAAACAGGCAATGGATCACATATGAAGTCTTTAAGATTTTGAGGATAAAATTTAAATCAATAAAAGTAAAAAAGGAACTCACAAAAGTTTGAAGTCATGGCCGCCAATGTAAGACTTAGTTGAGAAGCAAAACTCGTATAGCAGAGAGACTAAACTGATGTTCGAAACCCTAAAATCCCAAAATTGTCAAACCCCTAAATAGTTTCATAATTAATGATAATTTATGAAATTGTCCTCTATAATATATTTGATAATTTTCTGGCATGTGTGCTTTCTTACTAAATTAATGCTAATTTTTAATGATATGAAACAGAACAAGTTTGAAATTTTTAATTTGTTTTTTGAGTATATATATATACATATATATATATGACCATTTTCTTTTATGACAACCCCTTTAACTTTAAATTTTCACGTGACATGTTTAATATCACAAGATTAACGGATATTTTGGTACATTTGACATAACTTTAATATAGAACCACAAGATTTAAAACTCTTCTTTCTTTTTAAAACTACGTTCCAAGTCAAACTAGATCATTCTTTTTTAAATGGAGGGACTATATATATATATATATATGTATATATATGTATATATATA
>NC_028648.1:40910111-40964718 GCF_001406875.1 Solanum pennellii | reverse complement strand
TATATATATATATATATATATGTATATATATATATATAAAACCGACCACTCATCAAAACTAAAACATTATATTATATTACATACAAGTTTATGTTAGATGCTGGAAAACATAAGTAAAAAAAGGAGAAAGAAAGGAACTTGCTATTGATAATAGATTGTGCAAGAATCTTAAACTCAATTTACAACCAAGAAATCTGTCCGTATTGAGTGGACAAAACTCCCAGAAATATTGATCAATGATGATCAAAGGTTGAGAAATTGGTAAGAATGCTTATTCCCTCTATTCTTCTACTTCTCTATTTCTTTATAGTAATGTTGATGAAGGCTTGTATGGTATGATCCACTTATGATGGCGGTGTTTATCTTATTGCCATTATATATATGTTGACCATGGCCTTGAAGACAAATTGATAAATATATTATTTATAGAATTAAATGATCACCTTATGAGTAATTGTGCCTATCTTCCAATTCTAGTTGTGATCTAGGTTGTGTGGCTATTGTATGAGCATGTGTACATTCATGTTAAAGTATTGTATAGGTGCTTCCATTGATGTGTTAAAATTGTTAATAGCCTCTACCCATGTACCCCTTATGAAAGTGTAAATAGCTAAAGTTATGTTTCTTGATTATAATGTATATATTGTCTTGCCTCCTATGCTATTATGTGTTGTGTGCTATGTGCTTGGAAGTGTAATGTGTACTAAGAGGGTGGCTGCCTCAAGAAGTTATTGATAGCCATTATGTGATCATGTTGGTCAATGTACACACACTCTCACTTACATGAATGTTACAAGTAGTATAGGTCATTGTGTCTAAATGAAAGGTAGTTCTCTTATTCACTAGTGTCCACTACTATGCATATAAAGTATATGTATGTGAAGTATGTTATGTATTCCTTACTAGTATGACTTGATATGTGTACTAGTATGGGCAAGGGTATGGGACCTTGTCTATACATTGCACATGTGTATCTTGATAGGATAGTTTCTAGGTTTGGTTTCTATGTATATGAAAGAAGAATATATGAACATGTTATGAATATGATGTATATGAAAGGATGAAGTATGAATGTGCATAGTGTCTTAGTGGGTTTATATGAAAGGATTGCTCATACAGTTATGCCTATAGACTCATGCATTGATATATGAACATGTATGACATTATGGGTTACATGAAAGGTGTGCTCAAGTGTATCCTAAACAAGATAGTGCTAATACATATGCTATGTACATGTGAAAGGATATTCTCATATGATTTAGGTTGATGAACTCTCATCTATGACCTATGAGCTAAGCATATGAGGGGATTAATCTCCTAAGCCTACGTTTTTATAAATAAATTTTAATGAAGGCTTTTTCAATAAAGGGAACTTAGCTTAGCACCGAGTGAACTTGTACATGAGTGTGTGTCCCTTTCCAATGTGGGAAGGTAGGTCTACTATAAATCTCATGGGGTGAATAGCCTCATGAACCAACATAGGGTGTAGAGTTGGTATTTCCATGAATCCCCCAAGTTCCATAAACTATGTTGACACCATAGGATACTAGCTAGTAGAACCACTTAGAAAGCTTTGCCTCATTTGGTTCTACTTTGGCATGTAGACCACTCTTAATCGGTGTGGGGTTTTATGACACCGGATTCCATGTTTAGCATCACATGGTCTATGTCGGTTAAGGATATAGTTTTCCTAAAGTAAAATGGACAATGGAAGTTATATGACTAGGACCCTAAATAGAATGACTTAAGCGAGGTTACTTAGGATAGGTGGAAATAATGAACCCATCTAGACATTGCACAAGTAGCTCCTTAGGAAGTTCTAGGAAGGTGTTCTAATGCATGTCACTATGTATGTGTTCCCTATGCATGACATTGTAGTATTTGTATACTTGTTATGAAGATGTTCATGATATGAGTCTTTATGCATGATGTTGATCTTGTTGACTATATGATGAAGGTCTTGACTTAACTATGTGTTTGTGGTATTATACTTCTATGATATTATGTGTTGTCTTGTGTAGTTGATATGTATGATTTTCCTTGAGGTACTAAGGTGATACATTGCACCAAGTATCCCTAAAGGATTACTTGGGAGACTAATGAATTAAAAGATATCGTTCAATGTAAAGAGGAATGAGCTCATTGTAAAGTGACCTCAAATTGGACTTAAATTCTATATGTGCTTTTCTATGATGTTTGTCCTCATGAAGTATGAAATGATTTAAATGCTATTGTTTAAAGGTTTCATAAGGATTTACTCAAAAAGGCATGAAATATGATTTTCAAGAAAAAGGTCCCTTTTAAATGCATGTCCCTTTTAAATGCAAGTCTTTGCGTGGTTGCTATACTTAGTGCATTCTTGTACTAATCTAATTCTTCTCTACTTTTTACACAAAGTGTAGGTTTTGGATGCTTAAAGTATGTCTTTAACGGTGAAGAGCTTGATAGGTGATTCCCAAGCTCAAGGAAAGGAATCCTTAAGTCCAAGGATGTCCTGATGTGTATTTATTGTGAAGTTTTTAAATATTGTATAGTTATGTAATGTGTCTTATGGGCCGTGTCCCTAATGTATTCTGATGTTGTTGAGTCTAAGATGGCGAAGAGACTTAGAGTTTATATATCTATTATGACTTATATTTTATATGTAAATGAAGTAAAGTTTCTAGCATATGAGGTTGCATGAAAAGTTTTAAATTTTCTGCTAAATTTCCTATGTCGATGCGATGAATGATAATAATGGGCTCTTACAAGACCTCCGAGAGGTCAAGTACGCCATGTTACTTCTAGGGGGTGCTCCCCTATTATGAAAAACGTGGTATCAGAGCATTTAGCGTCCAAGAAGTCTTGTATCAAAGGTGGTGAGTCACGACACATCAAATGGTACGAGAGGCTATAGGATGATAGAGTTTCCCTTCTTCATGATTCTCATTTCATTCCATAGAACTTAACTCTATAAGATCTATCTCTTATGTTTTCTTGTCCGGTGGTCTTTTAGATGTGATTGTTTGGATGAGATTGCTCTATTCTTGAGGGAGAAAAGGTGAGTTTAAAATTCTTATCTTTGTTTTATGGTTTGAATGAGTATGTGTGAAGGTGACACTTTTCCTTATTTGATGATGTATAAACTAACTAAGGCGACTTGAAGGGTTAACTAGACTTAAGGTTGAGGTATGGGACTCTATCTATGTTTTGCACTAGTTTGCCTTTATGGAGACCTTAGGAGGTTAATATTACGTATGTGTATATTGATAAATATAAATGTCCTTATGTGATGATATCTATGCTTATTAACATGTAAATAGCCTAGTGTGCTAAAGATATGGAGTTATGCATTCATGAAGGTTATAGATGAGTGGAGTATGATGCTAATTGTAGTTCCTGTTGGGTTACTTGATTTAGTAGGGTTATGGGGCTTTACTTGATCATTGCACATGTTAACTCTATGGGGATTATGATTGGTTATCTTACCTTACTATGTATTAAATATCTCTTATTTGATGATGTGATGCCAATTATGGAAATATATGAAATCTATGTGAAATAGCAAGACATGTCAAATAATGTATGTCATGATATAGTTAAAGCATGCTAGAAGTTATGGTAGTTAAAGTGAATTATCTTAGGTTGTTGTATTCCTATACGGTTTTGTATGATGGTAGCCAAATACTAGGATTTGAACTACGAATGTTTAATAACTACCTATGGAATCATGTTATCCTATGAATCTATGTGATTAAAAGTGTGCATTGTCTCCTTTTGTATATACGAGATACTTGATAAGTTGCTAGTGTAAATTGGCGTCCTTGTAGAGACTTGATCCTAGTTGTAAAGATAGTATGCATGCTTATGAAGGATGAGTTGATAAAGCTTTGTATCTTATATTTCCATGGTTGTTCCATCAAATGTCTAAATGTTGCATTTCTTGATACTTGGAAGCATGATCACTATAAAGACTAGGCAACTTATTGTAACATGTTTGGAGAACCAACTAAATTGTCCTTTGATTGGATGTTGTTGAAATATGTGTAGAATTGATGAATATGAACATGATAATGAATGTGGAAGGGAAATTTGTTATTTAAATTGAAGAATGAGAATCTTATGACATGATGAGTCGTAGAGTTATTTCTAAACTTCTTATTGTATTATGAACCTCCTTGTTGTTTTCCTCAAATGATGTATGACCTTAGTGTCTATTGCATTGTAGGAAGACCTTATGTGAATTGAATAGTATGATCAAAATTGATGGTTGAGGATGATTTGCCTAAAATGATAAGGTCTAGAATGCCTTAGTGTTGCTAAATTGAATTAATGAAAATTCCCTCTAAAGTAGTTATTACTTTAAGTGATGAAAATGAAGGTTGTGTAGTGAAGATCCTCTATAGGTTGGGTTAAGTTGCTCTTAATTGGGTTTACCCTAAGTGTGGGATGGTGATTGAGTAGTGAGGTTGTAGAAATTGTCTACATTGTCCTTCTATTCTTACTTGAATTGGAAAATAATGAATTCTTAGTAAGCTTGTTCATGAATATAGCTTTGCATCAAGTGTCAATTGCATGACCTTTATATGATTGGTATAAATTTATTGACATCATCTTGGAGACATGGTGAATTTTTCAAAGAGATTGAAAGGAAATTTTTGATAAAGTCCATGTTTTCTAATGTTGTCTTGCATTTTAATGTGCTAATTGTGAAGTTGACTTCATGAGGTAAGACAAGGAACTTGGAAATAGTCACTTGTAGGGTAAATTGTTTAGCCTTGTAACGGAAGTTGAGTCTCTTTTACAATGAAATATGTTGACTTTCTTGAAAATTAAGTGACTTGATGATTTGGAATGCAAAATTGTAGGCTCATTCTTGAAAGGTGAAAGCATGTTTAGCGAAGTGTCCATGTGTGTGCCTGTAATTTGTGTTATTTTTCCAAAATGAGGCATACTATAAGGGTGAGTATTATGTTAAGAAAAGAAATTTGTGGAATGGCTTCCTATTTTGTTGTGATGTACTTGGTGTGACTTGCCATTTAGACTTCAGTAAGAAGAAAAATATATGCATGTCTTAGCTTAAAAGTTGAGATCTCTCATTTTTAAAGAAATTGACCTTGTACTTTGCTAAGGTGTGAATTCATGATACATGCAAGTGTGTTGAGGAGCAAGACATTCCTCCATGTACACCACTAAGCATGGTATTGTTGAGTATGACCTTCATGGTACTAGGTCTAACTAATGAAGATCTTTGTGATTTAACTAACTCAAGTTTATGTGCATTGAAGTGTAAGTGCTTCAGTAACTTCGAGTATGGGTTATGATCTGCCTATGAGTAGCTTTTCAAGATTTTCTTGTAATGAATTAGATGTAATGATCATGTTATGATTAGGAGAAGGATGTTCTCCTATGAACATGAAAAGGACCTTTGTATTTGATGCATTAAAGAGTGAGTAATGGTTTTGCTTGCTTGAGTGCATTGAGTGCTAAAATGATTTTATGATATTTTAAATGTTATTAACTGCTCTTATATGCATTGAATTCCTTGTTTTGATTAAAGAGCCCTAAGTGTCATTCGATGACGAATGTTCCCAAGTGGGGGATATTGCAAGACCCCGAAAATGAGATAAGGTGTCTAGAGACTAACATGTTTTACTTAAATTTATAATGGCTTAAATATGATTAAAATATAGAATATAGGAAGTAGCTAAAATATTAGAGGTATTGGAAGTCGAACGTCACGGGACGACTAAGACGTTCGACGACCAAGTCACCTAGATGCCTAATATGTGGTTCTACGTGTTTATGGGTGTTTCATTATGTTATAAGGTTCTAAAATGTCCATTATATGATATAGAGGCATTGTGCAAATTTGAAGTGATTTGGAAGTCGAACGTCAAGGGATGTCCAAGACGTTCGATGATTAGTCACTTATGTGCCTCATGTATGCATGCATGCATGCCTAAATCTGTATTAAATGAGTCTAATAAGTCTTTAAATGTTTTTAAATGATTTTTAATGTTTTTATATGAAGTTTCGTGAAGTTTGGAGGTCAAACGCCCAAGAACGTCCAAGGCGTTCGAAAGATAGCCTCTAAGACGTTCATCATATGTCATGATGGGGCTTGGACTGTTTGGAAGTCTTATAGGTGTTTGTTTTTGATGAAATTTATGTTGAAGGTGTATAACTTGTTAATTTTAGTAATCAAGTTGGAAACTTCCGGGTACGACTTCTAAAGGGACCACAAGAGGCCCCAAAAGAAGGACCCAAAGCTGCCTAAGACAATGCCTAGGGAGTGTCCATTGACAGACCCAACGACGGATCGTTGGTCAACCAATGGACCTTCGAGAAGGTATCATCTAGGGATACATTACTTGGTCAGGTCTTAAGACAATTTTGGCTAAAGTATCAAGCGACGGTTGCCAGACACGTCCCGTCATGGCCTCGACGCCCCGTCATTGCAATCGTCGAAAGTGACCTGCAACTGGCAGCCCGCGTACTGTTAATTTAAGAGGTGAATGGGAAATTCTCCCCACGTCCTAACATGATTATTATGGGTTTATTTAAGTAATTTTGGGTGTATATACGTCATCAAAAACGTGATCAACTCATTCTAAAATCAACCCACATGTTTTAAGCCTTTCCCTCCCAAAATACTCTTTCTAGAAACCACAATTGTTGGTGAAGCTCAACAACAGATTCAAGATGGGTTTTCCATGGATGAATCATCAAGTTTAAGAGGTTTTGAACTAATAAAAGGTACGGTAATCCTTCATCTTCAAGTAACCTTTCACTTGGAGAGTTCTTCTCAATGTTTTTCAAAGAAATCATATGATCAAGTTTCCAATCTTCCAATCTAGTCATGGGTTTTTTCTCAAAACGTTTTTAATGATTAAATCATGATGAAATGAAGTTAATACAGTGATTTGAACGTGATTTCACTCCAATTGCATGATGAACCCATGTTCCTTCCAAAATTGGTTTAGCTCTTGCGTGGACTTTGTGATTATGGCTTGTTCTTGATTAAATAATAATTCTCTTACGTTGAATTGCTTGTGTTTATTGTTATTTACGTTAGTTGATGGTGAATTTATGATGATTAGTCCATGATGATAAATATATGAAGATTTGAACATGAATATCCTATTTTTCTATATGTTGCCTTGAAGTCTATTGTGAGATCGGTTATATAGAGTTTTGATTATGTATAAACTGCTGTAGCTACTGTTTTAGAGTTGATATAATTGATGAATTTTGTAGGTATAAATCCTTAATGATAAAATTAAGAAAGTATTGCATAAATTGATCTAGATTTCATTAGGCTATGAAGTCAAAAAGCTAAGGGTGTGATGGATCTCGAATTGTGATTAGATGAAGCATGATTTCGTCTTGATTTCTTATCTAATTAGCTACTTCCTAATGAATGTATTGTTGATAAAATATTAATAATGATCAAAGCCTTAGAAAGTTCATAGTATTGGTATAGTCTTCTATACTCTAGCAAATTGATAAGCCTAAATGCCTATGTTGTAACCTTAATCTTGAAAATATGTAATTATGATTTCAATATGGTGAAATTCAGGTCTAGTGTAACACCTTGAAAATCCAAGACTCATGGAAAGGTCTAACATGGGTGTCATAAAGTATAAACACTGTTTCTAAGTCCATTTTTAATAAATATAGGTCATTTAGAAGGTTTAAGAACCAAAATGTCTGGGAAGTTGGTTTAAAGAGATGTTAGTGTGCCTTAGCCTTTTTACTAACTTTTAGGAGTCGGAAATGTACGGAAATGGGTGGAAAGGTAGCTAATGGGTGTTTGAGTTGTTTCGTGATGTGGAACGTCTGGTACGACTACCCAAGGACAAACCAAGGGTCCTCGAGGAGAACCCTGTAGTTTGATGCAGCACTGACTGGCAGTGTGCATCGACGGGGAAGACGACGGTCCGTAAGTGGCCCGATGAAGCATCGAAGGCCACCGTCGTCCCTCACTTAGAAAGATTGTGAAGGCCCTTGTTTATCTAGCTATTGTTACATTCGACGGAAAGGGACGACGGGGCGTCATGGGCTCGACGGGGCGTCGAGGACACCGTCACTTCATACTTATAAAAATTGGAGGAAGCCTCGCCTGCAAAGTCTCTAATAGAGATGACGAAAGTTAAGGACGGAGGGAGGGATGTCCGTCGACCCACCGACGGACTGTCGACGGGGTCTCGTCGGTGAGGGTCGAATTTCATTGATGGATTTTAATGATTTCATTTAAAATAATTAAGTGGTTTAGGGGTTAGATAGTTATTAAATTAAAACTAATTAACTTCATTAAGACCCTCTATAAATACCTTTAACCCTCATTAACCTAAAGTAAACTCTCAAAATAAACTCTCTTCCTTCTCTCTTATTTCTCTCTCTATAAGAACTCACCATTGAAGGCTAGCAAGAATTAGGGTTTGGGTGCTGGAAAAGGGTGGTTTCTTCATCAAATTGTTGAGAAAGATTAAGTTATGGGGTTATTTTCTTCTTTGAGATCCTCTCCTCAAAGGTTTCCTTCAAAATGGATTTCAAAAAGTTGAGTTTTCCTAAGGGTTTCATTCAATTACGAAATTGAAGTTATGGATTGAGTTGTTAGTAGATTCTTAGGGTTATATTGAGTAGATTTACATGTATTTCAACTTGTTTATGATAATTATTTATGGTTTGGTAAAATTGAAGAACATGATCCTCTCCCTAACCCTAGGTAGTGATCTTGACCTATGTTGTATGTTGATCATTCAATTGAGTTGGTTGTTGATCAGATTACTATCCTATGGTGCTATTATGGTTGAATTAATATGAACTATAGGCCTATAATTCTAGTTCTTGAGATGTAATTTAGGTTATGAATTGTAATGTGAAATTAGCCTATGTATCTTGTCTCAAGTTGTGATCTAAAGGTGAATTGTGTTATAGAGATGCAATTGGCCTTGTTATTCTATTGAGTATAATTGTGTGATGATGTTATTGCCCAAGTTGGGTTGAGTTATGGGTTGATGGTAAGACCATGATGGTAAACTATGAGAAAGACTTGGTAAGTCTTAGAATCTCTATCTTTATTTCTGATTGTTAAGCTATGAAATTATGTTGGAGTCTTATATTAAGATTATAGGGTGGTATGACGTTGAATTGAAATGTCATGAGTATGTTATGAGGTAGATTAAGGTGTCTGTGCTATAAGGATGGTGAAAACTATCAATGTGCCTTAATATATTATGAAATGCTAAAGTGTTAACCTAACTTATATGGATTGTGATGAAAGGGCTTACACTCATAGAATTCTTATTGAGCTATTGATGATGATGATTCTACAAGGGTTAGACCCTATGACCTAAACTAAGTTATGATTACAACAAGACTAAAGGCATTACAATAAAAGGACCTCGCTTAGCACCGAGTGAGCTTGTATGTGGGGGTTGACATCTTCTTATATAAGGAAGGTAGGGTTCACTACGGTCCTCACAGGGTGGATATCCTCATGACCCAAGGTAGGGTGTAGAGTTGATATTTCCATGATTTATAAACTATGTTGCCACCGTAGGATACTAGCTAGTGGATCCACCTAGATTTCTACATTTATGTTAGGTTGTACCTTGGCCGGTAGACCACCTTCCATCAATGAAAGGTCTCATGACCCGAATTCCACATTAGCTCATGTGGTCTATGTCGGTTAAGTCAAGAGTTCCTTAAACTAAAATGAATGAATGAAGTATAGACTAATTGAAATGACTTGAGTGGTTTGACTTTAGCTTAGCTAGGGGTATGGGACTCTACCTATGCCTTGCACTAGTTTGCCTTGATAGAAGCTTTGAGAAGTTAATGTTATGTATACAAATAATGATATAATGTAAGTGACTTTATATGTTGAATGAGATGCTTATGAATATGACTTTGGTTATCATTGTTAAAGAAAAAATAATATATGAGATGGAACACAATTTTATGTGAAGTGAATAGCTAATTATGATCTTTGGTGGGTTACATGATTAAGTAGGGTTATGGGGCTTTGCTTGGTCTTTGCACTTGTGGCTTCTTAAGGATTATAGTGGATTGGTTTGTTTTGCTATTTATGTGGTTTACTCTTATTCATGTTTGTGATATTATTACATGATGATAGAGTTACATGAGATTATGGGTTTAGTATGATGACGTGCATATGGTATACATGATTTCATTAAATGTCCCTTTTTAGCATACTTTGTTGGTATTTGTGCATATGGTATCACACTTAGTACATGTGGCGTACTAACCCCATTTTCTCCCTTTTACCCATACATTTTAGGCTACGGTCGTTGAAGTTGATTTGAGGTGATTTGAAGGAAGACTTGGATATTCTATCATCCAAGTGGTAGGTCCTCATTTTCCCCGAGGACGATGCCAATATTCTCATTGCTAAGTTACTTAGTTACAACAACTGTTGTATTGACTCCATTTCCTATTTGAGACAAAGTTGTATAAAGCCTATATGCGGCTTACTTTTATTGATGTAGGTCTATGGCCAATGTTATTGTCCTCGTTTAGATGGTTTATGAGATGAGACGGATTTATGACTCTACTTCTTTACTATATAAGTGTGTGAAATAAAAGACTATGTAATCCTCTTATACTAACGACCCTATGTATACTCGATATTATTATGATTATGTGTATGTAGAGGTTTATGTAAACCTCTGATTAGAAATAATTGAAAAGTTTTAAATTCTTCCATATTTTTGATCGCTGAATGCAACGATGTAAGACTGAGAGGCTTGTCTTAGTCCTCAAAGAGGATGACGACGCTGGTTACGTCTAGGGGGTAAACCCGGATGTGACATTTAGCTACTGTCTTAGACATATAATATGTATGAAATATAATCTAAGATCAATGCAAGGGAAATTAGCTAATGATCTATGTTATTCTTCTTTCCTAGTATGTTGATGTGTTGTATTATGTTATAGTATAATCTTGTAGAGACTTGTACATGGTTTATTATATGTTTAAAGTACATTTAGCTACAGCCATATATGTGTTTTATTGATGAATAAGGTGTATTGATAAATGATGATCAAAGGGTGAGAAATTGGTAAGAATGCTTATTCCCTCTACTCTTCTACTTCTCTATTTCTTTATAGTAATGTTGATGAAGCCTTGTATGGCATTGTGTTGTATGGTACACTTATGGTGGTGGTCTTTATCTGATTTTCATTATATATATGTTGACCATGTTCTTGAAGACAAATTGATGAATATATGATTTAGAGATTTAAATGATCACCTTATGAGTAATTGTGCCTATCTTCCAATTCTAGTTATGATCTAGGTTGTATGGATATTGTTGAGCATATGTATATTCTTGTTAGTGTATTGCAATAAGGTTCTTCCATTGATGTGTTAAAATGGTTAATAGACTCTACCCATGTACCCCTTATATGAAAGTGTAAATAGCTAAAGTTAGTAGTCTTGATTATAATGTATATATTATCTTGCCTCCTATGTTATTATGTGTTGTGTGCTATGTGCTTGGAAGTGTAATGTGGTATAAGAGGGTGGCTGCCTCAAGAAGTTATTGATAGCCATTATGTGATCATGTTGTTCAGTGTACACACACTCTCACTTACATGCATGTTACAAATAGTATAGGTCATTGTGTCTAAATGAAAGGTAGTTTTCATATTCACTAGTGCCCACTACTATGCATGTAAAGTATATGTATGTGAAGTATGTTATGTATTCCTTACTAGTGTGACTTGATAGGTGTACTAGTATGGGCTAAGGTATGGGACCTTGTCTATGCATTGCGCATGTGTATCTTGATAGGATAGTTCCTAGGTTCAGTTTCTATGTATATGAAAGATGAATAGATAAACATGTTATGAATATGATGTATATAAAAGGATGAAGTATGAATGTGCATAGTGTCTTAGTGGGTTTATATGAAAGGTTGCTCATATAGTTATGCCTATAGACTCATGCATTGATATATGAACATGTTTTACATTATGGGTTATGTGAAAGGTTTGCTCACATTTATGTATACACTCATACACATGAATGATGATCTAGTCAATAGATGAGCCTTGAAAGGTGTGCTCAAGTGTAACCTAAACTAGATAGTGCTAATACATATGCTATGTCCATGTAAAAGGATATTCTCACATGATTTAGGTTGATGAACTCTCATCTATGACCTATTAGCTAAGCATATGAGGGGATGACTCTCCTAAGCCTATGTTTTTATAAAAAAATGTTATTGAAGGCTTTTTTAATAAAGGGAACTTAGCTTAGCACCGAGTGAACTTGTATATGAGTGTGTGTCCCTTTCCAATGTGGGAAGGTAGGTCTACTATAAATCTTATGGGGTGGATATCCTCAT
Source organism: Solanum pennellii (assembly GCF_001406875.1). Classification (NCBI taxonomy): domain Eukaryota; kingdom Viridiplantae; phylum Streptophyta; class Magnoliopsida; order Solanales; family Solanaceae; genus Solanum; species Solanum pennellii. Next base: position 40,952,359 of record NC_028648.1, on the reverse strand, counting down.
GACCTAACATAGTGTGTAGAGTTGATTTTTCCATGAATCCCCCAAGTTCCATAAACTATGTTTCCACTATAGGATACTAGCTAGTGGATCCACTTAGAAAGCTATATCTCATTTTGTTCTACTTTGGCCAATAGACCACCCTTTATCCGTGTGGGGTTTTATGATACCGGATTCCATGTTTAGCATCATATGGTCTATGTCGGTTAACTCTATATATTCCCTAAAGTAAAATGGACAATGGAAGTTAAATGTCTAGGACCCTAAATAGAATGACTTAAGGGAGGTTACTTAGGATAGGTGGAAGTAAAGAACCTATCTAGACATTGCACAAGTAGCTCCTTAGGAAGTTCTAGGAAGGTTTTCTAATGCATGTAACAATGTATGTGTTCCCTATGCATGACATTGTAGTATTTTTCTACTTGTTATGAAGATGTAAATGATATGAGTCTTTTTGCATGATATTGATCTTGTTGATTATATTATGAAGGTCTTGACTTAACTATTTCTATGTGGCATTATACTTCTATGATGGTATGTGTTGTCTTGTTTAGATGATATTTATTATTTTCCTTGTGGTCCTAAGGTGATACATTTCACCAATTATCCCTAAAGTATTACTTGGGAGACTAATGAATTATAAGAAGTAGTTCACTGTAAAAAGGAATGAGTTCACTGTAAAGTGACCTCAAATTGGACTTAGAATCTATATGTGCTTTTCCATGACGTTTGACCTTTGGTTGTGTTTTTATGAAGTATGAAAGTGATTTATATTTTATTGTTTAAAGGTTTCATAAGTATTTACTCAAAAAGGCATGAAATATGATTTTCAAGAAAAAGGTCTCTTTTAAATGCATGTTTTTACATGGTTGTCATACTTAGTGCATTCTTTTACTAATCCCATTCTTCTCTACTTTTTACGCAAAGTGTAGGTTATGGATTCTTAAAGGATGTGTTGAATGGTTAAGAGCTTGATAGGTGATTCCCAAGCTCAAGAAAAGGAATCCTTAAGTCCAAGGATGTCCTAATGTGTATTTATTGTAAAGTTTTTAAATATTGTATAGTTATGTAATGTGTCTTATGGGCCGTGTCCTAATGTATTCTAATGTTGTTGAGTCTAAGAGGACAAAGAGGCTTAGAGTCTACATATGTATTATGAGTTATATTTTATATGTAAATGAAGTAAAGTTTCTAGCATATGAGGTGCTATGAAAATTTTTTAATTTTCCGCTAAATTTACTATGTCGATGTGATTGATAACTATGGGCTTGTATAAGACCTCCGAGAGGTCAAGTACGCCATGTTACTTCTAGGGGTGCTCCCCAGTTGTGACATAAGGTCTTACGTTCGAAGGTTTAGAGTTCGGTAACAGAGGAATAGTATGACAATTTAATCTAAATGGTGGAAGAGGTGTTGGCTCTGAAAACACAGACCGAAAATCATCTAAAACTATTTGAATTGGATTACCTGATTTTTTAACAGTTTTTTAAAACATTGAAGGGAAGTTGTTGTGGAATTTGTGTTGATCTCACCACTTGCAGTTTGTAACGTTTCCTTTTTTAGTTGAAAATAATAAACATTTTCTTCCCCTTATCTTGAGTGGTTTTCAGTGAGGCTAACCATTCGATACAAAAGACAAACTCTGACCCTCCAATTGCAAATGGGTAGTGATCTTGAGTGATGGTAAAGCTTGACAACTTAAGTTGAAGATTCTGACAGACTTTGTTGCAATGGATTATGTCCCCATTCCCTATTTACACACCGAATGTTGAAATTGTTTCTACTGCAGTTTATGCTACTCTACAATGGATTCTACCATGAAATTATGTTTGGAACCATTATCCATATGTATCGAAACTCATCTCTGGTTGATTTCACCTTGAAGCTTCATTGTATTACCAATGAATTTCCCAAGATGGCATGGAAAGATATTTTAGTAATGTTAGTTTCTGGAGGGTCGCCGTCCTTACCACCTATGGCATTGACTTCATCAACATCGTCTATCAAATCTCCTTCTGTGATCTCCACGAGGGACATGTCTGGAGATTTGCATGAATTACCCCGTGCAAATTTCTAATGGCAATTAAAAAAAATGTCCTTTTGGCATCATATTCTCCTCTAGGTTTGCCATGATCGAGATTGAAAAGGTTTAGACATGTAGGGTTGGAAGAAATGCTATTTCGTGAATTTTGATTGTAGAGGATGAAGTAGTATTGTCCTGGTTATCTTTCATGTTATGTGATGAATTTTGCGATGTGGGTCTTTTGGTTTGAGTCCAATTGGGTCCCCTATTGCTGCACATTGGGCTTAAATTATTTTCAAAAACAACTACCAAACTCACAACCCTGTAGATTGTTCTAGGCTTGTGAATTCGAACATCAGATTTGAGTTATTCTTTTTGCCTATTCATGAAAATCCATAAGAGACAATGATCTGTCCAGTCTGTGATTCGAGATGAACGTTTTTGCAAATTTTTAATGGTAATCCCTTACCAAATCAGTTTGGCGGATGCTACAACGATGCTCGTCCAAATTTTGAAACTTTGCAGACCCATAATTTTCTTGTAATGTTTTAAAAAGTTCTTCCTAATAGAGAAAAGTCCGTTCATGATTAATCCAAGAGAAGAGATCAAGCGCACCATCTTCCACATAGCAATAATGTTAACCTTGTGATCATCTGGAGTTCGGTAGTAGCAGAAATGATTTTTCCTTTCAAAATCCAACCCCTAGGGTCCCCTCCTTAAAATATGAGAAAATCCATTTTCATATATGGCCTCTGGGAGGACTTTCTGGCCACCATGTATTATCAATGATTTCTTTCTCTTCTTGCCAAACATTTGTGTGTTCTCCTCTTTTATGAGTTTGATGATTGGTTTCCTCTTGTTGGGTATGACTAGTCTGGGCTTTCAATGAAGCCACATCTATTGTCAGTGAATCAATTGTGTTTAATTTTGAAATATAGCAGATAGTTCTTGCACAAGGGATTCAACATTGAGAACGTCTTCTTTCGATTGCTAAGTAGAAGATCTGATATTAACCATATTGGATCAGTCTGCTCTGATACCAAAATGTTAGATGCTAGAAAACTTAAGAAGAAAAATGAGAAAGAAAGGAACTTGCTATTGGAAATTGATTGTACATGAATCTTAAACACAATTTACAACCAAGAAATATATCTGTATGGAGTGGACAAAACTCCCAGAAACAGATATATATTTCATACTACTTAAAAATAATCGTAACTATATATTGATAAGATACATGTTGTGTACAACAAACAACTAGCTAGAAAACTATAAAGCCTAATCTGATAGTAGTTATAATATTGGTAAATGGTAGATAATATCTAGGAGGCACTTACTTAATATTTGGTTGACTGTTTCTATATGCAGTTCGAGACTCTCATTTCCCTTTTCACGTTTTCTTTTTCTAAAATATATCTTAAAAGGTGGGTTTGTATCAAATTACGTAGTAACAAACATTAATATAATAAAGGAAGATGATAACTATAATATCTTATCATTTATCCTTCGATCAATCATATTTAATTTGATTTAAAGTTGATCCTTCTACTTCTGGGATGTATTATTGTCGATATTTTTAGGGAATCAAGTGAACATCAACCGGAGATATTAAATTTTTCTAATAAATAAATACTCGTTGGTGAAGGAATAAATTAATTTTATAAGGATGAAAAAAGTGAGCAAATATTCTAATTCTAACGTGTAGAAAGTTCAACCCTACATTTTGCTTTACATATCTCATTTTAAAGATTCCAATTAAAATGTATCATAAGCAATTATTAAAATGTAAGCTAAAGGGAGAATGTATTGTATTGGACAACCATTCAACTTAATGTATATATACCTGAAAGAGAAAAATATTACACAAAACTATTTAGTTTGTTTGGGTGTTTTTCAAAAATCATCACAACAGAGTGATAACTACACTTCTATTCCAATCGCAATGTGGAGAAACACATCTATTACTTCAAGAAAAGTATTTACGAATTGCAGTAAGTTAGAAATCTGTCCATGGTTCGTATTAAATATGAACAATTAATTTATTGTGTAGTTATCTAAGTCTTTGTGATTAAAAAGGGCTCCAGTCTAGTCATATTTCTTTATAGGTCATCAAACACATCCTTAAACCCATGTCAAAAGTTTATTGAATCTTACCTTCTTTTCCTGGTTCATTTCGCACATCAAGGTGCAATAAAGTTTTTATGGTCTTTATGTCCTTGGCATACCAAATTTGAATTTTGTTTTCAGCATATGGTAGTATAGATCTTTAAGACATTTTTGTTGTACCTTCAACAATCTCAGTAGAGAAAACTTGTTGAATACTCTATTAACGTGTGTTAGTTAATCTGCATTAACAAGTACTTATAAAAATAACTTTGCAAAAACATAAACAACAAAGTTTAAAGTATGTACTCAAAAATATAAATTAATAACACAAGCATAAATTATTATCGTAAGAAAACATATCAGGATCCGTACCAATAGAATGAAATAGAAAAGGAAAAAAGTAATTACACTGAATACATAGTGTCCCTTAAGGAAATTATTCTCCTCTAGTATCTGAGGTTTAAATAAATCTATCCTCTCAAAATATAAGGATTTTATTTACCAATGTATTGATACCAATAAAATGGTTAGTAAGCCACTCAACACGAGATTAGTCCACGAATATTATTTGTTCAGAAGAAGAAGACGAAGAAGTTCATAACTTTTATTTTAAAATGAGAAGAAATCCCTCTATTTATACACAACAAAGAGTAGTGTCGACAAATGTTTATTATGATTTATCGAAAAAACCACAACTCCTTGGAAAAGTTACAACCCTTTAGAAACGTTCCAATCTTTTATAAAAGTCACAACTCTAATGCTAGTTTTTGAAATAAATAAATTTTAAAAATCTTTGTTTTTGGTGACGTCACGTAGGAGGACCTACGATTCTTATATATATATATATATATAGAGAGAGAGAGAGAGAGAGATAGATAGATAGATAGATAGATAGATAGATAGAGAGAGAGAGAGAGAGAGAGAGAGAGAATCTTAGGCTGGTGATGTGGCATTTCCTTATTTCTGTATTGCTATTTGTTTATTTTGTCAGATTTTTTGGATTTATTCATATTTTAATAAAAAAGTTCTTGAGATAATAAAAAAGTTATAGTGATTGTAAATATCAATGATTTATTAATTTTTTGTATTTCTTGCTCTCTCTTTGTCTCTGCCCTCCAACTATTCTACCTTCTTCATTATCTTTCCAATTTCTCCTCTTTTCCCAATTTATTCTTTCTTTGGCACTCTATGAAGTAAAGAATATACATTTTTCTTTGTGGCATGAAAATAAAGTCCAAACAAGCTCAAGTATGTATCTTTCTCTTAGAAAGTGAAATTATTTGAGTTCTTTCTTTTTCTTAACTTTAAATAAATGATCTTTGCTATCTGCTAATGAATAATATTTTTCATCTGTATTTCATCTGACTTATTGATATGCAAAAATTGAACATACACAAAGAAATATGAGCAGTCGTTGTCAAATAAAGAACCTAATCGTTAGTAAGGGTCGGTCCCGCGAGAAAATGGTGTTGACATAGGCTGACTTAGAATTATCTACTTTTAGTCAAATTACTTCTGTAAAAGGGGGGATTTTTAAATAAAATCACAGTTGATTTATTTGTAATAACAAGTAACAATGAATCACACTTTGTAGTTTGAAATATCCATATGAGATGAAAACTAGGGTAAATGTGTTTCCCAAACACAATAATTCCAATAATAGTAACTCTACCCTAGTGTTACATGCAAGGTTGGTTAATTTATGTATCATCTAACTGATAGGTCCTCCAAATAAGGAATTTCTCTATACAACTTGGTCCATTTATGGGTGTATTATTAACTAATCCTTACCCTTAACCTCATATTAGCCTTCACAGTAAGTGGGTCAGGATACTCGATAGCGGATTATCACGTCTAAATCTCCAATATTTAATCCCTTTCTCATTCTTTACCTCCTTTGTCCGCTAAGTAGGAAAGAGTCAAGTTCTAATGTTGGACAAAATTAAAAAGTTTTCTAAACAAAAGGATTAACAATATGCATAAATAATATTCAAGAATTACTTCATTATTTGGAGCTATGTCGGCCTATGCATATTGAGAACCACATACTTGGTATATATTGAGGACCACATATTTGATACTAGTACTACAATACCACACCCTATCATTCATAGTACAAGTTTTCAACGTTGACGTGTGTGCAGTAGCTATGGATCAGAGACTCGGGTGAGTTCCTTTAAAATTTGTTCTTTTCCTTTTGATGGATTAACTAGTCTTTATTTTGTGTTTCGGAACTTTCATATACATTGTACTTATCTTGTAACAATGTTATGATTAATATGTAGCAACTTGTTCCAGTCGCTATAAAAAAGTGAATGGGGAAAGAATTGGGGACAAAAAACTTTTAAAGTAGTGACTTGGAAATGTCTAGCCTAGTCGAGATTTAGATGAAATTTTAGTCAGGTAAGGTCTAGGGAAATATGGTATAAATGGGGGATGTAATTATGAATTTGATAACATGAGTGGATAGACAAGACGTTAAGGATTCTGTACGGATTTACGAAATCAAATTTAGATGAATAAAACTCCTGAAACTGATCTTGGCGTGAAATTGTAGTTTCTCAACATCAAGGGTTAAAGGTGTGTTGTAAAATGGGAGTTTGAAACTCAAATTATGAGATTTTGTATTCGTACAAGACATCGAGACGTGATTATTCCGCCAGAGTGGGGCCGCTGTGGCGGGATGGGTGCCGTTGTGGCGGGACAGTCGCGACTGAAGTCAAGGGAAAATTCAATTTTGTTATTTGTTGGAAAACATCATTCTTAAGATCCAAGAGACGACACACAACAATTGTTGATAGTTTTGCCAAGATTTCTAGCACTATAAGTAAGATAATTACTCCCTAAAACGTGTTTCAATTCTTAGAACTTAGGAACTTGGGTAAATATAATTGGGGGAGGGTTTTTGACTTTAGTTAATGGTGGAAAAGCCCTAATTGAACATTAGGATTTGGGTTTGGCCTTGGGTTAATAAAGTTAGTTATAATCTGAGTAAATTATGCCTTGTTTATTAATCCATGCATTATTTAACTATTTTATATCAAGAACAAGCAAAAAGAACCCAAAAAGGGAAGGCTCAAGTGTCTTAGGAGGATTCAAGCTTGATTTTGAGATAGGTGATTGCTTGATTTCCTGCTTGTGTGATATATTTCGGTTAATTGCTGCATTGTATGCATGTGTGTATGTGAATAGGAAAATGTGAATCGAAACTATTGAAATGTTTTGTATCGACAATTATATGTAATGAACCTCTACTTGACCATGAGACTATATGTATTATTCATTATGGTGTGTTTGTGGCTCTGGTTGTACTGATTAGATCAGGAGTCACATTCTGACACATGCATTAGAGCGGGTGTCACATGCTGACACATATATTTGACCAGGTGTCATGTTTCGACACATACTCTAACACGCTGCAACTAGAAATAGCTAGAATTAGAAATACTCAGTTTCGAAAAGAATGAAAATCTAGAAATTTAATTTTTTTTAGTCAATATGAGTTTTGGGTCAACCTCAAATGACCATAACAACTAGGTCGGGATGAGTTAGGAGTGATAAAACATGTCGTAGGAAATATCTTTGAATTATCTTCCCAATGCTGCCATGTTTGCGTGATTTTGAGTTCGTATAAGTGATATATGTCCATAATTTGAAGTTGGGCTGTCTAGATAAGGAAAGTCAAAACGGGATTTTAGAAAGGTATCATGGTCTTTTCCTTAATATTAATACATTTTCTTTAATTACTTTACGGGTCTAAACTTAATTTGTTCAGTTTATGCACTCAAGGATTTCATGGTAGGGTTATTAGAGAAAGAAAGCAAGAGGAGAAAAGAGGAGAAAGAGCCAACGTTCATCGTTCTTGTGGATTTTTCTTGTTGATTTCGTCAATGGGTGGTCCCTACGACTTATGTGAGATCACATAGCATTGGTTTAGTTCAATCACGCGCCAATCATAATTTATTTTAGCGAATTTATTTTCTTAAAGATTTAGAAGTTGAGTTCTTGGCGGGTTTTGCTAAAGTTCTTGTTTCGTTGAAATTATTGTGGAGTTAATTGATTCAAATACATGAAATTAGGTTTTCTTTTGAGTAGATTCTTATATATTTTTTTATGTAGTTGAATCTAAGTGTTGTGGGAAAGAACCAATCAAAACTAGAGGTTTTAGAGTTGAAAAACAACCACCAAAAATTGGAGTTTTTTGGGCAGGGATCTGGGGAGTTGCGCCAATCAGAGTGCCCCACTTTAGTGTCTGAAGTTTGGGCTCCGGAGAAATGCGCTAGCCAGAGTGCCATAAATTTAGTTTGAAGTTTGGGCTCTTGCAAGATATGCTCAAATTACACCTCTCTAAAGAAGTATAAGTGGTCGTATCAAGTAAAGAACCCAACTATTAGTTTGGGGTCGATCCCATGAGGAAAATGCTTTAGACTTAACTTCAATGTAAGATTACTTCTATTTAGTCAAGTCCTTTCCGAAAACAGGAAATTTAAGGGGGGATTTTGTGAAACAAAAGTCTTTTAATATCTCTAAGTGAAACAATTAACATGACTAAATCTTTAATGTTTATCAAGTTGTGAGAGAAACTAGGGTCTAAGTGTTCCCCATAGGTTCGTAACGCCATATTCCTAGCTATAACAATTCTTCCCTAGTATTTTGCATGCAAAGTGATAAGTTTGGTAAATCTAAGTCCTTGGTCCGGCACTTAGAAAATTTCACACCGTACCTTGATCCGGCTATGTGTGTCTAAGCTACTAACCCTTACCTTTACTTCATATTAAGCATCATATTCGATGTATGACTTAGTTATTACTTCGCACCAACAGAAACTAGCGTATTAGATAGTATCCCACTAAATCTATGTTGATAATTATTTTTCTATTAACTATCTCCTTGGTCCGGCAAGTAGTAATAAGGTGAGTTCTATTGCGTGCACTTGTTAAAAAGACTTATAAGCAAAAGAATTATCAATGCATGAAATAACCTATTTGAGAATTGTTATTAAGCTAGGTTTACTTTGTTAATCACCCATGGTTCCTACAACCCTAGTTGTGAATTTAGTTATCCATACATAGAAGAACACAATTCATAGTGGAAAAACAATAAATCATGAATTGACATTTGAAGAAAATCCAGAAAATTCAACTTGAAACAACAAAAAATCACTTAAAACCAAATCTGGAATTTTGAATTAATGCCAAAATTGAAAAAATCCAACCTCCAAAAACAAACTAAGAATTAAAGTAATTGATATCCAACCCCCAAAAATGAGGTTTTGCACCATATTTATAGAAAATATTGTGCTAAATTAAAATGAATTAAAATAAAGATTGTTGTCCAAAAAAGCAACTGTTATCGACGACCCCTAAAGACAGTCCTCGATGAAACGACAGACCGTCGACTGCCTTTATCAGTCCAATCTTAACATCTTTTTTTCTCCTTCATCTAACATCTTCTCTGAATCAATCGACGGACCCACAACACGGTCCGTCGATAAGTATACGGTCCATCGATGCCTTCCGTCATTCCATACTTAGACTTTCTTCGACTTCGGGTACTGGGACTATCTATGATACAATCAATGATTCAACAGGATGGTCCGTCGATCAATCGACAGACTATTGATCCTTATGTAGACCCACACTTGGTTAGATTTCCTTGAGTTTCTCCAGATGCCTGAACTTTAAGTCGACGGTCACCGTCTATGGTCCGTCGATGTAACGACGGACCGTTGATGACCTTCATGGGTCACCTCTGCACTAAGTCTCAGGTACCTTCTACGTTTTGGTTTTAAAAACCTTTCCTGCAAAACAAAGATAAAATTATGTTAAAACTACTACAAAAAGGCTCTAGACACACACCAATCTTATGAAAAAACATTGAAAGTGCCGTGAATCCACGGTACATCAACACCCTCAACTTAAATTCATTTTTATCCTCAAGCGATGCACTATGAATCAACACAACAGTTTGTACAAAAGTATCATTTTTTAAGCTTTCACAATCACATAGCTATCAATCCTAATTTTTTTTTACTTTAGTGCATGCTTCTACTCTTAGGCTTTATAAGCTAACTTATGTGGATCAAACCATGACATAAACTTACCATTTAGCGACACCTCTACACTTTTGCCTCTCGCCAAGGTACAAACTTTTCGATATTAAAATTATTACCCTCACTTCAAAAGAAATCCTCCTTTTGCGTACACTATTTTAAACTTTGGGTACATGGATCATTATTCAACACTCACTCTCAAAACAAATTCACACCTAGTTAGTAATTGTCGCCATAGGCTTACCCTTATTTTCACTGATTAAGTTCACCATATTAGACACTTAGGATCACAATAGAACTTTCTTGACTTGTAACGTAGCCTCAGGGTCAAGTATGGTACATATTGGTACATTTTAGTGACTTTGCCCTCCTTGAAATTTCCGCGAAGCATCCTACCTCTTTAATTATCTATTATGCCCTACTTTTCATTTCTTGTCATCTCTGCCTTGCTTTCTCCTTTGTTCTTTGTGGAAGTGACTCTTACTTCTTTTTGTTCAACTCTTTTTCTTTCTTTTCTCTTTCTTTTTATTATTATTTTTTTCATTCAATTGATAATTTTGACTGAGTCACTTATCTTGATCACTTTTCCTTTTCTTTTCATACCCACTTTTAGGGTCCTCACTCATATAACCACCCTCAACTTATGTCTTTGCAATGAGTCGAGGTACACATTACCCAAGGTTGGGTCAGGGTGAAGACGAGGTTAGTTTCTGCATTGTCCACCCTCAACTTATGCTTTTGGCCTAAGTTGATGTGTAAATGTCTAAGGAGGGACCAGGGCCAACATATTATACCCAGGGAAGGTGAGTTGGCTCAACATATTTTGATCAAAATGGAATAGCAATTTTTTTTGGTTAACTTTATTTTAGGCTAGATGTTTGCTAATTGGGACAAGGGCCTACGATCCTTTCCTAAGCGTCTAACACAAATTCCTTTTTGCAGGACCAACCGGGCAAGTTCTAGCTATGTACAAACAGTGGAATAATCAAACTTCCTCACACTCTCTTAATACCTCGTCACCCTATCAAATTGTCAGACACCTAGTGTGAGTGTTCGTTTGAGGGTCATGCAGTAGGTGGATCTCTATGTAATGATTAGAACTAACACATTCAACTTCTATATGCCTAATCATGCAAGCATTTTCATAAAATGGGATATCATTCATGCTTGGCCATCATGCTTCATATTTCACTTTAATTCTTTCTACAAGTTACGATATGCTGATTCAACAGTAAAGTAATCAGTATCTTGGGGAAAAAGAACACAGGAAAAAAAACCCAAAGAGAGGATCGTGAGTTGGGCTACTCAGACTTCACCCTAACACTCACTTTCCATTTACCCCACCCCCACAAAAAACATGCATTTGTCCCCATTGCATAACAAATATACAAGAGGGTGGTAGGTGAAGTAAACCTTAGGCACATAGCGCCGATGATCAACAAGCAGGCGGGTCCGATTTCTCGGAACCCGCAACCTCAGTGGTAGGGTCCCCTCGGTGGTGCCCACAAAAATCTCTGCACCCTAAGTGATGCTCCTCTCAACAACCTCAGGTATGGAACTAGATACCCTAGTATCCAACTCTCGAATCCTCATCTAATGGGTCTCCTTATCTATCATAAAGGCTCTCCTCGCAGCCTTAAGGTTTGTTCCCTCCTTCTTCCTTGCATGGGCATCCTCTCTCTCAGTGGTGAGGCTGGAACGGTGCCGCTTGGCACGCTTACGTGGCTCAGGCGGTGGTGCAGTAGGGGCAGTGAATAGTGCAACAAACACTGTGTGTCCTCTGCTAGATCAACAGGTGCAATCTCGGGCTCAGGCCCCTCATCTCCAGAATGTAGTCAACATCAGCCCGCAAACTCGCCACAACCTTCTGAAGAGTGGTCAAGTCAATGGTGGGGGCTGGGCGTGAAAGAACCCGCAACTCAAATGCATCAAGGCGCTGGTTAACCGCTTGAATCTTCTGCTCCATCTACTGGGCCACCCTCTTCTCACTCAGGTCCTTAAACTCAGCAATGGATTTCTACAAACAAGGCCGAATATGATGCAGCAGGGTGGACATCTAGGCCTCTAACTTCTGGACCCTTGCTATTAAGACAAGTGTTGCAGACGGTTGAGTAGATCGGGAGGAAATGGTTGCTCTACTAGTTCCAGGGGCGGACTCGGCTTTCGTGTTATCAGTTTGCTCTGAAGTGGCAGGATCAGTGAAGTGATAGGATCTGCCACTCAGGCTAACTTTACCATATCCACCAAATTCTCACTCAGCGACTGCAACTCAACTCTAGGCCCTCTCTGCGGTGTTGCCATATTGGCCTCATCTCTAATGAGACCTATATCCACAGTCCCGACCGGAGTACGGAGGGCATCATAGTGCCAAATGGTCACTCCATCATCCCTGCATAAATGGAAGACCATACAAGCGAATGGGTAAGTAGTAGAGGTCTTAAAAGCCCTCTCATGTATCACTAAGATCAATAACTTCGCGAAGCTGATCTCTAACCCGGCCATCAAAGCTGTTATCGCCCTATCCCATGTAAGAATGTTATCTTTTGCAGTGGGAGATAGGTGATGGATAACTAAAGCCAGAAGATCATGGCTGTGAAAGTGAGGTTGGCCTTTTTGATAAGGCCTCTGGGGTCTAAGACCGAGTCTTCTCCCTCACTCTCAATGGACAGCCGTTGTGCAAGCCACCTCTTGGTGGACTCTCTCTAATCGGTGGTCCTATGAAACTTGCCACTCTTGACCATACCCCACCTGTAATAAAACTCCGGGGTCAAGGGGGTCCGAGCAATATCTATGGAGTTGCCATATAGGAAACGATAGATAGTGGTAAGATAAATGTCCACCAGGCAATCTCGAACTAGAACCTATGTGAGTGGGTCCTATTAGGAAGATTCTGCCCGCCTTTCCAAAGAACCTCATAGAGTCACCAAATATAAGGCGTATAACTCTTGAACAATATCCTCGCTATACGACCCAGACTCCTAGCTATCCAGTCGAGCCTGTGGCGGGTAAACAATCTATGCACAACAGGGAATGTGTGAAGGCTCTCTGTGAGAACTTTCCACTCGACTTTCACCAACCTGGTCATCATCCCTTTGACATTCAAGACTTTTGCTTCCCTGTAAACCTGATACTGACCATCTACGCACCATCGGTTGGGCTAATCAGTAAATGGTGCAGGGACATCATCCTGGTGTGCCGAAGCAGACTCCAGACTATAAGCCTCATCAGACGAGGCTTGTTGAGTAGGCACCTCTGGGTGAGTGGCTCCAAGTTATCCAGAACCGGAGGCAGTGGCCTCATTCGACCCCGTAGAGTGGGCCAACTTTGAACTTGAAGCCACTTTAGAGACATATGCTCCTTCAGAATCAAGGCAGATCCAGATGGTGTGCCGATCAGTGTGCGCTCCTCATCAGACAGGGAGGCAGTGACTATGCCGGAAACCACCTTCTTCGGGGTACCCCGAGTGGCTCTTGCAGCTAGTGTAGGGGTCCGGTTTCCTAGGGGCACGTATTACGGATCCAGCTCATCGTCGGAAATGCCAATTATCCGACTGGATGGTGCCACAGACTTGGACCTGCCCCTGAAATAAATGATGTCTGGTTTGGGGCCCATATGTACCTTTAAAACAGTTTGTTAGTCTCATAGGAATATTAGTACACACACAAAACAATCAAAACCGAAAAATGAAACACAAATCATATTCCAGTTCAGACTGTAGTACTGGTTGACGGGCACTACCAATGGCCCGTCGATGGGTTGACGGTCCGTCGATAGTGTCCTTCGTTGGACACTTAGGAATTTTTTTAGATGCTTCATTATACAAACCTCTCAGTTGGAAACGATGGAATTGCAGAATGGCCCGTCGATCAATCGACAAATCGTAGTCCACTTGTGTCATCTGACACTTCGAATAATTTTTAAACTCTCACAATTCAGGGTTTCAGTTGGAAACGATGGACGTCAAGAACAACCCTTCAAACAATCGACGGTCTGTAGTCCACTTCCATCGTTTCAGAGTTCATTAATTTTATGGTTGATCAATCAACAAACCACAACGACGGCTCATCGGTTGACAGACTGTCGGTCGATGGGGTGTCGTGCTGTTGGTCAAAGAGAGATTTTAAACCTTGTTTATAGTAGCACATTTTGACACCTTTTAGTCCCTCATAAGTTTACCCAACACAAATCAACAACTACAAGACCAATTATTCATCCTTAGGGTTTTGATTTCTCAAGGTTCAAACTTGGATTCCACGATGCTACAAAACCCTAAGTCGAAAAGTCAACACTCCTATTTTAAAAAGATTACACCACTACCCATTCACTTTTTATCATTTTAAGGAACATATTACCCATTTTTTAACAAGCACAAACATACAATTTTTTCCCCAAGTCAAGACCCACAGACTAATGTTCGTTTCCAACAGCAAATGAACGAGAATTCATTAAGAAAAGGGAATCGAAATACCTGGAAATTGTAGTGGAGTGATTGGATGAGTTATCCTTTCAAAAACCTACGTGCTCGCCTTTGAACACTGACCAGAGAATGCAAGAGAAAGAAGTAGAATTTGGGAAGGAGAGAGTTTTGGGAGTTCGGAAATTTTGGGAGTTTTGGAGATTTTGATGAAAATGAAAGGGGGATTTATGGTGATATGATGGGAAAGGAAGGAAATAAGGGGAGGGAAATGGTTGGTAAAGAATGTGAGAATGTTTTGGAGGTTATTTGAATAATTTTATTTTAATATAACTGGCCGGGTCGGGTCGGGTCACTAGTTGTTTGGACTGACGACACCCCATCAACGTCCGTAAGTCAGTCTACGGATAGCCGATTGGACCGTCGATTGCATAAAAAATTAGAAAAAATTTACATGACATACCTGGGATCTATGGACAACATCGAAGGTTCATCAGTGGAAGAACGGCCCATCGATGGGGTCTATAGATCTTTGCACCACACCATTTTCTACAGAATTCTTAGTTGTGGTCCCTACACATTGAACACCCATGAAGCTATTATTTGTGTTTTTATGGACACTGTTGAGACACAGACCTTAAACTAATCTCTAGCCAACACTAAAAAATAACGCCTGAAGATGAGGAAAACAAAGTGAAACAAGAAAAAGCAACTATTCCTACAAAGAAAAGAAAAACCTATTGCGGGATAGAGGATACACCCTGGGTGGCCTCCCAAGAAGCGCTTGATTTAAATGTTGCAGCACGACACATGATCCTTGATTACTTAGACTTCATCAAGGTGATATACCTCAACCACTTCATGGACACTCACTGCATGCCCTATGTAAATCTTAATTATTTGCCCGTTGACATTGAACTTTGCACCCTCCTTGTTCTGCAACTCAATCGCTCCAGGTGGAAACACTTTAGTAACACAGAATGGTCCCATCCACTTGGACTTGAGTTTACCCGGAAACAAGTGTAGCCTAGAGTTGAATAGAAACACCAAGTCACCAACCGCAAATTCTCGCTTTTCAATTTTTTGGTCGTGGTACTTCTTCAAGTTCTCTTTATAGATGACTGAACTTTCATACTCTTTTAGGAGAAACTCATCAAACTCATTCAACCCATTAAGTATCTGTTCCACTGCTTCATTCAAATTCATCTTTAGTTTCTTCATTGCCCACATGTCTTTGTGATCAAGCTCAACTGGCAAGTGACAATCCTTACCATATACAAGTTGGTATGGAGACATACCTATGGGGGTCTTGTATGCAGTACAGTAGTCTCAAAGAGCATCATCAAGTCTCCTTGATCAATCCGTTCTATTAGCATTTTCCATTTTTAATAGGATTTAATTGATCTCTCGACTGGACACCTTAACTTGCCCACTAGTCTGTGGATTGTACAGAGTGGACACATTATGGTGAACCCCATATTTCTCTAATAGCCCTTTGAACAACTTATTGAAAAAGTGAGATCCACCATCACGAATAATGACCTTAGGTGTGCCAAATCTGGAGAAGATGTTCTTTTGTAAGAACACGGTGACCTCTTCCCTTCATTCATAGAAAGTTCTATATCTTCCAACCATTTTGGCAAGTATTCCACCGCCACAATTATATTTCATCCAATGAGAACTCACAAACGGTCTCATAAAGTCAATGCCCCATACATCAAAAAAATACAATCACTAGAATGTGATTTAAAGGGAGCTCTTGCCTCTTCGAAATTCCTCCATCCCTTTGACACCTATCACATGACTTGGTGAACTCGTAAGCGTCTTGGTGAATGGTTGTCCAATAGTACCCAGAATGCAAGATCTTATGGTCTATCCGGATACCACTATAGTGCCCACACCATAGGCGAGGAGTGGCATGCCTCTAAAACACTTAACATCTCAACTTCCGGCATGCAATGGTGAATAAGATGTCACATCCGCGTTTACCGCCTAGACTTAACCGTCGTCGCCGTCGTCCTCTATGAGGACTAAGACTAGCCTCTTAGTTTACATCATTACATTCATAGGTCAAATTTACCAAAAAAATTAAAATTTTTCATTACTTCAACTTGGAGGTTTACATAGACCTCTACATACACATAACATATATATATCTAGTATACATAGACCCTTCATACATGAAGGTTACATAGCCTTCTACTTTTATTGCACATAAATATATATAAAAAAAAAATATCATAGTCATAATAGTCGTCTCATCTCATAAGCATCTACTTAGATTGTATCAAATTTAGGGCCTAGCCCATACATAAATCCAATAAGACCACATGTAGATCATACAAATGTATAGTACTCAATTGAAAGCAAAGAAACGAATGAGTGTTAAACTCATAACAACTCCATAAGCTAGATAGTGGCATCACCCTTGGAAGTTGAGGACCTACCCTACTTGGATGAATAAGAGATCTAAGCCTTCTTAAAGTCACCTTCATAAACACTTCAATGACCGGAGCCTAAAATGTTTGAGAAAAGGAAGAAACGGGGTAAGTATGCCACTTGTAGTAAGTATGAGACATAAGAATACATACAGGAAAAACATGCTAAGAAAAAGGGACATTTCATAAATTATGTATTTTTCAATAAAAATCGTTATGCATATTCAACAAAACCATACCAATCCATACGGCATGATCATGAAGTCATAAGCATGTATATCACCAAACCAACATCATTTAGTATAGTCAAGTCAACATGACAAGCCTGTAATTTGGTACATATTTAAGTAAATCTATTATAAAGTCATATGAACAATAAACATGAATAAGAGTACATTTAATTATAAACAATGCAAGTCAATTACCTATGAACCCCTATAAAGGAAACAAGTGCAAGGACCAAGTAAAGCCCCATAACCTTACTTAATCAAGTAACTCAATAAGAATCATAACTAACATCCTACTTCACATAACATGGCATTTAGATATACATGTCGTCTTACATTAACACTATAAACCAACACATATTCATAAGTGAACTAATCAACATATAGAATCAACAATGTGCAAGTTCATCATATACATATCATCTATCATTATAGGCATAATCCTACATAAGAACATCTTCTTAAGACTCCCCTCAAGGCTAACTAGTGCAATGCTTAGGTAGAGTCCCATACCCCTACCTAGACTAAGTTAGACCCCTTAGATTATCTTAGTTAAAGTTAAATCCTGTAGTTAATTTTACCTTTTGTGAATATCTTGACCTAAATGACATAGACCACATGAGCTAGTGTGGAATCCAATGTCATAAAACTCCACACTGAAGGAAGATGGACTACTTTCCAAGGTAGTACCAAAACATAAAACATAGCAACTATGTGGATCCACTAGCTAGTATTACCATGGGGGCAACATAGTTCAAGAACTAGGAGATATAGTTGGGACCCTCTTTATGCTTCATGCATTGTAGTCTCCAATCAAGAGTAATTTAGTGATCCTACCTTCCCTATTTGGGAAGGGACACTCCTCACACTAATTCACTCGGTGCTAAGCTAGAGTCCTTTTTTGAAATGTCTTTAAGCCTTTAATTATCAATTATAGCTTAGTTTAGGTCATAGGGTTTAACCCTTGTATAACATTATCCTCATCATAGCTCAATAAGAATTGCATGAGTATAATTCCTTTCATTACAATTCATATAGGTGAGGTTAGAACATTAGCATTTCATATCATGATAAGGCAAATTGGTAAATCATTCACCCTTCTTATAACATTTACATCTTAAGATAAAACCTCACAATCATAATCAAGACATTTCAATAGACATCATAAGACAGGTTATCCTTCACAGCAAGACCCTCAATAGGAGGAATCTACTCAGGATCACCAATACACTTTTAAAGCATGGAAACATGGAAAATCGGATGAACCAAAGCCAATTCACTAGAAAGTTTCAATTCATAGGCAACCATACCAACCCTTTGCAAGATTTTGTAGGGACCCACATAACGAGGACTCAACTTCCCTTTCTTTCCAAATCTAACCACCCCTTTCATAGGTTAAATTTTCAAATACACCTTATCTCCTTCTTCAAACTCCAAATCCCTTCTCGTATGATTGGCATAAGAATTTTGCTGACTATAGGCCGTTTGAAGCCGGTTACTTATGATATGAACTTTCTCCAAAGTCTTATAAATAAAATCGGGACCAAAAAGCGAAGGCTCTCGCAATTCAAACCATCTAATAGGAGACCTACATCTCTTACCATACAAGGATTCATAGGTATCCATGGAAATGAATGAATGAAAACTATTATTATAAGCAAACTCCACCAAAGGCAAATGCTTATCTAAATTTCCCTTGAAATCAATAATACAAGCCCTAAGCATATCCTCAAGGAATTGAATAGTACGATCCACTTGACTATCCATTTGGGGATGAAAAGAGGTACTCAACTTTACCTTAGTACCCAACCCTTCTAAGAATGACCTCCAAAACATAGATGTGAATTGTTCACCCTGATCCGATATGATGGATAACAGAATTACCATTGCGACACAGTATCTCATCTATGAAGATCCTACCATAATCTTCCACCGAATAAGTAGACTTTACCGGAGTAAAATAACGGACTTGGTCAACCTATCCACAACCACCCATATAGAGTCATATTGCCTTTGAGTCCGAGGTAAAACCACTACAAAATCCATATTGATATCTTCCAAGTAGGAACTTAGATTTCTTGTACTAAGCCACCCAACTTTTGATGTTCGGCTTTTACTTGTCGGAAATTTGGACACTTAGCAACAAACTCCTCTATGTCCTTCTTCAAAACTTCCCACAAAAATACCTCCCTAAGGTCACGATATATTTTTGTTGAACCTGGATGAATGGAGTAGCAGGATTCTGGGCTTCCTCAAGGATTTGGTTCCTCAAACACACAATCTTCCTTGGTACCTCAAAATACCATCCTCCCCCAGGGAGAATGCCTCATTAAGCTTGCCAAGTACCGATTCCTTCAACTCCATCAATGATTTATCAAGGTGTTGTGTGGACTTCACCTCAACTACCAATGATGATTCGGAGTTACTATGGACCATAAATCTACCGTTCGGAGAATCTACCAACGTCACACCAAACCTAGCTAACCTATGAACATCCTTCACTAGGTCTTTCTTGTCTTCATCTATGTGTGACACACTACCCATAGTCATACGACTTAGAGTATCCGCAACCACGTTGGCCTTGCCAGGGTGATAGAGTACACTCATGTCATAATCTTTCAACAATTCTAATGACCTTTTTTTGTCGGAGATTCAACTCCTTTTTGGGTAAATACATATTGAAGATCTTATGGTCGGTATACACATCAACATGGACACCATACAAGTAATGCCTCCATATTTTCAAGGAAAATACCATGGCCATTAACTCAAGGTCATGAGTTGGATAGATTCGCCCATGCACCTTAAGTTGCCTAGAAGCATAGGCTATCACTTTCCCATGTTGTATAAGCACACACCCTAAACCCACTCGACATGCGTCACAATACGCAACAAACCTTTGTACTCTCCGGTAAAGTCAACACCAGAGCGGAAGTAAGCCTATCTTTTAATATTTGGAATCTTCTCTCACATGTCTCCTACCACTCAAATTTCTACACTTTTGGGTCAATGTAGTCAAGGGAGATGCAATGGATGCAAAACCATCCACAAACTTCCGATAATAACCTGCTAAACCCAAGAATCTCTTAATATTAGTTGGAGTCAATGGTCTAGGCCAATTTTTCACCGACTCTATTTTCCTTGGATCAACCTCAACTCCCTCACTAGAGATGATATGACCAAGAAATGTCACCGACCTCAACAAAAACTCACATTTACTATACTTGGAAAACAATTTATGTTCTTTAAGTACTTGCAACACCATCCACAAACATCCGATAATAACCTGCTAAACCAAAGAAGCTCTTAATATTAGTTGGAGTCAATGGTCTAGGACAATTTTTAACCGACTCTATTTTCCTTGGATCAACCTCAACTCCCTCACTAGAGATGATATGACCAAGAAATGTCACCGACCTCAACAAAAACTCACATTTACTATACATGGCAAACAATTTATTTTCTTTAAGTACTTGCAACATCACCCTCAAATGGTTCATGTGATCACCCTATTTTTCAAATATACTAAAATGTCGTCAATGAATACAACACAAATGAATCTAGGTAACATCGAAACACTGTATTCATTAGGTCCATAAACGTCGTCGGAGCATTAGTGAGACCAAAGGAAATTACTAAGAACTCATAATGAAAATATCTAGTTTGAAATGTCGTCATTGGTATATCCTCACCTCTCACGCTAAGTTGGTGGTACCCCGACCTCAAGTCAATCTTACCCAAGTAGCTTGCCCCTTGGAGTTGATCAAACAAGCCGTCAATCTGAGGTATAGGATACTTGTTCTTGATCGTGACTTTATTGAGTTGGCGGTAATCAATACACATTCTTAAGGACCCATCCTTCTTCTTTACAACCAAAACGGGAGCACCCCATGGAGAAATACTAGGTCTTATGAAACCTTTGTCTAGTAAATCTTTGAGTTGTGCCTTCAACTCTTTCAATTCGGTCGGAGCCATCCGATAAGGAGGAATTGAAATGGGATCTGTATTCTATAGAAAATCGATACGATAATCAATTTCTCATTCGGGCAAAATACCGGGAAGATCATTAGGAATGACCATCGGAAACTCACTCACTACGGGGACCGATTCAATGGGAGGAATTTCGGAGTCTAGGTCTTGGACTCTTATAATATGGTATAGACAACCTTTAGCGATCATTTTGCATGCTTTTAGAAAAGAGATGATACAACCTCTAGGAATAGAGTTTCCCCCCTTCAACTCTTCAACCGGTTTATTTGGAAAGTTAAACTTCACCACCCTTGTTCTACAATCAATAGAGGCAAAACAAGCATGCAACCAATCCATACCCAAAATAATATCAAAATAAAGCATATCAAGTTCTACTAGTTCAACATAAGAAACTCTATAAGACAACATTATCAGACAATTTCTATACACCCTTTTAGCAACAAGCGACTCACCCACTGGAGTAGACACTATAAAAGATTCATACAAAATATCGGGCAAAATATCAAACTTTTTGGCTACTAGATAGGTAACAAATGATAAAGTAGCACCGGGATCAATTAAGGCATATACATTAATAGAGAAGACTTTCAACATACCAGTCACCACATCGGGAGAAGTCTTTTGCTCACCCCTAGAGCGGAGAGCAGAGAAGAGGTCTTCTTTGGAGCCTCATTTGAACTTGCTTGATCTTGACAATTACCCTTGTCTTGACCCCTCACATTAGGGAAATCCCTAATCTTGTGCCCACTTTTACCACAACTAAAACAATTGCCCGTGCCCTTAAGGAAATCACCGTAGTGTTTTTTTCCACATTTCCACAAGTTGGCTTCTCAGTTGGTAAACTATTACTTTTTACCTTCTTAGGCTTAGGATTAGACACCCTATCAACACTAGCCTTAGGTAACTTGGATGGAACTTGATTAGAAACCCGCTTCTTAAATCTAGGCTTGTCTTGTATCTCAAGCCTATTCTTTGAAGAACCTCCATCAAAAGATTTTGCCCTATTAGCATCCCTACTCTTACTTTTAGACCTTGCCTCTTCCACATGTTTAGCATGCACCATATTACGAGAAATGTTCATGTTGTCATGTAGCATAGCCGAATGACACTCCTTTTGTAAATAATCAAACACCCCGTCAAAAAACGACTCATTTCGTCTCTAGGATTGGAAACAAAAGAAGGATCATATTTAGAAAATTTAGTGAATTTCAAGGAATATTCATGAACACTCATACCTCCTTGGTGAAGGTTGATGAACTCCACCACTTTAGCTTCCCTCATGTAACACTCCGGAAAAATTACATGTCTAGTCAAGAGACCAATATGTCTTTAAGAATGTGTATTGGGGTACATAGGTATTCCAATGCCCAATATTGAGAAATATTGGGCATAATATAGAAAATTGGCTAGGGGGTATTAGCCAATTTCTATATAATACCCAAATAAGCAAATATTAGGCATATTAGAAAATATAGGCTTAAAGGGTGTTAGCCAATTTTCTAACATTAATGAGTTTGTTTAAGAAATGTACCTGCAATAAAGACCCTAAGCTAGAAACATATGTTTCATAGTATTTGCATAATAGATATGAGGCATCCATGTGTCATGCCTTGGCATCATAGTACATGACTACTTAAAATGGTCATGTAGATTAAGCAGTGCCCAAGAAGATAGTGAGGATCCTTGAGACAATAAGTAAACATTCTAAATGAACCATCATGAATAATTAGTTAGGAAAGTAAAAGCAACACATGTTCAAGCACATGTTAAGGAACGACCAAGGGAGGGGATCACCCTAACCGAATTCAGTTAGGGTAGTTAGGGGGAAAGCGTGTGCAAGGGGCTTTTTAGTAATTAACTAATTAATTTATTTAATTTGCTTAATGAGACTAAGTTTAATGAGTCAATATCAGTTCCTACTACGTAAACTGACGTTTAAACACTAAGAAATTCACAACGCAAAACAACAAACGAACGAAAGAAAAATAGAAAAGTTTCTCTCGATTTCTCTTAGGTGATTTCAAGGTTTTCTACAAAGTTTTGTGCAAGGTGATCTTTTTAGATTTAATTATACATAATGTATGGGTTTTCTATCATGGAATTCTTTCTCTAAGAGACTCTTCAAATGTTTGAATTCATGAATTTGGAAACTAGGGTTGTTCCCCGATGATATACTTGAACGTCCATCTCCCTAGTTATCCTTGTTTTCGATTCTTTAAGTATATAGATGTAATCTTGAACATGTTGTTGGTATGTGGTGCTAATTGATCATTAAGTATAGGCTCTTCATTATTTAATGACTAATGAGGCATATATATATACCTGATTCTTATGATTAGGGTATTAGGTATATGAAATTAAGAATGATGTAATGCTTAATTGTGTTCGAGAATATGAAGTGTGTTAAAAGTCGATTATGAAGTTAGCTACTGTTGAGTTCGACTTTCTGCCTAATGAGGGGATCATTATAATACATTTATGGGATTATTGGTGTTGTTAGTGATAACATAATGAAAGTTGCTTAAGTGAAAATTTTGTTTATGCCAAAAAAAAAGGCTAACAATGTCTTGCCTAAAAAGTTGAATGAAATTAGCTTACAATATTGCTTTCAAAGTATAATGGGAAGATTGGATAATGGTTAATGTAAACCCAATTAATCATGACTAATATAACTTTGAATTCATAACCAAGGGTATGCCAATCATTGGGACATGTCCCAATATACCCTTTCCAAATGAACTATGAACATAGTAACTACATTAAACAAAGTTCATAATGTTTATAAAGAATGGTATAAAGCTACCAAAAGAAATGAAACGAGTTAAGGTGTGTAATAACATAATTAAAAGTCTTTAAATTATGAAAGTGACCAGAATGGGGTGTTAAAGGAAGTGAGACAAGTCTCACTTAGACCTAAGAAAACTATGTTAAAGATACTTACAAAAGATGGTGTTAATAATCGTGAGACAAGTCTCATTAACACCAAGATGATAATGTAAGGTTAAATTTCACATTTCATCAAGTAAATAAAGGGATGACCATTTATCCAAAGATTTAAGTAAGCCTCATAACTAGAAGCAAGCTTCCATAATGTTTGAGTAAACTCTAAAAGATGTAAAGAAAAAAAAGTTGAGCTAAGCACCGATAGACTAGGAATGAGCTTGTGCCAGCACATGTAAGCCTCATGAGATGAGGCTACCACCAAGGTGGATAAGTAGTCTCCGTATATCTCCTAGTCTTCAAACAATGTTGCCAGTATAGGAACTAGCTAGTGGATTCCACCTAAGCGAGCTAGGTATAATGCGGTTTCACTTTAGACGGTGAGACCACCCCTTTTCGGTGTGGGGCAGACACTAGATTTCATGCTTAGCTCACATGATCTATGTTGGTTAAATGCTCAAAGAAAGTATTCAGTTCACTTTAGCCATGAACCACCTCTTTTCGGTGTGGGGAAGACACTGGACTTGGTTTCACTTTAGTCGGTGAACCACCTCTTTTCGGTGTGGGGCAGACACTGGATTTCATGTTAGCTCACATGATCTAGATTACTTTGATTGGTGAATCACCCCTTTTCGGTGTGGGGCAGACACAGATTTCATGTTAGCTTGCATGATCTTAATTCTAAAGATGTCCTTAAGAAAGCAGGAAAAAAAAGAAGAGATGTATGTTCAAAGTGAGCTAAGAAAGTAAAAGCTTAAGAAAATCAATAGTCACAGTTTGATAATAATGAAGTTTTCAGTAAATAATGGGCATAACCAATAATGACTTCTTTTATTATGAAAGTGATCAAAGCCAAATAGAATTGGCTTGTAATGACTTCTTATATTATGTCAATAAAGGGGCGTAAAACATATTGGCAAATCAATGTCCCACATTCTCCATAGCATGAAAATGATGACATAAATGTCCTAGCTAACAAAGATTGGCTTATAAAGATTTCATGCCCAATCTAACAAGAATAAAAAGAATAACTTGTAGTAATGGTGGCCAAATCATTTCCTTAGTCTCTTGGATTTCTTAGTTGATTCATTGTAGGTATGGGACTACAATGAATCATTGCACTTGTAAGTAAAATATGATATTAAAGAGATCTTTGAACTACACAACAACAAGAAAAAAGAGATTGAAAAAATAAACAAAGTATAAAAAAAAGGGGCTCTCGGGTTTGGAGGAGTAATTTTTAGAATTTCCTTTTGAGTTGCTCTAAAATTATGTTGATGATTCTAAGTTCTTATGTACATATATAAAATGAGTTTAGTGCTTTGAATGCATTAAAATACATCATGTTCATACCACAATTCACAAATAACCAATTAGGAAAGTTTAGTGATGTCACTTTCGAAAAATGGCATGTTGTTATAGGAAGAGCTTTCCTTGATCATGCATATTCCTTATGTGTAATGTGTACATACACCCATACTTAGTAAAAGTATGTAATAACCCTATACTATTATTATTTTATATAGATGCAGGTCAGAGAGAAGGTTGAAGACTCATCGAAGCTGTTTAGATTGTCGATCTCTAGAATTTGGTAGGCCTACTTGATGTTCGAGGATGCTACACTTATATATCTAGCCTGGTACTTTAGACATTTCTAGTGAATGTTGTCCCTAGCGTTTCATTTCAGACTTTCATTCAAAGCTTTGTATTAAGGCCGTTTTGGGAAACTATTACGGTATATTGATTTCTTCATTGAATTGCTTAATCGATTGTAGATGGTTGTTTAATTTGAGCTTAGTATAATATTAATCTATGTAGAAAATATATAAAGTGTATGTATACTTCATTATGTTTTAAAAGTTCTAAATTTTCCGCGAATTTAACTATATGAATATGATGAAAGCTAAGAAGAGGCTTGTCTGCGACCTCTGAGAGGTTAACGACGCCGGTTGCATTCGGATTCCAGAATCCGGATGTGACACCTCATCTCGCTAGGAAAGAACCAATCAAGAAAATCCTTCATGAAGATCTCCCGAGCAACTGGACCACCTCTTAATGGCCTATTATCCCTACATTGGACATACCATGCTTGAGCCACATCCTTGAGTTGATAGATTGCTAACTCAGCCTTCTCATTAGTGGATAACCCCATAGCCAAGAGTATCTTGTAGACTTCATTGATGAAATCTTAAAGTTTTCTTCAACCTTAGACGTGTAGAAAGTAAGAGGGTTCATCCTAGTAAAGTCCCTTGGACGGGAGACCATGGTAGCAATTTATTGATTTGGATGGGGTACAACCTTTCGGTTAGGTTGGGCCGTCATAGCTTGGGCTTGAGCAATGGCAGCTTGTTCTTGAGTAGTGATGGTATAAGCCATTTGAATAAGAGCGGCCCTTATATTCTCATTCGTCAAAGTAGGAGGATTCATCGGGGCTTGGACATCATTCACCCCTTCCTTAAGAGGAGGAACTTGATCACCATGGGGAGGAGCTCCCGCATTGGCAATCTCCTCTTCAAGTATTCGTGCCACATTCCTTCAAGTGTTTATTTTTCGTATAATCACAACAATAGGTTTAAATGACAAAAGCACACCATAAGTATACTCTAATGGCACGATATTATATTTCCAAGAAAGTGAGAGTTTCCTAGGCATCACGTAGGTTCCTATCCATAAGTGTGGTGCGCTTCACAATTATGAATACGAACATACATAGACGTGGTTGAGATAGACATTGACTCTAAGATAATTCAACCTCATGCTCTAATACCAAGTTTGTCACATTCGGGTTTACCCCCTAGACGTAACCGACGTCTTCGTCCTCTTTGAGGACTAAGACTAGCCTCTTAGTTTACATCATTACATTCATAGGTCAAATTTAGCAGAAAATTTAAAACTTTTCATTACTTCTACTTGGATATTTACATAGACCTTTACATACACATAACATATATATATACTATACATAGACCCTTCGTATAAGAATGTTAAATAGCCTTCTACTTTTATTGCACATAAATATATATAGAAAATATCATAGTCATAATAGTCGTCTCATCTCATAACCATCTACTAAGAGTGTTGCACAGTCCATACATTAATTCAATAAGACCACATATAGGTCATACAAATGTTTGAAAAGAAAGAAATGAAAGAGTCTTAAACTCACAACAACTCCATAAGCTAGATAGTGGCATCACCTTCAGAAGTTGAGGACTTACCCTACTCGGATGAATAAGAGATCCAATCCTTCTTCAGGTCGCCTTCTAAAAAGATTTAACGGTCGGAACCTCAAATGTTGGGGAAAAGGAAGAAACGGGGTTAGTACACCACTTGTACTAAGTATGAGACCATATGCACACATACATGAAAACCATGCTAAGAAAATGGACATTTCAAAAAGTATGCATTTTCACTGAAAACCTTTATGCACATTAAACAAGACCATACCAATCCCTAGGGCATGATCATTAAGTCATAAACATGTGCATTACCAGACCAAAATCATTAAGTATAGTCAAGTCAACATGCATACCCTATAATTGGGCACATATTCAAGTAACTCTATCATCAAGTCATATGAATAATAAGCATGAATAAGAGTACATTTCATTATAAACAAAGCAAGTCAATTAACCATGAACCCCTATCAAGTCAACAAGTGCAATGACCAAGTAAAGCCCCATAAGCTTAATCAAGCAACCCAACTAGAATCATGACTAACATACTACTTCACATAACATGGCATTTAGATATACATTTCATCTTACTTGAACAATATAAACCAACACATATTTATAAGTGAACTAATCAACATATAGTATCAACATTGTGCAAGTTCATCATATACATATCATATATCATTATATGCATAATTATGCATAAGAACATCCTCCTAAGAGTCCCCTCAAGAATAACTAGTGCAATGCTTAGGTAGAGTTCGCTACCCCTACCTAGACTAA
Source organism: Solanum pennellii (assembly GCF_001406875.1). Taxonomy (NCBI): domain Eukaryota; kingdom Viridiplantae; phylum Streptophyta; class Magnoliopsida; order Solanales; family Solanaceae; genus Solanum; species Solanum pennellii. The sequence continues at coordinate 40,924,213 of NC_028648.1, read as the reverse complement.
GTTAGACCCCTTAGATTATCTTAGTTAGAGTTCAATCCTTTGGTTCAATTTACCTTTTGGGAAAATCTTGCCCTAACCAACATAGACCATATGAGCTAGTGTGGAATCCAGTGTCATAAAACCCTACACCGAAGGAAGGTGGACTACTTGCCAAGGTAGTACCAAAACATAAAACTTCGTAAATACGTGGATCCACTACCTAGTATTCCTATGGAGGAAACATAGTTCAAGAACTAAGAGATATAGTTTGGACCCTCTTTATGCTATATGCATTATAGTATCCAATATCAAGAGTGCTTTAGTGATCCTACTTTCCTTATTTGGAAAGGGACACTCCTCACTCTAATTCACTCGGTGCTAAGCTACAGTCCCTTTTTGAAATGTCTTTAAGCCTTTAATTATCAATCATAGTTTAGTTTAGGTCATAGGGTTTAACCCTTGGATAACATCATAATCATCATAGCTCAATAAGAATTGGATGAGTTTAAGTCCTTTCATTTACAATTCATATTTGTGAGGTTATCTTATTAGCATTTCATATCATGATAAGGCACATTGGTAAATCATTCACCCTCTTTATAACATTTACATCTTAAGCCAACAACTCACAATCATAATCAAGACATTTCAATTCGACATCATACCACCCTATCAATCCTAATACAAGGCATACTCCAATATAACATCATGACTTAATCATGATTATCCACAATTTGAAGTAAATGATAGAGATCATAAGACTTACCAAGTCTTCTTTATAGTTCATCATCAAGGTTTTCTCATAAAACCTCAATTCAACCCAATTTGGATATACATCATCATAAGTCAATAATAAACATGATAAGAAGGCTAGAAAAATAACTACATCACAATTCAATACTAGATCATAACTTAAGACAAGATATTTAGGTCAATTCACTTCCTAACATAGATCATCTTCTCAAGAACTAGCATTAAAGACTACAAATCACTCTAACTTGTTCATGATTAATGTAAAACATCATTTATTAGCAATTAAACCAATTACAACCTAATTCATATCAAGATCAAACCTAGGGTTAAGGGTAATCATCTACAAACTAGACAAAACCATCAACACATATCATAATTAAGTTAGAATAAATGTTAATCTATTCATATTATCCAATAGAGGACATAAACAAACCAATTCATAACATAATTTTCGAGATTGAGAAGAACCCACATGAAAACCCTACTTTTGAAAATACTTTGAAGGAACCCTTTGAGGAATGAGGTCCCAAAGGTTAATTAGATATAATACCTCAACGTTTGATGAATATTTGATGGTGAAATCGTCCCTTTACATCCCCCAAATCCCTCCCCTAGCTAGTCTTGAGAGAGAAAGAAGAGAGAAGGAAGAGAGTTTTGTTTTGAGAGTTGTAATTGGACTAATGGGGTTGGGATCTTTATATGGGGGTTTAATTAAGTTTATTAATATTCCCTTAGTCCCTAAATAACAACCAAACCCTTTAATTAATTAGTTAAAACCAACTTAAAAACGTGCAAGAAAATGGACCCTCACAAACGAGACCCCGATTGACGGTCCATCTATTAGTCGACGGTCATTGTGCCCTTTCGTGTTGTACATCCGTCGTTCTTGTCTGAGACTGTGCAGGTGAGGGCCTCCAAAGAATTGTCTAAGTGTCGGTCGAAGTCTGCCAATTATGCCCCGTCGATCAACACATGAATCGTCGATGGACTCTCGTCGTTGCCCACTACCCAGGCAGTGTTGACTCCAACGTGCAAGGGTCCTCCTCAAGGGACCTCGGTTGGTCCTTGGGAAGTCATACACGGATATTTCAACCATAAATTAATTTAAACACATGTTATATACCCTTCCACCAATTTTCATGGATTTCCAAATCCTAAAAGCTAGTCAAATAGGCTAAGGCACGCTAGTACCTCCTAGAACTAGTTTCATGATGTCATGGACTTTCTTGGACATTTTGGTTCCTAGATTTCCTAAATGACCTATATTCATTAAATAGGCCTTAAAACAGTGTTTATACCTCACGAAACTTATGTTAGGATTTAAGACACGTCTTGGATTTTTGAAGTGTTACCTAAACCTATCAGCACAACTCCGGTATAAATAAGGCTCATCCCAAAAGAACTTTTTTACATCATGCATGAACTTCTTCCTCTAATGGAAGGACAAGTCTGATGGGACTATATCGCTGGCTAGATAATTTGAAAAATTGGTGAACCATGGAATCAAGTCATGAGAAGCGGCCAATACATGCTCATCAGGGAAGGTATCATCAGTTTAAGACTTTTCACCCAACTCTCGCGTAGCTTCATTCCCTTATCTGGACAAGTGATTGGCAACTTGATTTTCAGTACCATTTCTATTTTTTACCTTAGAATCAAACTCTTGTAATAGTAGCTCCCATCTAATCAACCTTGGTTTCACATCCTTCTTTGCCATCAAGTACCACAAAGCGGAGTGCTCAGTATGCACTATAACTCTCATGCCAAACAAATATGAGCGAAAATTTTCAAAAGAAAATACCACCGTAAGAAGCTATTGTTAAGTCACATTGAAGTTTTTTTTTGCTTCATTTAGGGCCTTACTTGCATAATAGATGGGTGAAGGATTTTATCCCTTGTTTTTCCCAATACCACACCAAGGGCAACCCCAATCGCATCACAAATCACCTCAAATGGCTTACTCCAATCTAGAGAAATAATTATGGGCGCAGACACCAACTTCTCTTTCAACTCTCAAAACGCCTTTAGACAGGATTCATCAAAATAGAATTTACATTACTTCTCAAGTAATTTGCACAGAGGATGTCCAATTTTTGAGAAAAACTTAATAAACCTCCAGTTGGAGCCCACATGTCCCAGAAAACTTCTCACACCTTTTACAGAGATGGGTGGACGAAGTATCTCTTTAACTTCAAATTTTTCTCGATCAACCTCTATCCCCTTCTACGAGATTCTATGGCCCAATAGTACACCTTCTTTCACCATAAAGTGATATTTTTCCCAATTTAGCACAAATCGCAATCTTCACATCTTTTGAGAACCTCGGCCACGTGACTGAAACACCGATCAAAGGAGTCACCAACAACTGAAAAGTCATCCATAAACACCTCAATGGTGTCCTCTACCATATTGGAGAATATCGACATCATACATCCCTGGAAAGTGGTCGGTGCATTACATAACCCAAACGACATCCTCTTGAATGAAACGTCCCATAAAGTCAAGTAAAGGTGGTTTTCCCTTGACCCTCCTGTGCTATAGAGATTTTATTGTAACCCGAATAGCCATCAAAAAAACAATACCATCCTTTTTCTGTGAGTCTATCTAACATATGGTCCATGAAGGGAATAGGGAAATGGTCCTTCTTAATCAATGCATTCAGTTTCTGGCAATCCATACGAACTCTCCATCTAGTCACTGGCCTCATTGGAACAAGCTCGTTCCTCTCATTGGTCACTACTGTCATTCCCCCCATTTTGGGCACACACTGAACAGGGCATACCCAACTACTATCTGCAATAGGATATATGACTCCGGCATCCAACCACTTAATGATCTCATTCTACACTACTTCTTGCATCAGTGAATTCAACAGTCTCTGGTGCTCAATACTTGGCTTCTGATAGGGCATGATTTTGATTTTGTGTGAACAAATACTGGAGGGATCCCAAAAGTGTCCGTAATAGTCCCACCAATGGCTCGTTTGAACCTCTTCAATGCTTCCTCCAAACACTTTACTTGTTGCACATTCAAATCTGATGCAATCATTACCGGCAAACTTTCATCTCTACCCAAGAATACATACCTCAGATGAGGTGGTAGAGACTTAAGCTCTAATTTTGGAGCCTTCTCAATAAATGGTCCCGCGGGTGGAGACTCGCGATGCTTCATATCTAACTCCAATTTCTTTGGTTTGGACCAATATATGCTTCGTTCAAGTGCTGCAACCAAAGACCCATACTCCTCAATACCATCACTCTCAAAATACATGATCACTGCCGCTAGTGCCTCAACACCTAGGCGTTTTTCATTTGTACCTCAGACGTACTCTCCACCCTATAGGATATAGCAAATAAAATTTGGAGCTCACCACTCTGCTTCATGGACTTGCGAATGTTGAATGTTGCTTTTTCATTGTTCAAGCTAAACTTTATCTACTCTTTCTCCATATGAACAAAGGCGCAACCAGTATCAAGGAACGACCTACTAAGCATAATAGGGACCTCAAAGTCCACCTCTCAGTCAAGAATCACAAAATCAGTCGGAAATATAAAAGACTCCTTTTTCACGAGTAAATCATGGAGTATCTCAATAGGCCTCTTCAGTGTTCGAGCGACCATAAATAACCGCATTGCAGTGGGCTTTGGGTCACCCAAACTCAATTTCTTATAAATGGAAAGGGTCATCAGTTTTATGCTTACACCTAGATCATATAGTGCTTTGGCGAAATGTAATAGTCCGATGGTACATGGAATAGTGAAAGATCCCGGATCTTCCTTCTACTGCACAAGAGACCTCGTAGCAATAACACTACAATGCTGCATTCGGTCATCATCCCCAAAGCTTACCGATCTCTTCTTTGTAACTATATCCTTCATTAACTTGGCATAAATGGGCATTTGGTCTAAAGCTTCTTTCAAAGGTACATTCATGGAAAGTTTTTTTAACATAGTGATAAAACGCTGGTATTTACCATCTTTAATCTTCTTCACTAATCTCTGAGGGAATGAAGGTGGTGGTCTAGGAATGGAGACCACTTTCTGGGGTACCTCTGCTTCTTTCGCCGCTTTGGTCCACCAAATCACCATTACTTTCCACCACCGCTTAATCTTTTCTCATCCCATCTTTTAACACAGACGGCATAGGTGGATCAATAGTTTTCTTACCTCCTTCAGTAGTGACTGCCATGTAATGTCGATCATTTTTAGGATTTTGAATAGTATTGCTAGGATAAGTGCCCAGTTGTCGTGGGTTCAAGTAGTAGACAATTGGGACATTTGTAACTCGAGATGCTTAATCGAAACCGCATGTGCATCCACCTTTTGCCCGAAATTAGCGAAATCACCTCTCAATTCCTTGGCGTGCTCATCACTAGCATCAAACCTTCTCATCATCTTCTGCAACATATCTTCAACTTGCGACATACTACCTCTACCATCCCTAAAAGAAACTTCCCAATTTTGAGGTGGAACATAGGGCCCACTTCGATTATTTCTGTTACCATAGTTACCCCGGTTGAAGCTGTTTTCGCGGTTGTAGTTTCCATCTCGATCATACTGGCCGTCTCTATTTTAATTCTCATAGTTCCAACTTTTATTTCCTTGACCTTGACGCCAATTCTACTGATTGGAGCCTTGGGCATTTGGTAGGAAACCCCGTCTGATCATTCACTGCATAAGTACCCTGTTAATAATAGAACTCATCCGCTAGCGGTGGTGGTTTAGCCAAGTAGTTCACCGCGTTTACCTTTTGTGCACCTCTAGTGATATGTTTCAATACCAATCCGAGCTCAGTTATCATTTGATCCATCTCTTCACGAATCTCATCTGTCGTCGGATTGTGTGTAGCTTGCACTGCAAAGGTGTTTCTCCCAGTGTCTGACTTTCTAGCACTCCAAGCTTTATTGTTGCGAGAAATTTTCTCCAACTTCTCTACAATTTCGGCATAAGTTCACTCACCATAAGAACCCCCCGTGATAGTATCAAGTACTTTTTATTGTTATCATCTTGACCCCGATAGAAGTACTTTTTCAATGACTCATCATCAATGCATCTGTTTGGGACACTCCTTAAAAACACAGTAAACCTGTCCCAAGATCTACTTACCGACTCTCCCAGTAGTGCCACAAAGTTGTTCACCTTATCCTTGTGATTAAGCTTCTTGGACACAAGATAGTAATTGTCTAGAAATACATCTCGCAACTGATCCCAAGTGTAGATGGAATTATAGGATAGCTCAGTAAACAATACCGATGCATCTTCCGTCAATGATAGAGGAAACACCGACAACCCAATTATGTTCATATTTAAGTCTGGCGTCCCCACACAACTTTTGCATATAGACCTCAGTTTGGCTATGTGAGCATGGGGATCCTCTGATGGTAGCCTTGAAAACAAACCCCTCGCGGTGAGCATCTGCATCAAATTACTAGTCACCACGAACGTGTGCCCATGCGGTAGAGGGGGTAGTACTAGAGGTCCATCAGAGTCATTAATGTTGACATTGCCCCTATAGAACTCTTGAGGGCATGGAGCAGGAGACTGCATCCTCATAGCATTCTCAGCCTGATTTTCTGCAACTACTTGATTGTGTGCATTTATAGGTAGTGGAGGATGTTTTATTAACCCATTATCACGATTTACTAGGTATTGCCGGTTTTCCATTATTCGAAGTGTACGATTATGTTCGGGGTCAAACGGAACTAGCATTTCTCCTCGGCTCGTGTACTTGGCATACATTAGAGCTAGACCTAAACAAATAAAAACAAAAGAAAAAGTAAAATCAAGAAATTGTTGACTAAACTTCAGTAACGTTATTAAAGTTAATTTAAAAGCCACTTTCCCCGGAAGCGGTGTCAAAATTTGATACGCTCAAATTACACCTCCCTAAAGAAGTATAAATGTCGTATCAAGTAAAGAACCCAACTATTAGGTTGGGCTCGATCCCACGAGGAAAATGATTTAGACTTAACTTCAATGTACGATTACTTCTATTTAGTCAAGTGCTTTCCAAAAACAAGAAATTAAAGGGGGGATTTTGTGAAACAAAAGTCTTTTAATATCTCTAAGTGAAACAATTAACAGGAGTAAATCCTTAGTGTTTATCAAGTTGTAAGAAACTAGGGTGTATGTTTTCCCGATAGGTTTATGACGTCATATTCCTAGATATAACAATTCTTCCCTAGTGTTTTGAATGCAGAGTGATAAGTTAGGTATCTCTAAGTCCTTGGTCTGACACTTAGAGAATTTCACCCTTTACCTTGGTCCGGCTACATGTGTCTAAGATATTAACCCTTATCTTTACTTCACATTAAGCATCATATTCGATGTATGACTTAGTTATTACTTTGTACAAACCGAAACTAGCATATTAGATTGTATCCCACTAAATCTATGTTGATAATTCTTTTCATATTAACTACCTCCTTGGTCCGCAAGTAGCAATAAGGCGATTTCTAACGCGTGCACTCGTTAAAAAGACTTCTAAGCGAAAGAATTATCAATGCATGCAATAACCTATTTGAGAATTTTTATTAAGCTAGGTTTAATTTGTTAATCGCCCATGATTTCCACAACCCTAGTTGTGGATTTAGTTACCCATGCATAGAAGAACACAATTCATAGTGGATAAACAATAAATCATGAACTTACTTTGAAAAATTCGAAGAAAAGTCAGAAATTCAACTTGAAACAACAAGAAATCGCTTAAAACCATATCCGAAAAAAGAATTTTGAATTAATGCCAAAGTTGAAAAGACCCAATCTCCAAAAAGAAACTAAGAATTAAAGTAATAGAATCCAATCCAAAAACGAGGTTTTGCACCCTATTTATAGAAAATATTGCCCTAAATTAAAAGGAAATAAAATAAGGAAAGTTTTCCAAAAAACGTGGTTGTAATCGACGACCTCCACAGAAGGTCCGTCAATGAAATAACGGACCGTTGACTGCCTCCGTCATTCCAGACTTAGCATCTTTTTTTCTCCTTCAACTGGCCTCTTCTCTGAATCAATTTACAGAACAATAGAACGGTTCATCGATAATTCTACGGTCCATCGATGCCTTCTGTCGTTCCATACTTAGACTTTCTTCGACATCGGGTACTGAGACTATCTTTAATACAATCGACGATTCAACAGGATGGACCGTCTATCAATCGACGGATCGTCAATCCTTCCGTAGCCCCACATTTGATCAGATTTCCCCGAGTTTCTTCGATGCCTAAACTTTCAGTTGACGGTCACCATCTAAGGTTTGTCGATGGAACGATGGGCCGTCGATGGCCTTCGTGGGTCACCTCTACACTAAATCTTAGCTATCTTTTACGTTTTGGTTTTGGACACCTTTCCTACAAAATAAAGATAAAATCATGTTAAAACTACTACAAAAAGGCTCTAGACACACACCAATCTTAGTGTAGAACTAGAGTTGTCAAGTTTCAGTTTCCAAATGAGTCAGTCATAGAGTGGAAAAGTAATTTAGCACTACCTAATGGTCGTTTTATGTCGTACCTTAAGGAAAGGGAGTTAGTTTCCAAGGTTTGTATTTATCACTTAGTCCGAGTTAATGAATCTGGTGTTAAGATACCTCATTTTCAGTCAGTTTGATAAGTAAAAAATTTTCCAGAAGTATTCCTAGATGATTTTAATGGAGTCCATCCTAAAAGCGAAATAGACTCTTGTATAGATATTCTTCCTAATACTCGTCCTATATCTATTTTTCCATATAGAATGGCTAGAAGAGCAATTGAAAGATCTCTGGGAAAAAGGTTTTATTCGACCAAGTTATGTATCAAAGCCTAGGCTACTATATTTGAACTAGACCTAGCTTGAAGAGATCATAATACCGTCACTTGACGCCAGACAACCTTTACTGCTGGCTGGTCAACCTCTTTTTGTTGTTAACTATCCCACCCCCACCCCCCACCCCCCGGTAAATTCAAAGCCTATCGTAGCATTTGAGAGTCCGAGCACGTCCATCAATAGTTCATTCGCTTACTCATTGGTTACTAAAATTCCTATTGCACAATCTATGTTTCGCAAGAAGGGGGTTATGGTGCAAGGTGTGCCACATATTAAATGGACTGAAGATGAGCTATATACAATGAATAGGATAAAAATCTTCAATATGCTACTGCAGGTAAATTTATATATGAATGGGAAGATCTTGATGAATTAAGGAGGATTGTTCCTCTACAATGTGATATTAAAGGTGGCTGCCAAATAGGATTTCGAAGTAAGAATATACTAATTCGAATGACATAACAAGCAAAATTTATCAATCTCATTTCAAAGGGAGATTGTTATATACTATGTAAGGATGGTTATTCATATTTAATCCGCACTCTCATATACGACCGAAGATTTAATATAAAAGAAGAGAGCACGAAGATTATAGCATGGATATCCTTTTCGAACTTTCTCTCCATGTACTTTGCTGAAGAGTGTCTGTTATCTTTAGCTACATTAGTAGGTAAACCTGTGCAACTTGATCTAGCTACGATTAATAAAAATCGTCTGAGTTGTGCACGAGTTACGATATTTCTGGATTTCAAAGGAGATTTTCCTAAGGACATGGTTGGAAGGATACCCTGGTAAATACATTGTCTGTCTTGTTTGGTTGGACATGGTAATTACTTGGTTGGCAGGCAATTGGTGTAATTAGCAGTGCTAGTTATACTCTCCAATTCACAGCCAGAGGCTGTGAATTATTGGTATTTGCAATTACCTGCTGATTACATTTTAATATATTTTTCTTTAACTCTATTTTTAATTTTTTTTTACTTCTATTATTTTAAGTTCTATTTTTATTTTTATTATTCTAAACATTTCTAGAAGTTTATTTTTTTAGTTATTATATTTCATTTTCTTCTCGTTCTCAAACTTACTTCATGTGATTCTATGCAACATTGTCGTATTATCATTTATATATTTTTTTATGTAATGCTTATTTCCTCATAAACATAATTTTATTAGTATTCTATTTTCAAATTAAAATAGAATTTATTGTTAAGTAAGATTGTAGACTTATGTTTTTTTTTAAAAAAATAATTAATAAATAATATTTATGTATGTAGTGTTGAAATTTGCTATAAGAGTATTATGTTAATTTTTTTGTTTTGAATTTATAACTTATGTTATATTTTCATTTTCATTTGTTTTAGTAATATTGAATTCACATTGCAAGTCATTTTTTTTTATTATACTTGATAGATTATCTTTTTGTCGAATATTTAATAACTTATGACTTAGTATTGGGAAAATGCATCTCCCAACCTATGCCCGAAATTCCAGAGACACACTTATACTATACTAAGGTCCTATTACCCCCCTTCCCCGAACTTATTTTAGAAATAATTTTCGATCTCTTTTCAGCCTACGTGGCACTAGTTTGAAAAAAAATGTCACACGTGTTGAGTCCACAAAATAGTGTCACGTAGGACGAAAAAGAGTAAAAAATACTTTATAAAATAAGTTCAGGGGGATAATAGGACCTTAATATAATATAAGTGTGTCTCTGAGAATTCGGGCATATGTTTGGGGGATACTTGTGCATTTTCCCTTATTATTTATATGTTAATCTTTTTATCGAACATACATTTCACAACGTTCATAGAAACTTCATACTTTTAGTTTATATGATCAATTCAATTCAAATATATTAATTTGAAAAATATAAATCAATAATTTGTTCATAATATTAGTTAAGAACATATGTTTATTAAATAAAATATTTTCAGAAAAGAATATATATCTTAAATATTTAATTTAATATTATCTATAAAATTTTTATTTGTATAGTATAAATTTTAAATAATTAATTTTTATTTTTAAAATTTAATATAATTTTATGATTGCAATTATGGATCCAAACACAACATGTGTAATTACATTGTGGCATCAAAACAGGACATCAGTAATTACAGTGTAATTGCACTATGGCAATCAAACATGTCAGTGTAATTACTGGCTGGTAATTAATATCCAATAATTACACTAATTCCAATTATCAGGTGGCTTTCCAAACACACCCTAAATCAGTTGTGATAGACATTGTGAATGATACTACAAGAGATAGTAGGAAAGAGGTCGTGGAAATAAAATATGATTACGTCCCTATGTATTGTAATGAATGCAAGATGCAACGCTATGCTATATGAAGATTGCAGAAATAACTCCAAGACAAATAATACAGGATTTCAAGGAGTGATGGAAAAAAGGATTGCAGAATCAGCAGTTCGAAGAACCCACAATTCCTTTTGCCCACAGGTTCCTGAAAGGGAAAGCTCGAGTACTGTCAAGTGGTAAAGTAGTTAGAGATCCAGGTGTGTGGATAGTTACGAAGCAAAAGTCTCCAATGAGCAACGTCCACTGTTGGAGAACAAATTTGCTGCATTAGCAGAGGAATCTTCTACAAATGAAGCATCTAGCTGTCACAATAACATTGAGACAAATTCCACAGATAGTGTTAAGGATCACATCAACTGTATTACCATTCACCAAAGGTCCTAATGCTAAAATTAATCAACAGCAACATGAAGAATCTTCAAAACCATGGGTCACTTGGAAATCAAAATGAATCTTTTAATATCGCAGGACTCGAACATCCTGCACCATCCAGCCATAGTCATAGTCAAGTAGAACATAAGAAAAATAAAGTTGCAGATGATCAGAAAGAGAAGCAGTTTAATCGTGAATTAGAGATTAATGTCATAAACGTTCAAGTCATATCAGATTCCAAAGAGCAAGATAATCAAGTCAACAAAGAGTTCACATGTAGTAGTAGCACAACTGGTGAAAAAAGGGAAGAGTCATCTACTGGGAATACTGTGATAGGGATAGGAAATGCAGATTTGGTTGAAATGGAAGTTGAACAGGAAAACGCTTTGGCAATTATGGAGATACCAAAACCATTGCAAACTAATGAACTATTTATGTTTATATTCTCCTAACAAAGTTCTGAATAATATTTTTACCCACAATGTAGGGGAAGTGTAATGTAATATCTCAGATTCTAATCAAATTGCTAAAGGCATTGTGGAAACAGAGGAATTTGATGAGATGTGGGATGCTATCCCATTGGAAGCTGGTATTGCCACCATTAATGACGAATGCAAGGAAAGGAAAGAAAAATTGTAATGGAGAGAAGGTGTTACCCACTGGAGTTCAGCCTAAAAGATCCAAATCAGTCTCTAGTTATCAATGAACGCCCTCATTTGGAATATTAGGTCGTTGAAGTCTCAACAAGATTTTCAAACAGTAAAGATACTTCATAATTATCACATGTTCACTTTTATTGGCCTGCTGGAACCATTTCAACATATTAATGAGATTAATAAGTATAAGAGAAGGTTGAAGATGACATTAGCCTTGTCTAATTGCAATGGCAAGATTTTGTTATTCATTAATCATGATATTTTTACTTATGTACTGAGGGATACTGTTCAACAACTCAATGTGCAGTTACATGATCAAAATAAAGCTCTCAACTTTGTGGTCACAGTAGTTTATGCCAAGTGTTCAACAAATAAGAGGTTGACATTATGGGATGATATTTATCAAGTTGCAGCTACTATGCCAACTCCATGGTTGATAGGAGGGGACTTTAATTTTGTATTGAAATATAAAGAAAAGATTGGTGGTTTACCAGTATTTGATGCTAAACATGAGGACTTTGAAACCTATATATCTTCTTGTGATCTTACCGAAATTCCTTTTAAAGGGAGTCCAATTCACCTGGTGGAATGGTAGAGTAGGTAATGACTGCATTTTTGAAAGGTTGGATAAAATTCTTGTAAATCAAGAGATGCAGGAAAAGTTTAATCTTATGGAGATGGAAAATCTTTTTAGAACCGATGCGAAGACAGATTGTCCAGACATAAGAAACCTTTTTGGTTTTCTCAAATTCTGGACAGAAAATCCTTCTTTTATTGAGGTGGTAAGGCAGAATTGGTGTTCAAATGGACCCCAAAACCCTTTATTGGAGTTTAAGGCTAACATCAAGAATGTGAAGTCTACGTTGACTAAGTGGAGTAAGGATACTTATGGAGACATATTCAAGCAATTAATAGTCACGGAAGACATTGTCAAGATCAAGGAGATACTGTTTGAAGAAGTTTACCACTCTACAGAAAATAGAGAAGTGTAACAAAGAGCCCAAGCAGAAGTTCAAAAATATTTTCATTTTGAAGAAATCTTTTGGCAGAAGAAAGAAGGATATGATTGGTTTCAAAATGGTGACAAAAATATTAGATTTTTTAACAGTACTGTAAAGGGGAGGAGGAAGAGATTGCATCTTAATAGAATTCAAAATTCTGAGGGCACCTGGATAGAGGTGCAAAAGGACTTTGTCTACAATGGAAAAAGTTAGAAGTACATTTTTTAACTTAAATGGAGATAGTACAAGTGGTTCTGATGGGTTGACAAGAAGATTCTATCGGAGTTGTTGGGAAGTAGTAGGTAATGATATGTTTAAAATGGTTAAAGTGTTTTTCAGAGGTAATACTCTTCCTAAGTCTATTACTCCTACTAACTTGGTTCTATTACCTAAGAAGGAACATATCCAGTTTTTCACAAACTTGAGGCCAATTAGATTAAGTAATTTCATCAATAAGATTATTTCAAGAATTGTGCATGATAGAATTGAAGGGTATCTGTCTAAGTTGATTTCTTTGGATGAATCTGGTTTTGTAAAGGGTAGAAATATCATTGAAAATCTTCTACTGACACAAGAAATTGACTGAGATTCGAAAAAGAGGTAAAACAACATATATTGTAATAAAGTTGGATATGACAAAGGCATATGACAGGGCTTCATGGTTTTATTTGATGAAAGTGTAAAGAATAATGGGCTTTACAGAAACTTTTATGGATTTGATCTGCAGATTATTGTCCAATAATTAATATTCTGTATTAATTAATTGACAATTGCATGGTTTTTTTCTTTCCACCAGAGGGGTTTGTTATGCGGTATTCGAGATAATACGAGAAAATATAAACGCGAAAAACAAGACAACAGATTTACGTGGTTCACCAATAAATTGGCTACGTCCACGGGAAGAGGGGGAGCAGTTTTATTATGGAGAGGCAAAAACAGAATACAGAATAGGGTTTGCCATAGCGTCTATATATAGTGCTAAGCTACGCCCTAACAGGCTTGGGCCCAAAATACAGAATTGACAGATAATTAAGGGCCCAATACAACAACATTGTATACAGAATTGACCCCCGTTCTTTCTGCTGTAACGGATCCGATTCAAGGCATTCAACAAATCTCCACCTTGACTTGAATTCTCCAAACAGATTCTTCAGACGCACTATGATAGTGCCAGGCCTCCCCCTCTTCCTCAGAATTGCCCCGCAGGGCAATTAACA
>NC_028648.1:40816534-40905793 GCF_001406875.1 Solanum pennellii | reverse complement strand
GTTACGGCTAGAACTACACCCGTCAAGATGAACACCTCTTTCTAACCTGGTTCAATCATCGATCATCAAACCACTGAACCTGACTCCATCATTGAATCTGGCTCTGATACCACTTGTTGGGTGGTCTTGGGCCTTCTCAACCCAAAAGCTAGCTCAAAGGTTAAGGCTTTCCCTCACACTTATAAATTGACCACCAGCCCCTTCCACTTCCGATGTGGGATAACCCAACAATGATACCAATTTGTTAGGTTTTATTTGTCCTAAATTTCTTACCATAAATAGGTTTTCCTTTAAGGAAAAGGTTTTGAATTGACTAATCCTTTTCTTGTAGGAAAAGGTTTAGGACTCTATAAATAGAGGCATGTTCCTTCTAACTTAATCAGCATTCACAATGTAGTCTTAAAGACTTTGAGAGTTTTGGTTAGGGGGAGAATTTATGGGTCACAAGCTTGATAGGTTATCACTTGTGTGAACCTCCCATGTATTCCGAGTGAATTGGNAACCTGGTTCAATCATCGATCATCAAACCACTGAACCTGACTCCATCATTGAATCTGGCTCTGATACCACTTGTTGGGTGGTCTTGGGCCTTCTCAACCCAAAAGCTAGCTCAAAGGTTAAGGCTTTCCCTCACACTTATAAATTGACCACCAGTCCCTTCCACTTCCGATGTGGGATAACCCAACAATCTCCCCCTTCACACATCGGGCCTTGGGCTGGAGAGAACGACAACCCAGTTCCTCCCGGTGGGCTGAGACTTGGTGACAACCTGGGCTCTGATACCAATTTGTTATGCGGAATTCGAGATAATACGAGAAAATATAAATGCGAAAAACAAGACAACAGATTTACGTGGTTCACCAATAAATTGGCTACGTCCACGGGAAGAGGGGGAGCAGTTTTATTATGGAGAGGCAAGAACAGAATAAAGAATAGGGTTTGCCATAGCGTCTATATATAGTGCTAAGCTACGCCCTAACAGGCTTGGGCCCAAAATACAGAATTGACAGATAATTAAGGGCCCAATACAACAACATTGTATACAGAATTGACCCCCGTTCTTTCTGCTGTAATGGATCCGATTCAAGGCATTCAACAGGGTTAAGCAAGGAGATCCTCTTTCTTCGGCTTTGTTTAGTTTGTCAGCTGAAGTTCTTGCTAGAGCGTTGAATGCTTTATTTGAGGATGGTCGTTTTGTGGGATATGGGATGTCTAAGTGGAGTACGAAGATTAATCATCTTTAATATGCAGATGATATCCTTATTTTTACGTCTACTGATAGGTATTCTTTGAAGAAGATAGTATAATTTTTACAAGCTTATGGACACAATCAGGACAAAAAATCAACAAGCAGAAGAGTGGCTTTTTCATGCATTAGAATGCAGCTGCAACACATAAGCAATTGGTTGGAGAGTGCACAGGTGGTAAATTTTCATTGAAGTATCTTGGTTGTCCTATTTATCATACCAGGAAAAGAAAGATACATTATGCGTGTCTAATTCAAAAGGTTAAGTCAAGGTTACAGGCTTTGAAAGGTAACATGCTCTCTTATGGAGGGAAAGAGGTTCTTATTTGTAGTGTTCTTCAAATTGCACACACAAGTGTACGTGGTCGAGCAAGTAACATAGTTTCTTTTGAAACGAGTTATCGTTCCCAAGAGACTTATGATCAACTTATATCCGCACTTGATTCCACAATTAATCAAGAAAAGTAACTATTTCACGGGTTGAATGTTTTATGGCTAACTAACTATGATGTATTAAATTTAAAGTAAATAATAATGAACGACTTTGATGAGATGTTTCAACCAAGATTAAAAGCAATTCCAGTGCTACAACATATAATGAATATCATGTATTGTATGATCGGGCTAGAACTAACTTGAGTTGTCAAATTACTAGTTTATAGGGTTAATTGTATGATCCGAATTAACCACCTCTCGTCGCCTACCCTAGTTAGCTATCTAACTATATCGTTGAGCGGGGATAAATAAACTAACTGGGGAACATTTATATTTCATACCTATTTCGTAACCAATCAAGGTGTTCGTCATTTGGGCGTCACTTCTAAACACTAATCGCCTCAAATTAATGGGCTGAGCGAGCTCTCTATATTCTTTGGTCTATCTAACCTCTCCTATGGTCAATTAAAGTTTGGACACTAGATTTATTCCTAGATGGCCAGTCAAGAAATAGTAAAGCAAGAATATAGAAGTAATTTGAATTGACAACCAAAGATTATTTCACAAAGCTCACATAATCAACAATCATTTCATAGCTGCATTCCCAGAATTAGGGTGTTTAGCTACTCATGCTCATATTAATCATGAAAGAGTAATTGTTCCTAAACAAATCCTTAAAAATAGAAGAGTTAAGATGATTACAAACTTGATTCTTGCCCTTTCATACTCAACAAAGATCGAACCCTCCAAATAGCAGCCCTAGGATCTATTTATAATAGTAGATAAAGTTTAATACAAATCCTAGATGAATTAGAACTCCTAACTAGTATTTAAAACTTGGAAAATTCAGATTTCGCTTGGGGTGGCGCGCCTCTATCATGCCTAGCTCAATATGAAGAATTCTCCTCTTGGCGCGGGCGCTTCAGTCGCGCCTCAGCAATATCTCTGTACGACAAGATTTGGCTTGGTGCACAGTGCAGAGCGCCTCAATACTGTCTTTGAGCGACAGGCCTTGGCACGGCACGCCGTACAGAGCGCCTCAACTGGGTACTTCCACACTTGGTCATTTTTTCACCTCAGTCCTTTTTCCTTTTTTTTTCCTTCGCTCCAGCTCCATTTACTCCAAGAGTTCCTGAAAGTACTAATCATATATGTGAGAGCTCAATCAATCACAAAATCAAGCTAATAGCTAAATATAATCTTTAAACAACCCTAAAATATGGACAATCATTGACTACTTAGGCGTATAAATTTGCCTAAGATCAACACCCCACACTTATACGTTTGATCCTCAAACAATCTTTAAAACATTAACTCTATTTCACCACCCCTTGGATTTTATTGCTTTCCCTATATTCAACCAAACATTTTAAATCATGATCGTGTAGTATACTTTGGATGCAACAATTTTTCACAACACATTCTCAAAGAATGACTCCTTTCTGGTTTAATGCAAACTCGTACTAACACATAGGTAAATAACCTTCTATATGTCATAAATTCCCTCTCTTGTTTATATATTTAATAAAGCCTTTCTCTCAAATCATATCTCAACCTCAAGGCTTGTTTCTTTACAAACTATCAGCTCACACTCACAAGTGAAGTTCTTACTTTTCTCAATATGCCATAAGCTTGCCCCCAGTGTGTCTTAACACTCACAATGTACTTCTCAAGGAATCAAGAGGACTTGCATTGGGTTGTAATGTTTGTTTTAGGTGAGGGATTTTTCAGAATTCGCTACAGGGACTACTCAACCCTAATGCACATGTTGTCCGATAACACACACCTTCTTTCAACTAATCCTTTCCTGTAATACACCTTCATGATTAAGTGCCCTGTTTCGCTCCATATTTCCCCTTATTATTATAATTTTTTTCACAGCTTTTGCCCTAGTCACCTAAACTCTAGATTTTCATCCGAATAAGGTGCACATTATCCTTGATAGGATCAGGTCCAATGTTTCGAGCATCATCTTGGATTAGCCACCCTCAATTTTGGTTAAGGTGCACATTGTCCCTAAGGACCAGGGCCACCTTAGGAATTTTTTTCCAGATAATGTACTAATTTTCCCTTAAGACGGTCGTCATCCATCTATCATTGGGAACTATCACTCCTATGACAACTCTAAGACTCGATAAAGCGATAAACTAGTCCTATACGATTCAAAGGGACAATCCTCGATCAAAGTACCGAAAACAAACTTTGAGGAACCCAAAAGAAAAACAACTAACTAAAGACTAAACTAGACTCAATAAAATGGTAAACAACTATATACATATAAAATATACCTTCACCCCACACTTAAAGATAAACATTGTCCTCAGTGCAAAAAATCAAACAAAGTGAAAGGGTAATAGTACTTCCTATAGCCTTTACGTCTCGTCGTTGTCTTGGTCGAATGCCATTAAGGCATTCGCCTCATCACCAGCTTCATCATCCTCCTCATCATCCATGGCATCATTAGAAGTATGCTCATCATCATCCACCAGCTCAAAAAATGCCGGGACAATATTACACAAATATGCAGCACTATCAATCAAGGGATATCTCTCCGCTAGAGTGTCCACCTCATCAACAGTAAGTGGGCGACCTTCAACTCATAGCTGAAACTCGTCCATCCCAAACATGAGAGCCAGCACACTATCATCCCTGTGTTGCCTATCCGGAGCAGACAAAACAGGCCATGAGATGTGTCAAGCGCCTTTGAGCGCGTGACATCCACTTATTTACACGTCAAATCCGGGTGACTCTCAACATTCATGTGTAACTCCACTTCTTCAATAGCGTGACTGCGTAGAAACCGAGTGATTAACCCCCCATAACAAAATCACCTTAGAAAATTATTCCTAAATTTCATCATGTTTTTGCACAAAATCGCCCCACATTAATTGGCATCCCCTTCATCAGCATGTATACTAACACCACCCTATCTTGGGTTATGTCAGTAAAGTGTTTAGCGGGAAGTAACACGCTACATACTATTTTCAACCATACCCGGGCAACTTGATAAAAATTTGCAAAATGGAGGGTGTTGGGCCTCCCCGTATCTTTATTTCTCTGCCATCTAGCGCTAGACTCGACCCCACATAAAGTGTGTGGGAAATCCCTATACAGGGGTTTATCCTTCAATTCGTTAAATAAATCAGCATTACAATATGGGGTCCCCAACACTTCATTCAAAATTCGAGCAGAAAATTGAATAACCTTTCCCCTCACTGGTACAACCTTATACTTAGTCTCAGTCAACTAGTTAGCATAAAATTCACGCACCAACATCAAATTACAATCTCTGGAATTGTCATAAATAAATCTCAAACCTAATTCATTGACAGTTCGATATATTGTGAGTAATTGAGATTGTAGTCGATCTCATTGACGTACTGCTTCGACCATGTACTTAGCTTCCCGCCAGCATTCGAACCACTCCCAACCATACCACTCAACATCCTTCTTCCCAAAATTTTGCATCTGTTCTCGACCACTAGCGGACCCAAATACTGCTCTTTGACCCTGTCACATTTTTCGTCTTAGGTGTCATCCCAATCTGTGAAACAAATGAAAAAGCAAGAAAAAGTGTTAAATGAGGGGGGGTCAGATGGAATGTGGGAAAAAGAAGAAAAAATGGGTTATGGAATAAAGAAAAAAAAACGGAGAAAGGGAGATTATATAGAAATGGAGGTAGAGAAAGAGGTGGTGAGAAGTTAATGGGGGGAGTTAAAGGTTGTTAATGGGAAAAGGGGAATATTTTGGGAAGATGAAGAAGAGAAGTGGGGTGTTATAGGGAGTTGAAATGGTGGAATAGGTGTTGAATAGGGGAGCTAGGATGTTTTATGGAGAGTGGGTCGGGTAAATTCTGGGTTAAACTCAAAATTAATGAAAAACTGGGTGTAGGCGCGATAGAGGCGCGGCGCACCAAATAGGGCACCTCAGAAGAGCCTCAGTCTGCCAGGCCTTGGCACGGTGCGCTTGCCAGTGCGCTAGGCTTGGCGCGACAGAGGCGCAACGCGCTTGAGAAATGACTCAGTCCACCAGGCCTTGGCGCGGCGTGCTTTCCAATGCTCCAGGCTTGGCCTGATAGAGGTTCGGCGCGCCTGTGAAGTGACTCAGTCAACCAGGCCTTGGTGCAGCACGCTTTCCTGTGCGCCAGACTTGGCGCAATAGAGGCGCGGCGCACAAAAGTGCCTCAGTCTACTTGGCTTTGGCGCGGCACGCTTGTCAGTGCTCCAAGATTGGCGCTATAGAGGTGCGGCACGCCTGAGAGTTGCCTTAGCCTGCCAGGCTTCTTTTGAAGGGTTTTTGATTTTTTAGAGTCGCCACTTAATTTAAAATAGAATTAAGAAAACTATTGTTTTTAAACAGCTTAACAGAGAAAATTGTTTGAAAACAATTAAAGGGTTCGGGGATTCAAATAAATGTTTTAGAAAGGTGTTAGGCACCTAAACCGTTCAGCTTAATTGCGGTTATCCGACAACTAACTTTTGGCTAAGACTTGCTTGAAACTCTATTGAAAATTATTTGAAAGCGAGCTTCATAATATAAACAAAACTTGTATATCTAAAAATTATTATTTTTTCGATCTGGAATAATTTCTACGTTGTAAGAAAATCGATCAATAAAATCTTTGGCCACTGCATCCAGCTGGGCCATTGCCTGGTCTCATGCGATGTGAACCATTCAAGAGCTTCTCCGCACAGGCTTCAGCTGAAGATCCACATCAGTAGAGCTTCATCCCTTCCAACTCCCACGAGCTGGTCACAGTAGGCTCTCAAGTGAGCCATAAGATTTCCTACTCCTCCAAAGGTGTCAAACTTCAGGATTTTGAACCCTTCTGGAAGGTTCAAATTTGGATGAATACATCAGTCTTCATAATTAAGCCCGGCAATATCAGGGACGCATTGAAGCTCTTTCATGTCTCTCTTGATCTCTTCCTTTATGTTGACTTTTACCTCTTCCTTCGCCCTCCACTCCTTTTCTTGTTACTCGTAATGGTCCAGCTCAGAACCGTGCACATCGTGCTCGGCAGGGATGGGAATTTCAAAATGGATTTTTTTGGTAAGGGTGGAGCTACAGAGAGACTCTGAGCATTTTGAGCGGTTTGATAATTTGGTAGTTACGACTGAGGATTGGTATTCAGATTTAAGTGGTGGTGGGGTTTTTGGGGATTGAAAGTATTTTGTTTTTGATTTTGTGGTGGTGGAGCGGTTTGGTGATGGGTATTTAGAGGATGGGATGACATTTGGGGGTGGTTGTTTTGAAGAAGAGGTGGAGTTTGGTAGGATGCATAAGCATATTGGGGATTTTTGGTTAGTCAGATCTACAACCGACGGATTCTGAATAGGTGTAGATGGCTGGTTCTGAGCTGGATCCATATTTTAGGAAGGGAAGCGGATTGGAGGCCTCCCATCAACAGCGTTAGCAGCAAATCCTGGTGGAGGCAGCTCCTGTCTCCTTTACATTTCTACTCTCATCTCTGCAATCTGTTGCATCAGCTGTAGAATCAACTCATTCTAGTCTGCTATAGTGGGTTGAGCCACCACAACATCAGTAAGACTCACTTCTTCATTATTATCCCCAATAACAGCCTTTCCTTTGTCTAGGGAAGGAATCTGCGGGACCTTTTGATCTGGTGAAATAAGGATGAAATGCTAACTTTCGATCGACACAGATCAATTTCAAAGTACCTGAGAAGGAAAACAACTCAAAGGCAGTTTTGTCAGTACAAATTTAGAGTATAAAATGCATAATATCACATAGAGAGAAGATAAACACACAATTTGCTTTGTTTGAGGATATCTTCAACCCACGAGAGAGGACGGAAACACATTTTTAACAAGCAGGAGTTTGCTTGTTTTAGTTTTGACGTCGTCTCAGAAAATCTAAATCACATTGAGCTACGATATTTCGCGACTTCTCTTTGACGTCCATTGATCTGGCCTTCGTATCTGCTCAAAATCATGAAGAGGAGAATGAAATATTTTTAAAGGACAGGGGCCGGGCCTGGGAAGGCTGCCTACGTATCTCACAAAGAGAATTCAGGCCCAACGTAGTTCGAGTACAAAGAAAATATTTCCATTCATTCATTCATTGTGATTACAAGGAAACTTAAAAGCAACAAAAGAGTTTCAGAGATGGAAATGACGACAACACGCTAGTCATTTCTTTCTTATTGTAGCGTTAGTCTACTCCTTTCAGACGACCTAGGAATGGCGGTTTGTAGACTATTTCCTCGTCGTCGTCTTCCTTAGTCAATTCAGGGTGAGCATTGTCGGGACCACTACCGGTTCCTTGCTCATAGACGGGGTATTTTTCGCCTATTTTCCGAAGTTTATCAATCATGTTGCTATGGAAGGCTTTGTTCTTCTTCCTCAGTTTGGTCATCCCTTATCTCATGGAGGAGAAGCCTTCCATTTCCACTGTCAGCTCCTTATCGAGTGACATGCTTTTAGCTAACAGAGCGGCTGTCTCCGATTCTATCCTCGCCTCTCTTTCTTGCACTTTCAATCGAAGCATGTCCAACTTCTATTGCAAGTCCTCCGTCTCCATCTCAACATCTTTCTTTCTCTTCGTCTGTGATGCAAGATTCTCATCCAGCGTTGCGGTTGCAGCTTTGTAGATTGCGGTGTCCATGTCGCCTCTGAGCCCTTCTTCCTTGGCTTCTTAAATTTCCCGAGTGATCTTTTCTATCCTCATTTGTAGTTCTTCTCCAGTGAGTTCCATATGGATGTTCTTACCTTTGTCCATAGCAGTGATTTTGCCTTTCCTGAGATGGTAGAGTAATGTTTTAGGATTTGTGGTATAGGAGGTGGTCTTTTGAGTGAGAAACTTGAGACTTGGAAATTTAGGTCGGACATCTGTAATAGTGGCTTCTGTATATTCTTTGGAAATTTATGGATAGGATTGGGTTTACGGTATCCTCATTCATAGCAACATAGCACATAAGCAGCTAAACACACATACATCGTGTCCTAAAACATACAGGGGGACCCTTTTGTGCAAAGGGTAGGCCTAGCTTATTTGAATGATGTACATGTGAATTTAAACAAAATAAAAAATTCCCCCTCAAAATAAATTTTACTAGTGAATAATAATAATGTTCAAAAAGGGGAAATAAATATTAAAGTCAAACCCACGCAGGGGCCATTTGAAAGTGCAATAATGGCAGCCCACGCAAGGGCTAAAAACAATGTAAATACATATAAAAACCCACGCAGGGGCGAAGTCCGCTATCCCGCTCTAGATGATACTGCTCCGTCGCCGTCCTCATGAGTCTTGTATTTTTGAAACATATATCTTAACATCAGCAAGAATCCTTCACCCAGGCGTCCTTTGTCTTCCAAGCTTTTATATTGCAACCTCTCGATTTTCTCCTTGATCTAGGTATCGAAATCATCATAACCAAGTCTCAGTCTTTCCACATCTTGAGTCACCCTCTCAAGAGTATCTTGGTTCTCGACAAACATAGCATAGACCTCTTGGGCCTCTTTCTTTACCTCTTGTAGCTCGGCCACTACTTTGGATTCTCTGTCCTTTACGCTGTGAAAGCTACGTGGGGTTTGAGAGGAGAAGTTTTGTATGTCCTTCTTCAGCCATTCTTTGTAACCCTTGTCATATCCAGCATTGAATCGGTCAGGGGCGATAGTGTCTTTATCCATACGCTTTGCACTTTTCCATTCGCTGAACATTTCAAATGCGTCGTGCACTCTATCATCTCCAATATCGTACTCATAAGCTCTATAGTACGCTTCTCTCGGTATAGTTTGTCTCCTTCCAAACTTTCGCAAGACTCGAAAGGGTGCATAAGGGCAAATTCCCCAAAAACATGGGAGAGGAAGTACAATCTGTCTGCGTCTCTCCACAACGACTTCTTTGGAGATGAAACGGTCAAGCATCCATTGGAGATTCTCTTCTCTTAATTCGGAAAAATTTGAGCCTATCTCCCCCTTGTTCTCCGACTGTTCATATTTGCCCAGTACAATAGGTCATTCAAATCCTTAAGGGTATTCTTGTTGTCAAGGGTATGCAGCTCTTGAGTCCCAACACCATTCGCTAAATGACTGAGGATCCACCACTGAAGGAGTAGGTTGCATCCTTGGAAGTATCGATGTCCCTCTTTACACTTTCCCAAGGCTCGATACATGTAGGAAAAGATGACCGGAGCTATAGGGCAGTATTTTGTTGTCCCTTGGTTTTCATACCTTTTTAACAAGGTATGCATGAGTGTTATAACTCGGGTATTGATACTCAGACTAGGACCATGAGGGAAGACCATTGTTCCCAACAATGCCAGAACGAATGCTAGAGGATGAATCTCATTCCATTCTCTGTAAGAGACCTTGAACTCTCGGTTGTAAGTAAAGTAGAAGCTTTCATGTCCAAATCGGGTATAAAGATCTCTTAATGCCACATGGGATTATTGGCACCAGTAGGCAAAGTCTTTTCTCAAACCAAACCAGTCTGCAATATCCTCTATAGAAGGCTTATTAGGGATGAAGATGTCTTCTTGTTTTCTCGCTCTCCTTTCTATCCCGTACCTACCGTGTCTATACAATCTCTGATCTCCTCCAAAAATGGGGTAATTTTGGTGATTCCGAATCGAAACACCATCCTTTGGCTATCCCAATATCCCGTAAGTATTTCAACCTGTTTTGGCCAACCGTTTATGTTGATCAATTCTGTTAATGCACCCACGTATTTGTTGAGGGTTCTTCTATGATCCCCATCCAAATTATCATACCACATCGTGAGTTGAGGTGGCGCTGAGACGACCATGTCGAACTTTGGAAAACGGTCCATATCTGCAAAACAGAAACTAGTTAGGTTTACCCACCCCGAATTGGTTTTCACACATACATTATTCAAATGTCAAATAGTATGATGTGTCATAAGGTCGGAGACCTTAGACACGATTTTGGCGATTTTCTACTAAATGGACTTAATACACCTTGGGTATTAAGCCATCTTAGGCTAATGCTTAATTTTGGTTTTGGTTTCGCTCTAACCTAGGCTTACTAGAATGGTTTTCAAATTGACGGTTACCCGAGTCGGACAAACATCACGGTGAAGCTACCAAACAAAGTTGGATAACCGCATTCCAACTATTTGTTTGATACCTCCAAACAAATTTTGTGTATTTCTGAAGAAAGCCGTGGAAAGCCACGTAACTTTCATTTTTCTAATGCATACTACTTGCCGTTTGACAGAAAAACTCCGTGGAAATGCAACATATTTAAAACTAGGGTAAACTAAACAAGTAAATAATTTAACACAAATAGCCAAATAACGTTAGTTTTAAGGTTAGAATCCTCCTTATCCCCAGCAGAGTCACCATTTCTGTTTTATCCGATTTCGGAAAAATATTTTGTTTGAAGGGTTTTCGATTTTTTAGAGTCGCCAATTAATTTTAAAGAAAATTAAGAAAACTATTATTTTTAAACAGCTTAACAGAGAAAATTGTTTGAAAACAATTAAAGGGTTCGGGGATTCAAATTAATGTTTTAGGAAGGTGTTAGGCACCTAAAACGTTCCGCTTAATTGCGGTTATCCGACAACTAACTTTTGGCTATGACTTGCTTGAAAATCTATTGAAAATTATTTGAAAGCGAGCTTCTTAATCTAAACGAAACTTGTAAATCTGAAAAATTATTATTTTTTAACTTGGTTCAATTTTAAGTTATGAAAACATTGTGGCGCTCGACGGGGTTGGAGTTTTTCTAACTTTAAGCTAATGACAAATAAACGAAAGCACGTAGACAATAAGGTAAAAGAGAGAGAGAGATAGATTTGGGTCCAATCCCGGGTTCTAACTTTTTGACCTGTTTATTTCGGGTTTTTTGCCCATTTCGATTTTTGTACCTGTCCTAAGTTCTAGTTATATAATATAATTATACGAAGTAAAGAAAAAACGACAAGGGTTTAGGCCCATTACGAAAAAAAATATAAAGATATAAAAATAAAGGATCTTCTACTCCGACGTCTTCGACTATCTTCAATTTTTTAAACTTTTGATCTGTACGCCGGTTTTTATGGAATGGCTCAATAGAGGGGAGTTGGGCCTTTTTGGCTCTTGAAAGCATGGAATGGGTGAGTTCTTAGTGAACTCGAACAGATTTTACATGCGAACGAGATGAAAAGAAAAGGATTAATATTCATTTTCATAATAATGAAGCTTGCATGTAATTTTTAATTAATCGATAATGGAAACAAACACACTGATGGCATAGTAACAGTACATTTTAACAATCCTTCATTGATCATATAATACCCCCTCACGCTTCCGGGTTAACACTAATTAAACTGACTTTCCTTTTTCTTCTAAAGACACAACTTGCATGAACTAAGTATAAAAATGAAATAGTGAAAGGTTATATATTAACCAAATTCAAAAAATTCAAGGAAAAGAGACGTTTGAAAAAAAACCAGCAACCCCAACAACAATGAGCAAATAACAATCCAATCGAAATCGAGAACCAACACGAAAGAAACTCACAGATCTCACAAGTAAATAAAAAGGGCACATTCTCTTGTCACACAGGGTTAAACGTACAAGAAACAAATGAAAAAAACAACTAGACATCATTTACATAACCCATAACCAAGAGAACGTAATAGGAACTCGCATACGGCATGTAATGTATAGCTAGATCATTTTTAGTAGTCTTTGAAGCCAAACAACAAAAAAACAACCATATCACTAGGGAAACACATTTAAACCCAAACACCTAGAAACAACAACTTCAGAGAACTTCAGAGAATGAGAAATCATAGGCCTATACCACGAGGTAACCAAAACAAACCAAAATTCAGCGATATGGACAAGAAAATATTAATCTAGACCCAAGAAGATGCAAAGAACAGTAAAGCAAATCCTTTGGCATCTAAGATACATAAGAAAATAATAAAAATTATTTTAACAATTAAAAAAAACAAACCAAATTGTATTGATGCCATCCACAACCAGTATGCTAACATTTGGAACAAGTAAAATAACAATAGTCGAATATGCCAAGCAAACATATTTTTTTTTAAAAAAAACTAAAAGCAGCAAAATAACTTCAGAAATTGCCTTAGATCATATAAAAAATAAACCTACATTTCCAACTTCAAAAAAAAAAAGTTAAGACGAAGAATGTAACTAAAGTTCAAACAAATCATATAGGATCATATCGAAGTCGACAATGAGTGAAAATGCAAACCAATACAATAAATTCAAAACAAAAAAAAGGGATTATGAGTCGCTCACCTTATTACGGGCGGCGAGTGAGACAACAACGAGCCAAGCAGAAACTTCTACACTCACGACAAGAGATTTTAATTGAAGAGCACAAAATTTGAAATGAAAGTTTGATATCAAAATCTTTAAGGCCAACCTTTTCGAATTCAAATCGGTTATCTTACTCAATTTTTCCCTTCTATTTTCAAGCTCTCTCCCCTAAAAATATTCTCAATTTTTTTTGCTCTAAAGAAAATTTCAGATTTCCCTTTTGCAAAAAAAAAATCCTCCTCGTTCAAGAACGGAAAGAGATGTTATCTATGATTGGAAACTAGGGTTGAAAGGGGTAGAAACGGGAATTATCTCCCAAGCTCAACTCAAAATTGTCACCATAAAAGGTGAAACAACCTTTTTCTTTGAATCTGAACAATTCCAGAAGTAGGATATGCGGATTGACGCTCCGGATTGAACGATTGTCCTTGGCAAGCCACGCGGATTGATCTCTTGTGAGCAAGGACGAATCGCGTGCCGTTGCTGCTGCAGAAACTTGTATGACTGTGGCTGCGTTAACGCGCTTTCTGGGTGACATTGCTTCTTTTGCCTCTTGCCAGTCGCTGCAAGCAAATAAGAAAAGGAAAGGGGAATTGGGTCGGGTACGCAAGAAGTAAAAGGGTGGAGGCTTGGTGTTTTTTGTTTTTTTTTGGTTTGGGCTAGGTTTGGGGTTTATTTTCGATGGGCTTTGACAAGAGTTGGCATTGAAATAAGGTGGGTCGGAAAAAGGGTATTTGGCCTGCCAGAATGTCCCAAAACTGGTTGTAGACAGATTTAAAGGAATGTCGACCGAAAATGCTACTTAATTGAAGACAAAAAACAACTGAAACTTACAAAAGACGAATTAATATGAATTAATTAACGAGCTTCTTAAGGTTAATAAAAGTAAAATAATTAACTTGGTTACGAAATAACTGGCTAAACGAAAACATTGTGTATCTAAATAGCTAGCCCAATATTTATATAAGATAAAGTAATTGAATTTAAATAGTTATACAAATAATCACGTAAGACATATATGCTAGCTAAAACAATATAAAAGCGTCAAAACCTTATTTTAAATAACTTGTAACCAAACATTTATTTATTATTATTATTTTATTTTATTTATATGATATTAATTTATAAAATTAATTATTTAAAAAAATTGTTAAACTCGAGAAGCTTAGTTAATTATTATCGAGAAGGGTCAAAATTTGGGTGTCAAAAACCTTATCTCTAGGGTTGAAGGTACGAGTTACTATGTGCTTGTGAGCTTCTCATGCCATTTTTTTTTTTTTTTTTTATAAATCTTGGCATTCTCATAGGCGTGGATCCTAATCTCTTCAACTTCATGCAGTTGATTTACTCTCTTTTTGCCTGCTAGCTCTGAGTCCAAATTTAGCATTTTTATGGCCCAATAATTTCGATGGAAAAATTCTGCTGGAAAGTGACATGCTTTTCCAAATACGATGTGGTAGGGAGACGTCCCTATAGGGTATTATATGCAGTCCTATATGCCCACAAAGCATCATCCAACTTCTCGAACCAGTCTTTGCTTTGTGCATTCACCATTTTGTGCAAAATCTGCTTGACTTCTCTATTCAATACTTCCACTTGGCCACTAGTTTCAGGGTGATAAGTTGTATCAACCTTGTGGAGAACACCATACTTATCAAGGAGGTTTTTAACAACATTGTTAATGAAATTTTTACCTCCATCACTTATGATAGCTCTTGGAGTGCCAAAACGAGTGAAAATGTGCTTCTTGATGAACTTGATCACCACCCTTGAATCATTAGAAAGAAGAGTGACTGCCTCAACCCATTTGCTCACATAATCAACCGATACAAGTATATAGAGGTTTCCATTTGATGGTGGAAAGGGACCCATAAAGTCAATACCCCACACATAAAAATTTATACCTCCAATATATTGCTGAGGGGCATCTCATGTCTTCTTGAGATGGTACCCAATCTTTGACACCAATCACACCCCTTCACAAAAGTAATAGAATCTTTAAACAAAGAGGGCAAACAAAAAACAAGATTATAGTACCTTATGGGCAGTGTGCTCTCCTCCATGATGGCCTCCGTATGGGCTTGCATGACAACTCTCCAGAACTTTGTAAACCTCAGTTCTCGAAATGCATCTTCTCACTACCCTATCAACATCTTTCTTGAACAAGAAGGGCTTATCCTTGATGTAGAACCTATCATCATGACATAGCTTTTCTTTGGTTGAGTGGGTTTACCCGAAGGATAATCTCCACTCACTATTAAGTTCACAATGCACGCATACCATGACACTTTAGAGATGTCCAAAGCCATTTATTGCTCATCCGGAAACTCTTCCCATATTTTCTCAACTTCATTCATATGTGAGAATTCCTCTAACCTAGATAAATGATCAACTATTTGATCCTCTGTACCTTTCCTATCCTTGATTTGAAGGTCGAATTCATGGAGAAGCAATATCCAACGAATCAACCTTGGTTTAGCATCCTTTTTATTGAATAGGTACCGAATTACTGCATGATCAGTGAACTTAATTACTTTGGTACCCCTCAAATAAGATCTAAACTTGTCGAAGGCAAATACTAGAGCTGCATCTCCTTTTCAATAACTGTGTAGTTTGCTTGTGTGGAGTCAAGGGTTTTGCTTGCATAGTAAATAGAGTGGAAGCCTCTATTCTTTTTTTGACCCAACACTGTACCCACTGCCACATCACTAGCATCACACATGAGTTCAAATGGTATCCCCCAATCTGGTGCAATTAGAATAGGAGCCTCTATCAATCTCTTGTTCAACAACTAAAAAGCTCTTACTCATAATGCATCAAAATCAAACATCAACTCCTTCTCCAAAAGACTGAACATGGGTCTTGCAATTTTGGAAAAATCCTAGATGAATCTCTAGTAAAAACCTACATGGTCAAGAAAAGTACGCACCCCTTTCATAGAAATAAAAGGGGGAAATTTCTCAATGACTCCCACTTTGGCCTTATCTACTTCGAACCCAGATTTACACATCTTGTGTCCTAACATGATCCCCTCTCTAACCAATAAATGACACTTCTCCAATTTAACACAAGATTGGTGTCTTCACATCTAGCAAGTACCTTATCAAGATTACCAAGACATACCTCAAATGACATCCCAAAGATTGAAAAATCATCCATGAAGACCTCCACAAAGTCTTCTACCATATCATGGAAAATGGCCATCATACACCTTTGAAATGTCGCCGGTGCATTACAAAGTCCAAAGGGCATGCATTTGAACACATATGTGTCGTATGGACATGTGAATGTGGTATTTTATTGGTCTTGGGGTGCGATTAAGATCTGGTAAAGTAGAGCATCAAATGCCTATTGGTATGACTCAAAATATAAAACTTATGGAATGGAAGTGGGAGATGATCAGTATGGACTTTGTCACAGGTTTACCAAGGTCTCGCAGGTAGGACCATTTTATTAAGGTTATTCTTGATAGAATGACAAAAATCAACCCACTTTTTACAGGTAAAGACTACCCATTCAACATAAGATGATGCAAAGTTGTATATCCAAGAGGTAGTCACACTTCATGGAATTCTGGTTTACATTATTTTAGACAGAGGTGCATAATTTACCGCACAATTTTGGAGTTTATTCTAAAAAGGCTTGGGTTAAAGGTAAATATTAAGCATTGTGTTGATGCTTAGAAAAATGGGAAAGCAGAGCGCACTATTCAGACTTTAGAAGATATGTTGAGGGCCTTCGTGATTGATTTCAAGGGTAATTCGGATGATCACCCATCTCTCATTGAGTTTTCTTACAATAATAGTTACCATTCTAGCATCAAGATAGCACCTTATTGGAGAAGATGCATATCTCCTATTGGATGGTTTGATGTTGGTGAAGCTGGATTGATAGGCCAAATTTTGTTCATCAAGCTAGGGAGAAGGTGAAAGTCATTCAAGAGAGGTTTAAAATGGCAGAGTCTATAGAAATCCTACGTTGATTTTAGGGGAAGGGAGTTAGAGTTTGAAGTAGATGATTGAGTCTACTTTAAAGTTTCACCCATAAAGAATGAGATCTGGTAAGAAGGGGAAGCTTAGTCCCTAATATATTGTTCCTTAGAAAATATCCAAGAGGATTGGAAATGTAACTTATGAGTTGGAGCTACCACAACAGTTAGACGTGGTTGATTCGATATTTCATATCTCCATGTTGAAAAAGTGTATGGGTGATCCTTCATTAATTGTACTAACTAAGGATATTGGAAACAATGATATCTTATCGTATGAGGAGATTCATTTCATATTCTAGATCCCCAAGTTCGCAAGTTGAGAATAGAATATGTAGCATCGGTCAAAGTTATTTAAGAAATCAATATGTTGAGGAAGCTACTTGGGAGTCTGAGGAAGATATGAAGAAGATATATACACATCCCTTTGAATCCGGAGGAGATGCAAATTAAGGTACTTAGTCTCTTCTCAGTGCTCTTTAACTTATATGCCATATTTGAAAGCAAAAAAATCTGAAAATTTGAAATTTTTTGTTAGGTATGAGTTTTTAGTCAACTTCAAAAGAACATAACTCCTAGAGAAGGATGAATTAAATATTCTACGATAAATCGTAATAAATATCTTTGAATTATATTTCCAAATACCGTTAAGTTTTTGCGATTTTTAGTTTGTATGAGTGAGATATGTCCACTTGAAGTTGGGCTATCTAGATAAGGAAAGTCAAAATAAGATTTTAGAAGGGTATTATGGTCTTTTAGTTACCCAATTAAATTAACTCATTTATGGTAATTACTTATGGGTCTAAACTGAATTTTGTCAGTTGACGCACTCAAGGATTTCACAGTAGGGTTTTTGAGAAAGAACCCAAGAGGAGAAAAGAGGAGAAAGAGCAAAAGTTCAACGATCTTGAGGATTTTCTTGTGGATTTCAGCAAGGGGTGATCTCTATGAGGTATGTGAGAGATCATATAGTACTGGGTTAGTTCATCCACTCTCCAATCATGATTTATTTCAATGGATTATGTTCTTGAAGGTTTAGAAATTGAGATCTTGGTGAGTTTCGTTGAAGTTCTATTAAGTTCTTGATTTGTTTAAATTCTTGAGGAGTTTATTCATTGAAATTCATGGATTTAGGTGTAGTTTTGAGTATATTCTTTCATATTTTTACTATGTAGTCGAATCTAAGTGTATGGGGGAAATAACCAATCGAAACGAGAGTGTTTAAAGTTTAAAAATGACCAAGAAAAATTAGAGTTTTCGTGGCAAGGGTCTGGGCCGCCACGCGGTCCAGAGCTCCCCACTTAAGTGTCTGAAGTTTGGGATCTAGGGAGATGTGCCAAACAGAGCGCCAGAACATCCATTTTGATGTTTGGGCTTTGGATCCACATCCACTACTTTTTCCCACATCTTTCTGTACTAGCTCCGTCTAAACATATCTATGCTTTCTAGTTGATAAGTACACTCTAAGGAATGTATAAATAATCATAGCATTAGATCATGAGCCTTAAATCCATAAATCAATTTAGGGAAATTTTAGAGTTAGGTCAAGAGAAGTCAAGAGTCAAGTCAAAAGAAGTACTAAGGGTTTGGAAAATGAGATTTCCAAAGAGCCTTTGAGATATTTTTTAGGAAAGAGTAAACACTTCCACAATTAAGCAAGAGAGAGAAACTTTGATTTCCAAGAGGATTCTTTGAGCTAGGATTTTAGCAACTATCTCACATCACAAAAAGAAGTATGTTTTTAAGCGTAAGAGCTAGTATTATATATTGGGAGTACAATTAATCACCGATATTGGGGAGAGTTTAAACAACTCTCAGCCCCCATAAACCATTTAGCAACCATGGGTAGAAAATGGACATCATTTTTAGATTATTCCTTATTGCCCTATAGCATAGACTAGCAGATCCACTTAGTAGTCAGGTTCGATACCCTTGCCAATGCATACGATGACCCTTCTAGTGTGAGGCAAAACATTGGATCATCACAATAACTCTTACGTTATGGTTTTTGATTATATAAACTTCATATTAAGTATTTTTTATTCTTATAGACATAGTTTTATTTTTATTCTCATATACAAACAGAGTTCACATTGTATCTTTCCATACAAAAAAAGTTGCTATTTTATATTGAATTATGTTAAGTCGAGTTGAGTTAAGGGCATGTATATTCTACAAATTCCTTTTAAGCTTATGTTTTTTTATTGTTTTCCCCGGCATGCTCGTACGTTCAATGTACTGATGTCGTTTGACTTGCATCTTTTTATGATGCAGTTATAGGTAACTAGGATCAACATCCAAAGCATCTTTGATTCTAATTGATCTATGGAGTTATTGGTGACCCTTCTTTGTTTATGAGGATCAATTTTTATAGCTTTTTTCAGTATTTAGTTCATTAGGATGTCGCGGGTGTTTTCTCGACATCCATCTCAGTATAAGATGGTTCATAGATAAAACGACAAATGTTAGTTCCTTTGTTTTTTTTTTCATTCTATTATGTTGAGACTTGAGTATATTTGCCTGTTGAATATTCCTTATTAACATTCTAGTATAATGCATAAACTTATCTTTGTTGACTAAAAGTCTTCCATTGACTAAGTAAGTCATGCCAAGGGTTCTTGCTTTGAGGCATCAGTGGTTCTCAAGGGCCAGTACAGTTGAGGGCGTACACTCGAGGAATTACCCATACATTGGATTGGGTATAATAGTTTAACACAATGATAGTTTAGGCATGAGTTCCATGAGATAAACACTTGTGATTGTTAGACTTATCTGTAGTTGGCATTGATATTGGGATATTGTATGTTGCTCTAAAATAATAAGTGATTTGTGCATTCCGTATAAGTGTGTTGTCTGTATTATAATTGCTTGTGTATATTATGCTTACTGGAATGGCTGTGTGATCCTACCAGTACACTCTAGTTGTGTAGCAATACTGCACATGGTCGTTCTTTATTGAGTACAAGGCATCTTCAGGTAGAACTACCTGACCTCAGTTAGGAGATCACTTATTGAGGCATGATTCAAGGGTAAGCTAGTTCTTTGAAGCTGCCATGACTACTCTATTATTTAGTCAACTCTTTCAGGCTCAGTCTTTATAGGTAGACTTATTCATATGTTATTTTTAGGGTTGAACCAAGTTTTCTTAGACTTTTTGTTAGTAGAGTTTGGATACCTTGACATTTAGGTTCTAGGGGTTGAATTTGTGAAATAGTTATGTTTTGTTGTTTATTTACTTCTTTCAAATTTTTTGGGAACTCCATGTTATTATATCATTTAAACCTTCTTCTATATCTTTAAATGTATAGTTCATCATTAAATTGCTTAGTCGATTGTAGTAATGGTTCTCCCATCGAAAGGTTAGTGTGGGTTCCTATCATGGTGGTCTGGATTGTGAAAAGTGTGCATCAGGGCCCTAGGTTCGTTAATCTCATTGTACCAAAAAGTGTCTAGTAGAATATTACGTGACAGTAGTAAGAAATCTATACTTTTGTTCGAGAGGATATACGACTTTTAGGAATTCTCTGTCTTTTTCTATTATCGTTCTATGACTTGATTCCAATCGGAATCTCGTGATCCAAATTTGTATCTAATTCTCATTAACTCTTTCATCCACAGATGGCCAATACGCGATAAAATGACACCAGGCTCATAGACCATATTAATTAACTAGCTGGGGCACCTGCAACAAGAGGACGTGATTAAAGCAGGGATAGAGGAAACGGAACAGGCAGAGGCCGAGGAGGAGTGGCACCGTCTAGGGGTAGAGCCCCAGTTGATGATGTTCCGAGGGAACAGGCCCCACCTGCAACCCAAGAAGAGCTACAAAAGAATATGGAAATAAAAAAATGAGGAGGATGTTGGGCAAGAGAAGGAGTTACATTTTTGAGACTACAAGTATTTCGCCCTTAGACCCAGTGTTAGCTAAGCAGATCATGAATTTTATAAAGGGATTGTTTTACCGTAATGTCCTTTCCATAGTGCTAGCGGCTTAAATCCTAACCAATCCCTAAATTTCTAATACTATTCCCAATGTAGGTGGAGGATTAGGCACTGATGTCTTTTTTCTGTGCCCTGTTAGGT
Organism: Solanum pennellii; assembly: GCF_001406875.1. Classification (NCBI taxonomy): domain Eukaryota; kingdom Viridiplantae; phylum Streptophyta; class Magnoliopsida; order Solanales; family Solanaceae; genus Solanum; species Solanum pennellii. Next base: position 40,884,781 of record NC_028648.1, on the reverse strand, counting down.
CTTGTAATGAATGGTATTGCGTATGAGAGGCTGAATAAGTTTTTGAAACTTTGCCTGTATTCCATGATTCAGAGAGTGAGGTTGCCTATGAGTGAATTTTGTATTGCAACGGGAGGTTTCATAAGTTGGGCATTATATCTAGCATGGATTAGAGCTTGTGACCTTCCAGATTCAAAGTGAGGCTAAGCAGTGGTGGAGGGACTATGTGTAATGCAGATCGCCAGTCTTTCCCCAACTCATTTGGATGAAGTTCCATGATTTGTTTCTCGAGAATTATGTTCCCCGTACATTGAGGAATCGTAAGAATGATGAGTTCATGGTTTTGCAACATGGTGGTATGGTTGTACCTTCTTATTAGATAAAGTTCCATGCCTTGTCAAAATATTCTACCCAGTAGTTAACTTCAAGGATTCGTCTAATCGTCAAGGGATTAAACTCTGTGTTACATGTATTGTCTATTCACATGATCTCTGCAGGTAATAGTTTTTATTAAGTGACATACTTTGGGAAGAAAGTGGAAGGTGTTTTACAGGATTGACTGTCCAAGGCTTTTTCTAAGAAGTCGAAAAGAACATGTATCTGTCATGGTTTCTACTCCAAAGGTTCAGGTAGGTTGACACTTGTAGGTCGACCAATTCAGTACGCCATGACCGCTTCTATAGTTGGTTACTCGGCAACTATGAGGGAGAATTTTATTCATGATAGTTAGGGAACCGCAACTGTGTATGGTAGTATGCAATATTTTCACTAAAGTTGTTATAATTATTGAGAATCTAGGCATATAAGGAGAAAATTATCCCCATATGCAAATGTTTGACACTGTACAATATTAGACTAGAGGAGTGGTACCGCCGAGCAATGGGGGTAATAGAATAGGGCATCCACAAGGTTGGTGAGGAGGTAATTAGTGAGACCCTAGAAGCCGAGGAAATGGTAATGCAGGTAGAGGAGCAATGCAACTATGCAAGGAGGTTATCGATAAAGATGATAGGTCTTAGTGTTATGTCTTTCCGGGCAAGACTGAGGCTGAGGCATCTGATGCAGTGACAAAAGGTACTATTCTTATCTATAACCTGATGGATTCATATGTGTAAATTAAGTTTGCTTTGGTATTTGATGCGGTTTGTGATATACTTGATGCCCCCATCTATGTTTCTACCCTAGTTGGAGAGTCTTTCATAGTCACCCATGTATATCGTTCTTCGTACTATTTTGTGTGTCCTGGGAAGATAGAAGTTATATGCCAAATTTTCCATATTTGAGTTCTGGTTGAATTCAGTTAACTTTTTGGGAATATTGTTTCAAGGGAAGAGGTAATGGTAGATCCCAAAAATATCAATGTAGTTAGGAACTGGGCCCGTCCTAGGTCTTTGCTTGACGTAAGGAGTTTCGTGCAGCTCACCAGCTACTATCGATGCTTTGTCAAAAATATTTCATGAACATCGACATGTAATTGACAAGGCAGATAGAATAGGAGGTGTTTTTCGAGTTGACTGACAAGTGTAAGGGGAGCTTCCAAAACCTGAAGACCCTTCTGACCACCGCACCTAATCTTTCACTACAATTAGAAGGTAAAGATTTCATTGTTTATTGTGATGCTTCACTATCAGACTTGGTTGCTCTGTTAATACACTAAAGAAATGTCATAGCTTATGAATTGAATTAGCTAAAAGTACATGAGAGAAATTACCTGACACATTATTTGGAGTTAGCACCGGCAGTGGTTGCCATTAAGATTTGGCAGAATTACCTTTTGGTGTCAAGTGTGAGGTCTTTATTGATCATCGTAGTGTACAACATGTTTTAGTGAAAAGGGACTGCATTTGAGGTAGAGAAGGTGGATGGAGTTACTCAAGGATTATGATGCTACCATCCAGTATCATCTCGATAAAGATAATGTGGTGGCGGGCGTGATAAGCCAAAGAATGGTATATAGAGGTATTTTAACTTGCTTCAATGTGTCCAAGAGACCTTTCGCCAAGGAGCTCCTGAAATTGGGTCTAAGTTCATGAAGGTAGGCCTCTAAGAGAAAGGCGGGGTGTTAGCCACCATTGAGGTTAGGCCCACATTCATTGAGGAGATCAAAGCCAAATAGTTTGAGGATGACAATTTAATGAACTTAGAAATAAGAAAGTGTTTGGTAAGGCAAAAGATGTGGTTCTTGATGCGACAGGTCTGATAAGTGTTAAGAAGATAATTTGTGTTCCCCAAGTTGATGACGTGATTCAGAAGATGTTGATAGAATCCCATGGTTTGCGCTATTCCATTCATTCGAGTGTGACAAAGATGTACGGAGATTTGAAATGACTTGATTAGTGGCTTTTCATAAAGAAAGACATAGTTGAATTTGTTGATAAGTGCCAAAGTTGTCAGCAAGTAAAGTATGAGCACCCAAGGCGTGTAGGTTTTCTTAAGTGAATGCCAATTCAAAATTGGAAGTGGTAAGGATAACTATGGATTTCGTGGTTGGTCTTCCCAACATCTTGTGAAAGTTTGAGTCTATTTGCGTTGTGGTTGATAGACAACCTAATTCAACCCATTTATTTCCAGTAAAAGTAGAATATAATGCTTAGCAGTTGGCTAAGATTTATGTGAAAGAGATAGCAAGGCTATATGGGGTGCCCGTTTGTATCATCTCAGACCGTGGTATGCAGTTCACATCCAGGTTTTTTGGGAAAATTGTATGAGAAGTTGGGTACTCTACTCACTTTTAACACAACTTTCCATCATGAAACGAACGGGTAGTAAAATATTAAAATTCATGTAACACCTAAGAAAAATCAGCTTTTGGACTGAGTAGAAAAATATGTGACCCACAACAAGGTTCACGGACCGTGAAAGGAACCATGGTCAGCTCACCTACCCGTAGCTCATGTACACCCACAAGAGATGGACCACAAGACCCTTCATTAAGGGCCATGGACTACCCCACAAGTTATTGGGAGGTTCATTAGCCACGAAGAACCCCACAAATCTTAGACACATGACCAATAAGCCCTTTATGGGACGTGGTCTTGATGAAGGGTCGTGGTGTCTCTTTCTAGCACCTGCCCTACGAGTATTCATACCTATAATCACTTTACAAGGTTTAGGAGAAAGCACATAACAAGACTCTACAGGAACGACATAGGAATACAAGAAGATGAGAGTTTCTAAGCATCATAGCCTCTCATTCATAAGTGTGGCGCACTTAACAATTATGAATAAGAATCTAGATAGACGTGGTTTAATGAGACATCGTTTCTAGGGATATAAAATTCATGCTCTAATACAAAGTTTCTCGCATCCGGGAAGTACACCCTAGACGTAATCGGCGTCATCGTTATCAAAAGGTACTAAGACTATCCTCTTAGCATTCATCATTATATTCATAGGTTAAAAATGCGGAAAATTTGAAACTTTTCATCTACACTACTTCATGAGGTTTACTTAGACCTTTCACTTACACATTATATATTTATATAGAGTAGGCATAGACCCTTTGTATAAGAATATTACTTAGTCTTCTACTTTTATGGCACATATACATAAGATACGTTATAGTTTTAAAATGGATGTCTCATATCATAACAATCTAAAAAAGAGTATAACAACTGGGAATATCCCATACATCAATACAATAAAAGATGCATATAGGCTATACAATCATAGTACTCAAATGAAAGAGAATGAACAAAGTGTCTGACAATATCAAATGCTAGAAAGTGGTATTTTCCTCGAAGTGGTGAGGACCTACCAACCTTGAAGAATTAGGATCCAGGTTTTTTTCAAAAGTCATCATGAACCCTTCAACGACCGAAACCTAAAATAATGGGTAAAAAGGAGAAATGGGGTTAGCACATCACTTGTACTAAGTATGGAATCATATGCACATACAACATAGAAATCATGCTAAAAAGGGACATTTCGTTAAAGCATGCACATTTACTTTTGAAAATCCCTGTGTACATTCAAGAACCAATACAAGTCAAAAGCACATCCTTATTAAGTCAAGACCATGTACATCACATGACTAACAATATCAAATCTACTCATGTCAACATGCTTATCAACATAATTCAGCACATAATAAAAAAACTCTATCATCAAGTTATAATACCAACAAGCATATATAAGAGTTCATAGCATCATAACCAAAGCAATACCCTTAGTCATGAACCCCCATTAAGTCCACTAGTGCAATGACTAAGTAAGGCACCATAACCTTACCCAACCAAGTAAACCCAATAAGAAATATAATCAATTCCCAACTTCGCATATTATGCCATTAAGAGTAAACATTATCATACTTTAGCAATAAAGACCAACCACATGTTCATAGGTGAAACCAACATTACATAGTGTCATCAACATGTAAGATCAACATATACATATTATTTACATTTATAAGTACATAAGCATATAAGAACATCCTCCTAAGACTTCCCTCAAAGGATAACTAGTGCAATTTATAGGTAGAGCCGCATACCCCTATCTAGACTAGGTCGAACCCCTTAAATAATACTAGTTAGAGTTCACTTCATTACTTCATTTACCTTTTGGGAACATCTTGCCTTAACCGACATAGACCGCATAAGATAATGTGGAATTCGGTGCCATGGAACCTTCCGCCAAAATAAGGACTACTTGCCAAGGTAGTACCAAAACATGAACATAGCATCTATGTGGATCCACTACCTCGTATTCCTATGGGGGCAGTATAGTTCAATAACTAGGAGATGTAGTCGGGACCCTATTTATGCTACATGAGTCATAGTCTCCAATCTCATGAGTACATTAGTGATCCTACCTTCCCCATGTGGGAAGGGACACTCCTCACGCTAGCTCACTCGATGCTAAGCTAGAGTACCTTTTTGAAATGTCTTTAAGCCTTTCTTAATCATCATAGCTCAATAGGAATAGCATGAATATTGTCCTTTCATTACAATTCACACATGTGAGGTTAGCACATTAACATTATTATATCATAGTAAGGCATATAGGTACTTCATAACCAACCTTATATCATTAAATCTTAAACATAATCTCACAATATATTGTTCAAGACATATAAATTCAACATCATACAAAACCTAATCAATCTCACCATAAGATACACTTCAATATAACTTCATCACTAAATACCAGTAATAACAATTCAGGTAAAGGATTGAGATCACAAGACTTACCCCAATCTCCTTCACAAGCCATCATCCAAGGTTTTACCATAAACCATTCAATTCAACCCAACAATGGGTGTAATATGATCACACAATAGTAATTTACATAATAATGAAGTCAATTGAATCACTGCACAACAATTTATCACTAGTTGATAGCTTATGGTTAAGGACTTAGGTAAAATTCATGATCTACTTCACAACCTAGGTGAATTCATCAAGAACTAAAAAAATTGTGTTACAATATATCATAATCTAGTCCCAATTATCTAATTAAATCATAAACAAGACATTTTATAAATCCAAATTCGTAATAGAAGAAAATCCACTTGAAACTTATCTTTTGAAATAAATATTTGAAAGAGATCTTTGGGGAAAGAATCCCAAAGGTGAAAGGAATCATATACCTTGTTAATTGATGAAGATTGATGGATAAAAATAGTATTATTGCAACCCTTCTTTGCTTGGTATTCTATGGAGTTTCTTTGGGAGAGAGAAAGACGAGAGAAGGAAGAGCAATAGGGTTTTGAGAAATTATGAGAGTTAGGTTTAGTTTAATTAGGTGTGGGGTCTTTATAGAAGTCATTAGCTAATTTAATTAGACCTACCTTAACCCCTAACTAATTAACTAACTAATTAATTTATTTAATAAACTAACCTAAAATGAAACAGTAAACACAGATCTGCTCTATGAGACCCCGACTTACGGGCTGTAGGTCAGTCGACGACCAAACCCCCTTCCTGCTGCACATCTTTCGTTTTGGTCAGAGACTTGACAAATGAAATTTTTTATGAATTTGGATAAGTGACCATCGATGGTGGCAATTGATGTTTCATCCATTGGACCACGCCTCGTCGCCTGCATGTCGTCGATGGCTATTGTCTTTTGACAGCTTTTAGCCAAACAAGAAACGTCCTACTCAAGGACAATTTGGTTGGTCCTTGTGGATTCATACCTAGAAGCTTCGACTATAAACCAACTCTAATACATGTTTGACACCTATTCACCAAATTTCATCATTTTTTGACTCTTGAAACCTTGTCAAATAGACTAAGGCACACTAACACCTCTTTAACTAGTTTCTGGACGTCATGGACGTTCCTTGATGATTTAATTCTAACACTTTCTAAACAAGTTATTTACATTATATTTTACCTTAAAACAGTGTTACAACTCGTAGACTCTCATTAGGCTCTAGATTAGGCTTTCGACTTTCTCAGTATTACAGTTGTGTCTTTGTGGATTGTATTGAGCATGATAGTATGTGTTTAAGAAACATTTGGCATAAGTGGATGCACATGAAATGAGTGTTGGACTCTTATGATTTGAAAATTATGTTTTGAGTTGTGTTGTTCAAAGATTCATGTGGTTATGTTTATTTGAATTATAACTCATGTTTGATATGTTGTTATTGGTTGGGCTATTAGTCTTGAGTCTATTCCTTCCTTTTAAAGAATTTTAGTGTTATGGGATGAATGTTCCTAGGGGGGATAATGTAATACTCCAAAAGTCTAAAGCCTAATATAGATCCTAGCATGAGAGTCTAAGAGTTGTAACACTGTTTAAAGAACATATATAATATATGTAAGTCATTTAGGAAGTTTTAGAATCAAAACGTCAAGGAACGTCCATGACGTCCGGAAACTAGTTCAATAGGTGCTATGCCTCAATCTCCTTAACAACGTTTCAAGAGTTGGAAAATGATTAAATTTCATTAAAATGTGTCTAACACGTATTATACTTGGTTTATAGTCGAAACGTTTGGGTACAACTCCCTAAGGACTAACCAAAGGGTCCTTGAGGAGGACCCTTCTTGTTTGGCTAAAAGCTGTCAAAAGATAGTAGCCATCGACGACTTGCAGGAGACGAGTCGTGGTCCAATCGATGGGGTGTAGATTGCAACCGTCTATAGTAACTTAGAAAAATTCATGAAGAGGTCATTTGGAAAGTCTCTGACCAAAAAGATGGATGCGCAGCATGGAAGGGCACTTGGCAGGCCACTGACCTACGGCCCGTAGATCGGGGTATCATAGGTCAGGTCTGTGTTTTGCTGTCTTATTTTAATTGTTTCATTAATTAGTTAAGTGGTTAGTTAGTTAATTAAGGTTTAGGGGAGGCTCAGCTAAGTTATTTAAGGACCTCTATACAAAGACCTAACCTAGTTAAACTAATCCCAACTCTCATAATTCCCAAAACCCAATTGCTCTTCATTCTCTCTCTTTCTATCTCCCAAAGAAAAATCATAGAAGACCAAGCAAAGGAGGGTTCTATGGCAGAAAGAAGAATACTTTTCTCCATCAATCATCATCAATTAAAAAGGTATGAGATTCCTTTCACCTTTGGGATTCTTTCCCAAAAGGGTTTCTCCTAATTGATTTCAAAAATATGAGTTTCAAGTGGGTTTTCTTCTATTACGAATTTGACATTGCAAAATGCTTTGTTTATCATTTCTTTAGATAATTTTGAGTAGATTATGATGTATTGTAATTCAATTATGCTAGTTCTTGATGAATTAACCTAAGTTGTGAAGTAGATCATGAATTTGACCTAAGTCCTTAACCCTAAGCATGTAGTGATTCAATTGATTTCATTATTTTGTAAATTACTATTGTGTGATCATATAAAAATCATTGCTTGTTTGAATTGGATTGTTTATGGTAAAACCTTGGATTATGGCTTGTGAAAAAAACTGGGGTAAGTCTTGTGATCTCAATATTTTACTTCAATTATGCTTACTTATGTCTAGTGATGAAGTTATATTGAAGTGTACCATATTATTATATTGATTAGGGTTGAAATGATGTTGAATTAAAATATCTTGATTTATGGATTGTGAGACTATTCTTAAGATGTAATGTTGGTTATGAAGTACCTATGTGCCTTACTATGATATAAGGATGTTGTGCTAACCTCACATTTGTGAATTGTAATGAAAGGACAATACTCATGCAATTCCTATTGAACTATGACAATGACTATATAAGGGATAACCCTATGACCTAAACTAAGCTATGATGATTAATAAATGATTAAAGATATTTCAAAAAAGGACTCTAGATTAGAACAGAGTGAACTAGAGTGAGGAGTGTCCCTTCCCACATAGGGAATGTAGGATCACTAAAGTACTCATGAGATTGGAGACTATAATGCATGTAGCATAAAGATGGTCCCAACTACATATCCTAGTTCTTGAACTATGTTGCCTCCATAGGATTACTAGCTAGTGGATCCGCATAGATGCTATGTTCATGTTTTGGCACTACCTCGACAAGTAGTCTGCCTTCTTTCGGTATAAGGTTCCATTAACACCGGATTCCACATTATCTCATGTGTTCTATGTCGGTTAAGACAAGATGTTCCCAAAAGGTAAAATGAAGTAATGAAGTGAACTATACTAGGATTACCTAAGGGGTTTGACTTAGTCTAGGTAGGGGTATGGGACTCTACCTATACATTCCACTAGTTAGCCTTAAGGGAAGTCTTAAACGGATGTTATTATATGTTTATAAATGTAAATGATATGTATATGTTGATCTTGGATGTTGATGACACTATGTGATATTGGTTTCACTTATTAACATACATGTGGTTGGTCTCTATTGCTAATGTATGATGAACTATAGACACGAAATTGTGTTTTTTCATTCCAAAATCCTCATTTTATCAGTTTTTCCACAGATCAGAGAATATTTACTATCCTAGAACACAGATACGAATGTATTTAAACTTAATAACCCCTAAATTGTGTTCACTTTAGAGTTCATGGATAAGCAACTTTCAGCTCCCCACCCGATTTTGCATTGATTTGACCTTGTTCTTAGGGAACCTTACGCCTAGGACATGTTATAAATGTTGGGGACATAATGGAAGTAAGCATGTTATATTTTTGTAACCCATTTGGCAACCTAGTTAAAAGTTTCAAATAACTACCCCAAAACCACTAATAGTTGATTTGATTTTAGCATGCAATCAGTGTTACAGTAACAATTAAGTGTTGAGAGTGAGAAAACGAGGCAACTTACCATGATTCAGACACTTCAAGGGAGGGGGATTAGAGAGAAAATCTGAGAGTTGGAGGAAGAGTGTAAGGGAGATTGGAATTTATGTTGCCTTTCCCCCTTTACTGTTGCCCGATCTCCCGCTCCAGTGGAGATCTCCTGCTAAAGTGGCTAGTCTGTAGCTCAAGCGGGCAGTTCTTAGGGGGAAATTTTACTTGGTTGACTTGATCTTCTCGCATTGCCTGATTAAACTACCCCTAACGGGGAAACATAGTACCATATTCGTATGGTGTTCTTGACCCTCTGCTTAGCCCTCCGCTCTAGAGTGTGCTTACCCCTTTCTTGTTTCTGAACTTATTAGAAGTTGCAAAACTTTTGTTGTTCCATGTAAGAGTTGTGTTGCTAGTAGGAAGCGTCCTGAAGTGAGACCGTGTAATAACCGAGCCTTAGTATTTAAGGGACGAACGAGTGGTAAATTTGTATCTATTGAAACAACCTTAAATGTAGTTATGTGAAAAAGGAAGAACTCCACGAAAATTTTGGGCTTTGTCACGTAACAACGGGACAGATGTCACTGACACGGCGGCGCTGCTGAAACAACATACCCTACTATAGTGGGATCAGTGAGGGAGAACCATAATAACGAGAAATCCTTATTTTTCAATCATTCTAAAATACCCTAATATGTCATAAATTACCCTAAAAACCTCACAACAAAATTATTTCAAGTTTGGAAAAGAAGTAGAAGGAGTTTTCTAGCATAGAGATGGTGAAATCTTGCGAGTTCATGACCAAATTCACTGTAGCCAATCGAAAAAAGCTGGAAAATGGAATCAAAACCTATTAAAATTGTTTGGTGCCTAGGTAGGTTATGTTTTATGAATGGAGTAGTTAAAAATCCATGCTTACCATGTAACATATGAATTCAATAGTATGAGGTATGTGTAGACCTTCGTGCACCGAGTAAATTCCGTGGAAAGTTGCTATAAGTCAATGTTTATGGGGTTAGTGTCGTGTTTTAACTATAATCGGTCGAGGTTCTTATTTGTGTTCTTGAATGTTTTTCTTGTTTAGTTATGGTACTGGTAGGAGGAAGGATTTTAGCATATACTATTTTCGAATGTTGTAGCTATAATTGGTTAGTTTAAAGAAAACTAGTAAAGAAATTTTACAAATAACTAGGATTGGACGTGTGGAATTCCGTAAGAAGAAATCTGGGGAACCCATACATAATTAAGCATGCAACTAGGTGATGGTTGTGACTCTATGATGGTATGATACATACTTGTTTTGTTCTGTTGTGATACTTGTATTTGTATGCATGTTACAATAATAGTCTTAGATGTTGAAACGAGATAAGAAAATTATCGATGCTAAGAAATTTTGCCTTAGATGTGTGATCTTGATGCGTTATTGTAATTTGTGATTGGGATCAGATTGCCACTTTCCGACATACAAATTTGGATCAGATTTCCACATTCAGACATACAAACAAGGATCATTTACCACGTTTTTGCATAAAGCTTGGATCAGATTGCCACATTCTAGGATGCTAACTATGATCGTTTTCTACGTTCTGACATAAAAATTTGATCAGATTTTAAAGTTCTAGTATGCTAACAATTTGACTTTGAGTCCCGTGAGAGAGCCAACTACTTGTGATCAAATGCGTACAGTGAAATATGTTATGCTCAATATCGTGAGGGGTGTATACATATCAATGTTTTGGGGTGTTATATTCATGTTATAATGGAAGCTTGAGGGTGGTAGTGGTACTTGTAGTACACAATGTGGTTAGTATGTGTAGCGACCCTCATAAAAAACTAGGTTGAACTAGATCTTCTCTTGTGTTTCATGAGTTAATAACGTGTTAAAATATTGAATTTTGGTTTTTGATGTCAGTTTGGTAAGTTTGGAATTCAAACGTCAAGGGACGACCAAGACAATCGACAACTAGACGTACATGTGCTTGCACGAGTTCTTCTGTGCCTTTGCATGTTTCATGAGTTATTTGGTGTCCAAAATGGTTGGTGAGGACCCTAAGACCTAGATTAACATTTATAGGGGTTTAAAGTTTGGGTAAGACTCCCCAAAAGACCATCCTAAAGGTCCCTGAGGATGACCCAAGACTTGGCAAGAAAGCTGCAAAAACTGCCCAATCGACACACATCATCAATGGGTAGTAGATAGGATGAAGCTCCGTCGTTGGGGGCGTAAATACACACTTAGTGGTTGGAATATTATCCACCCAAATTAAAACCACTGAACCAATTAACGCCCAGCAGGACTACCTGTCAATTAAACGACGCCCCTTAGCTTGGGTCTGTCGTTTGGCCCCTGCAAATGGTGCCTATGTTTCGGCAAAAATTGGGGTATTTTTATACATTCACCCCAAGTATTTTATGAATCATGGATGTTTGTTTTAGGGTCTATAGGGTGGTTTAAGTTAGATTCTATTCATAGAACCTAATTTAGTCTTCATTTTAAAAAATCAAAACCCCTTCCTCAAGAAAGACTCTCTAAAAATCCCATTGAAACATGAACTCAAGAAAGGGCTAGGATTGAAGGTTTTGCACGTTTTCGTCACCAAAATTTCGTGGTTTTCTTCATATTGATGTCTGGTATATCATCCTTGAACCTTCTTTCATTCAAGGAAACATTCCAAAGACTTTTCAAAAAAGGTTTCAAACTCCAACTCCTCCTATTTTGAATTCAAAGTATGGGTCTTTGCACGAAAACATTTTTATGATTGAAATTTGTTATTTTTAATGTTAGTTGATAATTTTAATGTCAAAACCCCAACATAACCATGCACATGCATATTATCAACTTGTGACTTATGGAGTGGGTTTAGTGTATATGTATAGAAAATGTTAGAGGTGTGTTTCTTATGTTATATTGTGGATCACCTACTCCATATTTATGCTTTATTATGATATTTTTGTTAAAGATTGAGAAATGGTGGTAAAGGCTTGGATGGAGGGTAAGTTGATCTATCTTGCTTAGTTGTTTATGGAATTAATCTTGAGTGGTATGGTCCACCTTTGGCGGTGGTGTATACTAGAATTATATATATGAATTATATATATATATGTATGTATGTATGTATAAATATATGTATTGTAATTATGAGTTTGAAGGCATAGCATGTGAAGTAAAGTGATAATTTTGATGGATATGCATGTGGTGTTTTATGAAGTTGTTAATGAGTGTCTAAATGAAGTATATGCATATGTGAAGTATGATAGTGTATGATTTATTAAAAATGTAGGTATGAGCAAGCTAGAAGTCTAAGTTATGAATATGGTGAATATGTTAAAGGTTTGATCACATGTACTCACACATACACACATTGAATGTATGAATGATGCTTTGAATTTAAATTGGGGATTGTAGGGTAGATATTCTTCGTGTGTAGACATGAAGTGTCTATACCATTCCCTACTATTCCAAAAGAAATCTTGTAATGAAAAGGGGGATTTTTGGGTGGAAACTCTTCGTGAGTTGAGATTAAGTGTTTAGTAGAAACATTACTATTCCCAAGAACTTTCTAAGATAGGTTGGAGGTTGGATACTCTTCGTGAGTTGAGATGTGGTATTCAAAAGTAACCTCTAGGAATAATTACTTTTTGATAGTTGAGATGTGGTACTTAATAATTATCCCTTAACCTATATTCAATGAATGTTAAATCTCCATAGGGAAGTTTTGCTTATTACGAGAGGATTTGAAGAAGGAGTGGGTACACTTTGTGAGTAGAGATGTTGTATCCAATGCACCTCTTGAGATGAGTGCTCCTCGTTAGATGAAAATGAGTTACTTAGAATAAGTCTCCTAATCCCTTAACTATGTGCCCGCATAGGTGTAGCTATTAAAGAATCCATGTAAAGGCTAAGAGTATGACACTACCTTAGTCAAGTGGGGATCCCTTATCCTGTATAGGTTAATACCGAGATTCCATGTCTAGCTCTCATTGCCTATGTCTGTTAAAACTAGCCCCCCCACATATATGTAAATGAACTAAAACTTCTTAAGGGTGTACTACTTAGGGTAGGTGGTGTAATGGGACGCTATCTGTCCATTGCACAAGTATACATTTGGAGGGAATCTTTGTTTTTCCTTATATGAAAATGTATGAATGGGTCATTATATGATGTAAATGAAGTAATATGACTTTATGTCTAATGTTAAGAAGCATCATGATATTATGTCTTGTAAGATAAAAACTAGGTATGATGAACGTGATGTGCCTAGTCTAAGTGAATTCTCAAGGAGCACTAAGGTGGGAGTAGTAGTATGGGATTCTACCTTCACATTGCACTAAGTGTAACGTGGGGGTTGTATTGGAAGATGGTCCCTTATGTTAAGTTCCTAGATGCATATACGTTTCTTCTAGTGTCTTTAGTATTGAATGTTTACTTGTTAAATGGAATGAAGCATGCTTATCTTTGGTAGTCTTAAGGATCACTAGGTGTGTATTGAAGAGATTGTATGGGCGGTTTCATCATGCCTTACGTTAGTGATTCTGTGGATAACCTTGGATAGAAATAGTCTATATGATAAATGGGTTTACTGTAAAGTGTGACCCTATGTTGAAATTTTTGAAGTCTTATTTTATGTGTTTATTGTTGACTTAGATGATATTTGTTGACTTATTACATGAAGGTTTTACTAAAATAGCATGAAAGGTTTATTTCAACAAAAATATCCTCTTTTGCTTGTTCTTGCATGATGCAATACTTAGTACAATTTTTGTACTAACCCCATACTCGTCTATATTCCAAAGTATAGGTGTAAGGCAAGTGAAGGCTCTTAGAAAGTAAAGCTTGGGAAGTTGAATCTTTCTTGATTGGTATGTCCTAATATATTCGAGAACATAGACTATGTTTCTTTAGTTTCTTTCTTTTAAAGACTTGAATAAAACTTAGTATGTCTTCTTTCAGTCTAAAGGGTGGTGACCCTAAGATATTATGATGTGTTTTTAAGTTGTCTTGTGACAATAAGACTTGTTTCTTACATTTATAAAAGAAGTTTATTATTAATATTTTGTGAATAGTTTTGATTCCGCACTACTTTTCATACCTATGTAATGAATGATAGCTAAGAGGCTTGTGCAAGACCTCCGTGAGGTGAAGTACGCCTTGTAACTTCTGGGAGGTTCTCTCCGGTCGTTACAAATTTGGTATCAGAGCATAAGGTTTTGGTAAATAGTGTAGAGTCTAAAGTCTCACAAGCCACGTCTAGCAGAGTCTTTCTCATCAGTACAGAGTCCCAATACACCTATGAGTGAGAGGCTATAAGGTGATAGAATTTTCACTTTCTTCATTATTTTAGTGTTGTGCCATAGAGTTAAGTTCTATAAGTTTCTTTTTTGAACATCTTCTTTTTTTTATAGGAAATTAATATGAGGAGGATAATTGCTAGAACGGAGGAGGGGAGAGTAGATAATCAAAGAATTCTTCTCCTGGGTAAGCAAGTCCCTATAGCTAACCAATAGGATAAGAATGAGGTGGTTCCCCCTCAAGAGCCTCAAGTACCTCAAGTGTCTCAAATGACCAAAGGTCCTCAAGCTCCTATGTTGAAGGGGATATGACCAATGTGGAGATAAGGGTTGCTTTTCGGTCATTGACCCAACTCATGAAGACTCAAGCTAAAGTTGTCACTAATCATGTGTTTGCGCAAGCTAACCTAGGAGTTGGAACCTAATACAAGTACTCCCGCTTCTAGAATATGAGATTTCATGAGGATGAATCCTCCTACTTTTCATGGCACTAAGGTGGATGAAGATCTTCAAAGTTTCATAGATGAGGTGTTTAAGGTGGTGGATGTTATGGGTGTGACTCCTAGAGAGTAAGTGAAACTACCTGCTTACCAACTAAAAGATGTGACGCAAATGTGGTTTGAGCAGTTGAGGGATGAGAGGCCCATAAGCGAAGGTCTGGTTATTGGGAAGAATTCAAGACGACCTTTGTTAATAGGTTCTTCCCCATAGATTTGAGGGAGAGAAAGTTGGTAGAATTTGTGAACCTTTGTCAAGGGGGAATGAGTGTGAAGGAATATTCTCTTGAGTTGACCCAACTCTCTAAGTATGCCCCAACCTTGGTGGCCAACTCTAGCGCGAGAATGAATAAGTTCATGATGGAAGTGTCTAGCTTGGTGGCGGAAGAGTGTCGTACGACAATGCTCCATAATTTGTAAGGATATCTCTAGGTTCTTGGATATGCTCAACAAATTGAGGATTCCAAGCTCAAGAAGATGAATAGGGATGGAAGGAGGACTAGGTCGGATGAACCAAGTCAACCCAAGTCTAAGAAGAGTTTCTTTAATCAAGACTCTTCCATGGGGAACAAGGATAATGTTTCCAACAAAAATTCTCAAGGAAGTGGCTATGCTTTTTAGAGGCCTGGATGTACTACTTGCGGGAAGCAACACTTGGGTAGGTTTTTTACGGTACATATGGTTGTTTTGGATGTGGTAATAGGGTTTATAAGATAAAATATTTCCCGCCCTCAAGGCAAAAGGGAAAGAGATCAACCAAGTTCATCATGATGGTCCGGATCCTAATGCTCAAAAGAGTAATCTCTTCTACACACTACGAGCTAAAAAAGGAGGTAATCCGGAGTGAAGACCCGGTAAGTCATAATTCGTTATGGTTGTTTTGGTTTGATTTATATTGATTCGTCCTAAGTGGGAGAGTATGAATTGAGCATTAAGGTAGTTGATACCCTTTTATTTTCCTTATAATCTTACTCAAGTTGAGACAAAAATCCTTAGTAGTTTAGTTATGTTTTGGTGTCTTGCATTTGAGTATAAGTTGCATGTCTTCTTTTGTTATGAGATTCATTGATGATATGATGTTTTGTATGGTCTTTATGTTATCATAGTTTCATGAGTAGATTTTTAGTTAGTCTATATTTCTCATGTCAATATGTAGCAAATGATTTTTGCTTAATTGCTTCAAGGTTGTTATAATTATGTGGAAATCTGTAATTTGAAGTCTATTACATGTTAATCTTGGAAATGGTATAATGAGCACATCTAATTTTGTAGAAGGTAGTTCCTCCATAAGTTAAGAAAAATGATGAAGTAATGTGTACTTTGAATTGGAAAATATTTCCAAATTTGCCTGTGTTGCTAAAAATGCTTTAAAATGTTTAGATGGTGTTCCTAGTAAGTTTAGTGCATCGAATATGAATGTTATGTCCATGATTGTATGTGTTTTTATCTGGTATTTGAGCCCTTGATGTCCTTGAAGGTGTTTAGTGTCATTCGAGGAGGAATGTTTTTCTATGTAAGGGAGAATGTAGCGACCCTCATAATGAACTAGGTTGAACTAGAGCTTTGATTGAGTTTAATGAATTAATAATGTGTTAAAATAGTGAATTTTAGTGTTTATGGTCAGTTTGGTGAGTTTGGAAGTCAAACGTCAAGGGACGACCATGACATTCGACGACTAGACGTCTATGTGCTTGCATGTGTTCTTGTATGCCTTTGCATGTTTCGTGAGTCTTTTGGTGTCCAAGATGGTTGGTGAGGACCCTAAGACCTAGATGACCATGTAAAAGGGTTTAACGTCCGGGTACAACTTCCCAATGACCACCCTAAGGGTTCTTGAAAATGACCCAAGACTGGCAAGAAAACTGCCAAAACTTCCCAATCGACAGACATCATCAACGGCCAGTAGATTGGGTCGGTCGTCTGGTATATGCAAAAGTTGTCTGTGTTTCGTCCAAGATTGGGGTGTTTTTGTAAATTCACCCCAAAAATTTATGAATCATGGACGTTTGTTTTAGGGTCTTTAGGGTATTTTAAGTTAATTTTATTCATAGAACCAAAGTTAGTCTTAATTTTCAAGAATCAAAACCCCTCCCTCAAGAAAGTCTCTCTCAAATCCCAATTGAAGCTTGAACTCAAGAAAGGGCTAGGATTGAAGGTTTTGGACGTTCTATTAACAAAAGGTTCATGGGTTTCTTCTAATTGAGGTATGGTAATTTAACCTTAAATCTTCTTTCATTCAAGGAGCCATACAAAAGACTTTTCAAAAAGGGTTTCAAACTCCAATTTCTTCTATTTTGAATTCTAAGCATGGATCTTTGCATGAAAACGTCTTAATCATTGAAATATGTTATTTTTAATGTTAGTTGAGGATTTAAAGGTCAAAACCCCAATGAACCCATTCTCATGCATATTATCAACTCATGACTTATGGAGTTAGTTTAGTGTATATGTCTAGAAAATGTTGGAGTTATGTTTCTTATGTTATATTGTGGATTACCTAATGCCTATTTATGTTTTATTATGATTTTTTGGTTAAATATTGAGAAAAGGTTGTAAAGGTTGAATGGAGGGTAAGTTGATCTATCTTACTTTGTTGTTTATGGAATTGATCTTGAGTGGTATGGTCCACCTTTTGTGACAGTGTTTATTTGAAGTATATGAATTTAAATATGTATGACTATGTGTATTTGTGATTATGCTCTTGATAGCATAGCATGTAAAGTAAAGCGATAATTTTGATTGGTAAGCATTTGGTGTTTTGGATGTTTTTATTGAGTGTCTTGGAGATATCATATCTAAATGAAGTATATGTATATGTGATACATGATAGCGTATCATTTATTATACATGTAGGTATGAGCATGTTACAAGTCAAAGTTATGAATGTGGTGAATATGTTAAAGGTTTGCTCGCATGTACTCACACATACACACTTTGAATGTATGAACGATGTTATGAATTTAAATTGGGGATTGTAGGGTAGATACTCTTCGTGTGTAGACATGAAGTATCTAGCCCATTCCCTATTATTCCTATACAACTCTAGTAATGAAAAGTGGGATTTTGGGGTGGAAACTCTTCGTGAGTTGAGATGAAGTGTTTAGTAGCAACCTCACTATTGCCAAGAGTTTTCTAAGATATGTTAGAGGCTAGATACTCTTCGTGAGTTGAGATGTGGTATTCAATAGTAACCTCTACGGATAATTACTCTTTGATAGTTGAGATGTGGTACTAAATAGTTATTACTTAGCCTATATTAAATGAATTTTTAAGAATCCATGGGGGATTTATGCTTAGAACAAAGAGGATTTGAAGAAGGGGTGGGTACACTTCATTAGTAGAGATGTTATATCCAATGTTCCTCTTGAGATGAGTGCTCATCATTAGATGAGAATGAGTTACATTGAATAAATCTCCTTATCTCTTAACTATGCACCTTCGTAGGTGTAGGTATTGGAGAATCCATGTAAAGTCTGAAAGTATGACCCTACCTTAGGAGAATCGGGATCCCTCATCCGGTAGGGGTTAGTACCGGGATTCCATATCTAGCTCATGGTCTATGTAGCACCCAAAAATATATGTAAATGAACTATGTGTTCTTAAGGGTGTACTACTTAGGGTGGGTTGTGGAATGGGACACTATCTATCAATTGTATAAGTAGAGACATTTGGAGGGTATCTTGGTGTGGCCTTATCTGAAAATGTATGAATAGGTCATTATATGATGTAAATGAAGAAATGTAACTTTTATGTCTAATGTTAAGAAGCACGTTGATACTATGTCTTATATGATGAAAGCTATATATATGATGAATGTGATATGCCTAGTAAGAAAATTCTCAAGGAGCACTAAGGTGGGAGTAGTAGTATGGGATGCTACTTACACATTGCACTAAGTGTAACTTGGGGGTTGTCTTTGAGGAAGGTCGCTTATGTGAAATTCCTAAATGCATGTATGTTTCTTCTAGTGTCTTCAGTATTGAATGTTGACTTGTTAAATTAAATGAAGCATGGTTAACTTTGGTAGTCCAAAGGATTACATAAGTGTATTGAAGAGATTGTATGCACGGTTTCTTCATGTCATACCTTAGTGAGTCTTAGGATAACCTTGGATAGGAATATTCTATATGATAATTGAGTTTACTATAAAGTGTGACCTTATGTTGAAATTATGGAAGTTTTACTTTGTGTGCTAAATGATGACTTATATGATGTTTTATAACTTTTTCATGAAGGTTTTACTAAAATAGCATGAAAGGTTTATTTCAACCAAAATGTCTTCTTTTGCATGTTTTTGCATAATGCAATACGTAGTATAGTGTTAGTACTAACCCCATACTCTTTTATATTCAAAATTATAGCTGGAAAACAAGTGAAGGTTCTTAGGAGGAAAAGCTTGGGAAGTTGAATCTCTCAACATAGGTATGTCCTCATATATTCGAGGACATAGACTATGTTTCTTTAGTTTCTTTCTTTTAAAGACTTGTATAAGACTAAGCATGTTTTCTTTCAATGTAAAGGGCCGTGACCCTAAGATATTAATATGTGTCTTTAAGTTTGCTTGTGATGATAAGACTTGATCCTTAGTTTTATGATACAAGCTTCTTATTAATATAGTTGTGAAAAGTTTTAATTCCGCACTACTTTTCATACCTATGTAATGAATGATAGATAAGAGGCTTGTGAAAGACCTCCGTTCGGTCAAGTAATCCTTGTAACTTCTGTGGTATGCTCCCCAATCGTTACAATATGTTTAAGCTATGATCTAATAGAACTTTAAGAGTGGTAGTGGTACTTGTAGTATATAATGTTGTTAGTATGTTTAAGAAATGATCTAATGGAACCTAAAGGGTTTTAGTGGTACTTGTAGTATACAATGTGGCTAATATGTTTTAAAGGTATGATCTAATAACACCTTAATGGTTGTAGTGGTGCTTGTAGTACATAATGTGGCATACATAGTTAAGGTATGAACTATTGGAGTCTTAAGTGTGTTCCCGGTATTGGTAGTATACAAGGTGGTTGGCGTATTTATGTTGTAACCTTATAGGAAAAATATAGGTTGTAATTGGAATGTGTTCTAAGAAAAGGCTAAGGGTGGAGAAGAAAGAGGTCCATACGTTATCTTTTATTGTTCAGTTCATATATTATGAGGTAGGCATCGGGTTGACCTATGATACCTACCAATGCGTGTGGTTGTACTTATTCTACTCTTGCTATGTCTTTTGACATAATATTGATTCCATATCTAGCTCATGGTCTATGTCAATTAAAGCTAGCCCCCAAAAATATATGTAAATGAACTATGTGTTCTTAAGGGTGTACTACTTAGGGTGGGTGGTGGAATGGGACACTATCTATCAATTGTATAAGTAGAGACATTTGGAGGGAGTCTTGGTGTGGCCTTATCTGAAAAATGTATGAATAGGTCATTATATGATGTAAATGAAGACATGTAACTTTTATGTCTAATGTTAAGAAGCATGTTGATACTATGTCTTATATGATGAAGGCTATATATATGATGAATGTGATATGCCTAGTAAGCAAATTCTCAAGGAGCACTAAGGTGGGAGTAGTAGTATGGGATGCTACTTTCAAATTGCACTAAGTGTCACTTGGAGGTTGTCGTTGAGGATGGTCGCTTATGTGAAATTCCTAAATGCATGTATGTTTCTTCTAGTGTCTTCAGTATTGAATGTTGACTTGTTAAATTAAATGAAGCATGGTTAACTTTGGTAGTCCAAAGGATTACATAAGTGTATTGAAGAGATTGTATGCACGGTTTCTTCATGTCATACCTTAGTGAGTCTTAGGATAACCTTGGATAGGAATATTCTATATGATAATTGAGTTTACTATAAAGTGTGACCTTATGTTGAAATTATGGAAGTTTTACTTTGTGTGCTAAATGATGACTTATATGATGTTTTATAACTTTTTCATGAAGGTTTTACTAAAATAGCATGAAAGGTTTATTTCAACCAAAATGTCTTCTTTTGCATGTTTTTGCATAATGCAATACGTAGTATAGTGTTAGTACTAACCCCATACTCTTTTATATTCAAAATTATAGCTGGAAAACAAGTGAAGGTTCTTAGGAGGAAAAGCTTGGGAAGTTGAATCTCTCAACATAGGTATGTCCTCATATATTCGAGGACATAGACTATGTTTCTTTAGTTTCTTTCTTTTAAAGACTTGTATAAGACTAAGCATGTTTTCTTTCAATGTAAAGGGCCGTGACCCTAAGATATTAATATGTGTCTTTAAGTTTGCTTGTGATGATAAGACTTGATCCTTAGTTTTATGATACAAGCTTCTTATTAATATAGTTGTGAAAAGTTTTAATTCCGCACTACTTTTCATACCTATGTAATGAATGATAGATAAGAGGCTTGTGAAAGACCTCCGTTCGGTCAAGTAATCCTTGTAACTTCTGGGGGATGCTCCCCGATCGTTACAATATGTTTAAGTTATGATCTAATCGAACTTTATGGGTGGTAGTGGTACTTGTAGTATATAATGTGGTTAGTATGTTTAAGAAATGATCTAATGGAACCTAAAGGGTTTTAGTGGTACTTGTAGTATACAATGTGGCTAATATGTTTAAGGTATGATCTAATAAAACGTTAATGGTGGTAGTGGTGCTTGTAGTACATAATGTGGCATACATAGTTAAGGTATGAACTATTGGAGTCTTAAGTGTGTTCCCGGTACTGGTAGTATACAAGGTGGTTGGCGTATTTATGTTGTAACCTTATAGGAAAAATATAGGTTGTAATTGGAATGTGTTGTAAGAAAAGGCTAAGGATGGAGAAGAAAGGGGTCCATACGTTATCTTTTATTGTTCAGTTCATATATTATGAGGTAGGCGTCGGGTTGACCTATGATACCTACCAATGCGTGTGGTTGTACTTATTCTACTCTTGCTATGTCTTTTGACATAATATTGATTCAGTATTGGTGATGTTTCCTAGGTGAAGACGAAGATATCCTCCAATAATTTTGACTTTTCATATCGCATGCTGGAAGCTGGGTCTTTTGTTTAACTGGCCCTATCATTCTCTTAGTGGCTCTTGTATTTGTTAGACTAGGTCCTTGGGGGTTGGTAAACAATTTTGTATTATTTACTAATGATTTATTTCGAATGGGTTAATTCTTAAACTTCCTTAGCTTGCCTTCGCTTTCTTTAAATTCAATATGTTTTGTAGTTGTTGGGCAATGAGGGTTCTCCTACGTAGGTGTTAGATTAGGCGCCTGCACAACCCAGTGGGTTAGGTCGTGATAATACTTATCATTCATCTTTCCTCATTTTGCAATTAGTGTGATCAATGATGCAACATTCACATACATCCATATATTATAATGAAGCAAAACAAACATACATAATAAAACGTGAAATCATAATCATCTCCTACTTCGAACAAAGCCTGAATCCCTTAAAAGTCTTGCTTCTTCCCTTTATGGCTTCATTTTGCTTGTCCATGGTCCACAGACAATCACAATAATGTCAAGATCAATAAACAATGTCTAATTCCCTGGATTAAATTCAACCCTATCAATCCTACGTCAAACCTTTAATTCCCATACCCAATTTATGAATTTTTCCACCATAAGTTTCATATCAAAAACCTCCTACATCAATAATTACCCATTAGATTATGTTGTATGGATCAAAAAATGAACTTAGAGAGTGAAAACATTATCTTTAGCCTTAAGAATGGTGAAAAACCATCAAGAAAGCACCTGGGGTAATCTCAAAACATTGTTGGGGTTTTTTCTAACATAAGGCACATATGTTCCACTAAAACGGGACTCACCCCGTTAAAGAGGCACCGCCCTGGCGGCATAAAATTACGTCATAGTAGCTTGCATGATATAGAGATGTAAGTAATGAAACTTTAAGAAACTTTGCTTTGACTTACTTCTTAACTTATAGACTTAACTCTTAACTTTTTTGACTTTGATATTAAATTTCCTTGAATTGGATTATGGATTCAAGGTTCATGATCTCATTTTTATGGATGATTTCATTATATTCAACTTTGAGGGTTCATACGGAATTAGAGCAAGAACTAATCAACTCAAGGACACAAAGACACTTTTTATTTCAAGACTGTTCAATTTATAGGGTTCATACGGAATTATGGGCATGGACAATTCAAATAAAGACTTCATGGATATCATGTAATAGTCTAATGATTATAAATATGAACTCAAATGGTTTAGAAACTTATTACTCAAAACTTAGGTCTTTAATATGCTACTCATCTAAAAGATACTCAAATACTTGGAGTTCATGCGGTTGTTATGGGCATGAACAACTCGACTCAAGGGTCAAAATATCAATAAGGAACTCATGTATACGACTCTTATCATCCTTATACTTACTTCCTCAAACTTAGTTCAAATCAAGGGTTTACCTCAAAGGATTTACTATTGAACTCAAAAGCTTTCTTAAAATATACTCTTGACTCTCTCTCTTGAATGTGAATTATGAATTCATGAGTTTTGGTTATTGAAATGGAGGATCTCATGATGACAAAGTAGTCTTATGAATACATTCTCTTCGTTCTCATATACTCACTTGCTCGAGTCCTGAAACAAGTTACTAGAAGTTGTAGAAGACTCCACAAAAGCACTCCAAGGGCAATCTTAGAATGTTGGAAAGAATTCTCAAACTTAACCCTAAATTATACCTTAAATTTGAGTTATTAATTCAAGGTTATAATCATGTTACGAATAATTTTAGGTGTTTATAGGCAGCTTAGAGTAGTTAGAATCGAAAAGGAGTTGAAGTGCACTTTAAACGAACTCAAACGCAGAAGTCGAGGCAAACTGGATGGGGTAGGAGAACCTAGGGCTATGGGTGGACCTGGGAGACATCCTCTGAAGTACATAGAAGGGTTTGGGGCTCTGTGGAAGGTGCATCGTTCTAGGACCCAATCTAGCAAATATGCCTGACATTCTTGATCGTTTTTCACCCTAACTCAGCTATAATCAAACGGTTTCTTCCCCAATAACATTGATTTCATTACTTAACTTAATTACACTCCAATCTAATGAAAGAGACACTAAAATTACTCGATTTCATGTCGATAAATCATCAAAATCCCAACACAACAAGATTTAAAATGAACTTGAAGAACACCTCTCAAGAACTAATCAAGGACTCTAATCTTTAATCTTTAAAAATGATATTTTTCTGAAAAATAACATGATCGACATGTGGATGACCTAAACCAACAGTATGAAAGCTTACATACCTCTTAGGTATTAAACTATGGCGAAAATCCACAACTAAACTCAAGAACGTCGGCGAACGCCTTCATCATTTCCTCTTTTCTCTTCTTTCTCTTCTTGTCTCTTCTTGAACTTTCAAATAAAAGCCTATGCGTATATTAGGATTATATAAATGAATCTAAAATTGCTATACTCTAAAAATATTACTAAAAATGAATTAAATCTTATTGGTGTAAGGAAAGAACAAAAATACCCCTCACTATTTTCGGCTAACTTTCCTTAACTGGAGAGCCTAACCTCAAAAGGGCATATCTCACTTATCCAAACTCAAAAATTAAAAAACTCGGCGGCGTTGAAAAGATAATTCAAAGATCGTTTTTATGGTATCTTGTAGAACACCTAAATCATCAAGTAATAGGAGTTATGATCATTTGAAGTTGATGCAAAACTCCTACTTAACTTAACTCTCCAAATTTCAGATTTTTGCGATTTCCAATTTAGTTCTTTTTGAAACTCTTGTTGCTAAATCTAGTGAACTGACTTTAATACTTAAGAAATTTTTGATTCCCGTGTAAAAATCTCTCTTTCTAAGAAGAACTGTTCGGGCCTTAGTTTAAAAAAAATTCTGGGGTGTTACAATTTCTCCCCCTTAGGATAATTGTCCTCGAATGACTAGGTATAGAATGGTGTGCTCTTACTAAGATCTGCGTCTAATGGTCTGCTCTTATTATATTCAATATTAACTCAAATCTTAAGGTTCTGATTGTATACCTCTTTATAGGGAATCTGATCTCAAACTATTACTCTTTACCACCACATTCAAACTTAGTAATATAACAACTCCATGAACTCCTACTAATCAACCCTTTCGAATCTAACTAAGGGCTCTCATTTAAATATTTGTCGTAGTAAAATATCATCCTCTTATTTCTACCTATTTATAACCTTAGATAGAATTATGACACCATCATAACACAATAAGATCATCAACCTCCTCTTTCTAACATCACTTCATTACAAAAGGGGCCTCCGAAATGATATCTCCCATATTTCTTGGAACTCATTACTATCTCGTTCTTAACACTTGACTTGATTTCTCATCTTATCTGCTCCTCTTTAGGTCTAAAGGTAACACTTGAAAGCTATGGACCGATTTCACATCTCTAACTAGTGTACATTCTCTTAGTGATATTTTTACACTTGTGACTTAGCCACACTTCACTACCCTTATCTTAAGGTTAGGTATCTACAACTCACATTCATTGCAACAACCATCTCAATATCTCACCCATTCTATGACAAGTGTTCTAAATTAAATCTAAGACTAACATCATCACCCTTATGTTGCCATTCTTTTGGATCATGACACTCATCTCAAATTCAAGCTTATTGTTTATTACTAAGCCCAGATATCAATATGATTTCTCGCTTACTATACTATACCTCAATACTACTGTGGCAATTTAGCAACTCTTGTCCATTAGGACCTCATGACAATTAGTCATTCCTTACCTCTCAGTCTCCATGCTCAAATTACCATCACATTCCACTTCACAACTTCAGTGCTACTTATTAACTTACTGTGCATTATCTCTCAAATAACTCTATCATCCTCTGAATACCATGAGTTCTCCTTTCAAAATTCATAAGCCTAGATTAATATATCACATTATGAATACTCTACCTCTTTAATATATATATTCACCACTTACACTTGGTCATTACTAATAAAATGACACATCATCATAACCTCTTTCTAGTTAAGGTATAATCTAACTCATTTTGACTTGCAACACTTACTCTACCTTCTATCCTGAACTCTTTACAACTCTTCACTTCTTAGTCTACCACAAGGGAAACTCTTCATTAATAACTTACTAGGTGTGTTATTATAGAAACATGATTTGTCATAACACCACCCTTAGTAGGATTACTAACTCTCTTTATGCTTTCCTCTAACTATGGCTTTTTCACTAGTACTGCTCATGATCTCATAAATCATGCTACTCGTTTGGGTGAAAATCATACCCCAAGCTTTAAACATAATTCTTTACAAGGACCTCAACTTAAACAAGGTATAAAGGAAAAGAGTACAACTCAATTTTTGCTCAAATGCATAATTCGTAGGAAGGCATTACTCTGAAACGGAAAACTTAACTTACACTTGGGATTCTCTCAAGCCCCTTTGGAGTCTCATGAATTCCTCAAAACCCTTGCAAAGAACAACTCATTAACATAGAACTGACTCTAATTTTCAACCACCTCTAGTATGATGGGTAGTCGAATGAATCAGAGAACGCACGAGTTAGAATAGATCTCCATGACTTAGCTTTTTTGCACGATTAAGAGTATGAAAGAAGGAAAACTTATCTTAAATGTCATTAGTCCCTCGTTTATTGAAGTAGGGCCCTAACAACAATAAACAAGACCCTACTTGACACTAATTCATAGACACCCTAGGACTATTGAACCCTGTGCTCTGATACCAAGTGTGTCACGACCCGACTCTACACCATGGACGTGGCCGAAACTCAAGAACCATTGATGTTCCCCAAGCGAACCCTCATCCTGGCTTACTACAAGCGGAAGACAAACTTAAGCATGCAAAAGCTTAAAAATGAATAAAATCAATAACTCAAATAGAAAGCTTTAACTTTACAGATTAACTCTAAATAAAATAATATATTAAACTCGCCATAAAATCGACAATTTAAGTCTTTAAAACATTTTGTAAAATAGATGAATAATATAGACTTCTTAACTATACAGACTATCTATACATCCTCTAACTTAAAAGGATGGAAATCGGGACAAAACCCATGATCACCTAACTATAAACCCATGATCACCTAACTAAACTGAAAAGTAAATGAAATCCTTCGGAAACTAGTAGTCTCACCATAGCTAAATAGAACTCTTGGATGTATCAACGAAACTCCTATTGATGATCCTGAATACAGGTGTCCGTATCATGAGAGATGCGGGCCAAATTGCTTAGTACATGAAATGTATGAGAATGTAAGGGAAATCTAAAGTATAAAACATAGGCTTGAACTTGATAAAAAGGGAACATACTTACCTCTTTTCAAAAATACTCAACTCAAGGAATACTCAAAGATAATGAAATACTCAACTTACTCTACTAAGCATACTCCTTAATAAAATACTCAACCTACAAATTAAATGCTTAAGTCAAAGATGTGATACTCGACTATAGATACTAAACTCAAAATAAAACAATAATACTCATGCTATATAAAAAAATCTATATAAACGATAAAAGAAACTTAGTTGGTTAAAGAAAATGCAATAACAAACTAAACTTTACTTATATAAGAAAGTAATATAGTTTTTGTGGGAGATTCTCTAATCGACAACCATCAGTATGAGCCTAAGTGATGGTACAACATCTTACTTCACGTTGCAAGAGGACGGTCCTATACCTTGCCGTCATTATAGAACTTTAAATACTAAGTGGATCCACTAGTCTATACTAAAAATTAGTAAGGAATAATCTAAAAAGTATGACTCTTCTTCTGTCCATGTTTGCTACATGGTTTATGGGGTTTGAGTTAATATGAACTCGCGTCCCATTGTTGGTGCTCAATTTTACTCTCAGAATACTTAGCTCATATTTTTTATAAACTACTTTTTCTCTGGTTAGATGTAATTTCTCAAACTTAGCTTTAAAGCTCTTTTGGAAATCATAGTTTCCTCTTTACTAAAAACTAGCCAAAGGATCTGTTGGAACTCTAGCTTCCTTCATTGCTCAAAATGTGAAAACATTTGTAACTCTTAGGGAATACTTAGTTACCTTATAACTTTTGAGAAATGAACTCTACTGTTCACTCTTTGCTTAACTTGAAACTTTTGATCTTAAATAAATTCTTTGGGAATACTTAGTTCCCTTATATTTCTTGAAGGAAAGACTTCAACTTTTACTGTTTACTTAACTTAAAATATGAGCCTTAAAATGAGGTTAAAACGTTTAATAAGACTCTTGAAACTTTAAGAAACTTTTTTCTGACTTACTTCTTAACTCCTAGACTTTACTCTTAACTTCTTTGACTTTGATCTTAAATTTCCTTGAATTGGGGATTCAAGGTTCATGATCTCATGTTTATAGATGATTTTACTATATCCAACTTGGAGGGTTCATAAGGAATTATGAGCATGAACTACTCAACTCAAGGACTCAAAGACACTTCTTATTTCAAGATTGTTCGACTTATAGGGTTCATGCAGAATTATGTGCATCAACAATTCAACTCAAAGAATTCACGGATAGCATGTAATAGTCCAATGATTATAAATATAAACTCAAATGGTTTAGAAACTTACTACTCAAAACATAGGACTAGAATATGCTACTCATCTCAAAGGTACTCAACTAATTAGAGTTCATGCAGATGTTATGGGCATGAATGGCTCGACTCAAGGGTAAAAATATAAATAAGGAACTCATGTATGTGACTCTTATCATCCTCATACTTACTTTCTCAAAGCTTAGTTCAAATTCAGGGTTTACCTCAAAGGATTCACTATTGAACTCAACAACTTTCTTGAAATATACTCTTAACTCTCTCTCTCTCTCTTGAATGTGAATTATGAATTCAAGAGTTTTGGTTCATGATATGGAGGATCTCAAGATGGAAAAGTAGACTTATTAATACATTCTCTTCGTTCTCATATGCTCACTTGTTTGAGTCTTGAAACAAGTTACTAGAAGTTGTAGAAGACTCCACAAAAGGACTCCAAGGACATTCTTAGAATTGGAAAGGATTCTCAAACTTAAACCTCAATTCTGACTTGAATTTGAATTATGAATTCAAGGTTATGATAATTTTAGGAATTATTTTAACTTTTTTAGTAACTTAGAGTAGTTAGAATCGAAGAGGAGTGAAGGTGCAGTTTAAATGAACTCAAACGGAGCAATCGGAGGGAAACTGGATGGGGCAGGCAACCCTGGGTCTATGGGTGGTGCGGGGCGCCAGACCCTGAAGTACATAGAAGGTTTTGGGGTGCTCTTGTAGGCGCATCGATCCAGGCCCCAACCCAGAAAATATGTCGAACATCCTTGCTCAATTTCTCACCTTAACTCGCCTAAATTTGAATGATTTCTTCCCAATCACTTGGTTCGATTATTTAACTTAATTGCACTCTGATCTACTAAATATAACACTAATATTACTCAATTTCATCTCAATAAATCATCAAAATCCCATTACAACAAGATTTAGAATGAACTTCAAGATCACCTCGGAAGAACTCATCAAAAACCCTAATTTTTATACATTAAGAATGAAATTTCACTGAAAAATAAGATGATTAACGAGTGGTTGCACTAACCCAACACTATTGAATCTTACATACCTTTTAGGGATTAAACACATGGAGAAAATCCGCAACTAAATTCAAGAACATCAACGAATACCATCATCCTTTCCTCTTATCTCTTCTTTTCTCTTCTTGTCTCTTCTTGAACTCTCAACAAAAACCCTACACGTATATTTAGATTATAAAACTGAACCTAAAAGGATTATACCCCTAAAATATTAATGAAAATGAATTAAATCTGATTGGTTAAGGAAAGGACAAAAATATCCCTCACTATTTTCGGCTAACTTTTCTTAACTGGACAACCTAACTTAAAAAGGTTATATCTCACTCATACGAACTCAAAAATTAGCAAACTCGACAGCTTTGGAAAGATAATTCAAAAATCTTTCCCATTTTATCTTTTAGCACACCTAAAACATCATGTACTAGGAGTTATGGTTGTTTGATGTTAACGTAAAACTCATACTTAACTTAACTCTCAAAATTTCAGATTTTTGGTTTTTGCAATTTAGTTCTTTTAGGAACTCTTGTTGCTAAATCTAGTGAACTGACATTAGTATTTAAGAAATTCTTAATTCCATGGTAAGAATCTCACTCACTATGATGAACGGTTTGAGTCTTAGTTAGGATGAATTTCTGGGATGTTACAAATATATAAAATGTTGTTGTTGTCTTCACATGTTCATATGATATCTAAACAACTTAACAATACACATGCAAAGCACATCTGGTTAGATGACAACAAAAATACAAACCAGATATTGTCTATAAGGTAATATTAGTGATATCAGACTAATAACATGATTCATAAAATATAAATGAATATATAGATAATTGCATTTAACTAATAAATTTTACCTTGATCATCTTCATATGTTTGTGTGAATAAGAGATATATATGGTGATTCACATTGAACATCCAAAAAAAATTTGCAATACTATTTTTTTGAAAATCTTATTATTCAAATTATCGCTTAAATAAAAAATATTATTTATTATATCATATATTTTTCTTAAATTGGTAATCGTGTGCAAAGCACGTGTTAGAAAACTAGTATTGTATATAACCTTAAAAGCATCAACTCCTAACTTGAACGCTAAGTTACTGTAATATCCCTAATTGATGTAGTGACTTTTTCGATGAGTTTTGACTTTGTTAAAAGAATTATGATTTTTCCATAAGTTGTGACTTTTCGAAAGAGTTGTGTCTTTTCCAAAATGTTGTTGACTTCTTCAATAATTTGTGACTTTTCCAAAGGGTTGTGACTTCTCGAAAGAATCATGAAATTAATTTTGGGTAGGTATTTATAGATGTCATGAATGCATTATCAAGTTAACAAGAACCTCTTACTTTAAATATATTATTTAAAAATATTTAGGCTTCAAAATAAAACCTCACATCAAATGTGAAAATATGTGAATATATATGAATCATTTAAAAATTATCATTAACAAAATAAATTTTATATTTTGTGATATGGATTAAAATTTTTCATTTTCTCCCAACACTAAATTAAAATCTAATAACAAAAAAAAAAATAGTAACTTAAAAGTCTTATTGATTTATTTAATATAAAATTAATGAGAAATTCATCTATTGCACATTAATTCTTTAGTTATAAATTATAAATTATCTTAGTTATTATTAATATTGAAAACATTATTCACACTCCTTTACATTCTTTAGTTCTAATTATGAATTCAATCATTTACATTTTTTAGTTATAATATTATGAAATTCTCACAGTTATTACATTGATTATTTCTATCTCTGATCCTTCTTTATATCAACTTTTTATCAATAATTATTCGTATTAATATACTTACCCTATATATGTGATAACACAGTATTGTTATTTTTCCTTGGACAAATCAGGCTTGGTTAAATAAGTTCAAACTTATTTTAAAATACATGAATTGTATCTTTGTTGGGGTTAAACGAAGAAGAAAAAGACAAAAAGACCCTGACTTATAAGTTGTCGGAGTCACTGATGGACTGTAAGTCGACTGACGGTCCGTACTGGTGGATCGTCGTTTTTGACTGAGAGTTGAAAGTCAACTGGCGAATCGACGGAGTCGACTGACGGTCCGTACTGGTCAACTGTCATTTGCGACTAAGAACTGGCAGTAAGTTGATCAATCGACGGAGTTGACTGACGAATCGTAATTCGATTGACGGTCTGTACTGCTCGAACGTCGTTTGTGACTTAGAACTGGGAGTCACCTAGCCCATCGACAGAGTCAAGTGACAGACCATAAGTTGACTGACATTCTGTAGTTTGCTCCTTCACTTGCACTTGTAACTTGTGAAAATCTATATTTTTGTACTATTTTTGATACTGGGTGTTACATTACTGTTGCTATATCTTGACATAGTCTGGATGCAGGTTGGTGATGTGTCACTAGGTGAAGCCGAAGAAATTCTCTACTAGCTTATGAGTTTCCTTCCGCATGGTGGGAGTTGTGACCTTATTGATTATGTACAGTTGCACTATTAGTAGCTCTTGTAACTTTTTAGACTAGATCCTTGGGTGTAATTATTTTACCAATCTTAACCAAAATTGTATTAAGGAAATTCTATTTATAAAATATTGTTAGTACACTCTATTATGTTTTATAAATTTTCTGCATGTTTTTAATTATTTGAATATGAGAATTCTCCTACTTTGGTGGTAGTACATAAGTGTCCGCACGGCCCGGTGGATTGGGCCTTGACAATATATACTAAGACATTCACACAACAAGTTCAAAAAATTTCAAACTTGCTCTGTTTCATATCATTAATAAATTAGAGTTAATTTAGTAATGTTAAATTAGTTGGCCCCTTTAGAAAGCCCACATGCCAGAAAATTATCAAAGTATATTACAGAGGATAATTCATAAAATATCATTTATTATGAAACTACATAGGGGTTTGACCATTTTAGGGTTTAACACATCACTTTAGTCTCGCTTCTATAAAAATTTTGCTTCTCAACTAAGGCTTACATTGGCGGCCATAGCTTCCATCTTTTGTGAGTTTTTCTTTTTTACATGTACTTATTTAAATTTTATCCTCAAAATCTTAAAGACTTCATATGTGATCCATTGCCTGTTTAAATTTTGTTGGATGTATTAACTTTTTATTTAAGTAATTCAAGATCAAGATCCAACTCAAATTCGCCATACCTTCTTGTTTTTAACGTAGAGTTTTTTTCGTTGACTAATTTTTTGATTTTCTATGAAAGTACATGAGTTTATCTTATATGAGACTGTGAAGATTTATATAATCGATAATGACATGTTTAGAATTGAGGTATGATTGTGTTACTTATATTGCATGAACTATTTTTACGAATCTTGCTTGCAACTCAGTCACATAAATAATAAATGTATCCACAAAGGCATGTAGTGTTAAATCTATGGTCCCCCTATATTTCCCACACTCCACTTATTAGATTATACTGATTATGTTCTTTAACAATCTTTGTTTTAGTTATTAGTGTTTACTTTTATTTTTGTTACAAATTATTTTTCTTCTTGGTTTGCTTTCCTCATGTTATTAATTTAGCACAACTATATTATTATTTTTATTTTGAAATTAAACCTCCTAATGTTAAAGAGATTGTGTCATTTACAAATTTGGCTTTTAATGACTGATGGTTATAAAAGTAGAATTTCATCATAAATTGAGGTAAGAGACAAGTTTTTCTTTATTTTGAATTATATTTAGTTTAGGCATGTTGAAATTTATATCTTATTTTGTTGAATTTGAAATAAGAGTGTTATGTTAAAAATTGGATTATATATTTAGCTTATAGTTTCAATTTTAATTATTTTGTACTACAATTGATATATTTTTTCTGTCAAACATCTGTGTTATTTTATGGCGTTATATTTGTAGATTTTATCATTTGTCCAATTAACTCGTTGATGATGTTTTTATAAAATGTGTACTTTTACTTATTTTATGTAATTGAATTAAAATTTTATTAGTTGGAAAATTATATATCAATTGTTTTCATTATTAGTAATAAAGTATAATTAATAATTAGTATATTTTAGAAAACTATATGTATCATAAAATCATTACTTACTATCAATTATAAAGACACACGTTTTTCATGTACTAACTTAAATTTATAACTATTAAATTTATTTTAAACTTTATTTAACTGTAATTGTACTTGTGCAACCAAACAATACGCCTGTATTTACACTCTAATTACATAATGAAAACAAATATAATTATCATATTGAGTAATTATTATGTTGTGTAATTATAAAATTACAAGGGCGGTAATTACATTAATTGTAATTAATATGTAGCTTTTAAAAGAGATCCGAACCAACTTATGAATGCTAATGGATTCAGTTTTGTTATATATTCTTTTTTTTTTCAGCCTTGATAATTATTTGGAAGTGTTTTATTAATTTTCTATGTCATGCCATAAGATGAGATTAAATGATATAGTGAAAATTCATATAAGCAATCCTAACTTATTTTCAATTGAAGTATGACAGTAGTTTCTTTGTTTCTATGAGCTGTTATTTAGAAATCATTCTTGCACCTCTTCTTGGAAAAATCTTCTTTCAATATGATGGTCTTCTGTAAAAAAAAATGTATATACCCCACAAAGGAAGTGTAAAGGTTTGTGTGCATCTTATCCTTTAAAAAAAAAACACTTATAAGATTACACTGAATATTTTGTTATTGTTTTGCCAATGTATGTTTTAGTCATTGTTATGTTCCTTTATTGTGTTCTGTTATTTCAATAGTATCTTTGTTTCTCTGTTATGTATTAGTTATTATTGTTAACTTATTCTCCTTTTTCTAATTTTTATATAAGATGTTTTATATATTATCAATTCTGTATTTTCTGCTAAAACTTTTAATCATTATTTACTTTTTTAGAGAGAGAAAAAGAATAGAACTGTATTTCATTTAAATAATCAACATCAGAAAAGAAATATGAGTTTTTTTACCAACCGCGTTGTCCTCCGCGTTTTATGGAAATCCCATTTTCTGATGGTGATGCTGGAGGTGTTTTGCCTCATTCGCCAGTTGACTTTCAACTCTCAGTCAAAAACGACGGTCGACCAGTACGGACCGTCAGTCGACTTACAGTCCGTCAGTGACTCCGACAACTTATAAGTCAGGGTCTTTTGGTCTTTTTCTTCTTCGTTTAACCCCTAAGATAGGTCGTCTAGACTCTAAATCATGACATTTTAGTCAGTTTAAGCCTAGAAACACAACAAAAACTTACCTAAGTCAAATCATTAATAAAAACATAGAAAATTAGAAGCAATAAATGAGAAAAAGGTCCAGAACTCTTGTTCAAGAACGCAACAAGGTTCCTTCAGTTCCATCCCCGAAATCTAAAGATTTCTTCGTGGATTTCCTCACCAAGCATGTGGAATTTCGCTAGTAGGTTACTTTCACCCATAGGGTCTGTAGTTTTCAGTCAGATTTTTGATTCTCATATCATGATTAGACCTAAGGTTTCTAGAACTTTCAAGAGAATATTATAAATTAGTTAGTTATATGTTCCAAATCAAATTACCATGTTATTACTTAAATTATTGCATAAATTTCGTTAGTTCTTGAATTATGCATGCTAGGTCAGATATTTAGTTATCATGTTATACATGCTTCAATTATTAATGCATCATTATCAAAATTATTGTTGCACGCTCAGTATGCATGTTCATGTTTGAGCTATCTAGTATTTACAAAAATTCGGTCATAATGTGTTAAAATTTTAATTCAATGGGAGTAGCATAATATCGAGTTTGAGTAAGGTTCATCGTACCCAAATAGTCTCAGAACTACTAGGTAACTAGGTTTTAAGTCCTCTCTGGGAGCATCAGTTTAGTGATCATGCTAGCATGCCTTTTTACATCTGGCAGGGTATATTGGGACCTTTAGATGGGGTGTCTATATCGGACTCCATATTTACCTCATGTGGTCTTATTATCAGTTATTAGTAGATCCCATAGTTCAATCAGATTCTATTGCATTGACCATAATTACAGTTCTGTTAGTATTCAGTCTTATCATGTTGTAAATTTGGTCATTACATCCAGTTAGCTTATAATTAAGTATATCATCTTCAGAATATTATACTAGCTTTTGTGCTTGTTCAGTTATGTTTCATTTCAGCTTTACTCTATCCTATATGCTCAATACCTTTCAAGTAGTAACGCATACGTGTGCTACATGTTCTCGTGGTGCAGGTGCAGGTTCTGACGATCCAGGTCATGCTTAGATAGATTCATGATCTACAATTCAGCAGAATCAGTGGTGAATTCTTATTCTCCGAGGACAATAGTCATGAGTTTTTTATAAGTATTCTAGTCCTTTAGTTTCAATTGTCGCTAGACTTAGTTGGGCATGTCCTGACATTTCTAGTCAATTAAAGCTAGTTTAACACATACTTAGTTTCAGCTTAGTATTGAGATAATATTTTTTTTGTATTAAACTCATCAATTTCAAATATCTCAGTTATATTATATGGGTTTTCCTTATCTTTTCATTTAAATAGTTTTTAGATTCCACATTAGTTTATTATCTTTAGTATGCGCATGATCATGTCAACATAGTTATCTTGGGATAACCAGTGGTCCTATATCCCATGTCTGCGTCTCAAAGTAGCTTGGGGCGTGAAAAGCTTGGTATCAAAGCACTAGGTTTAAGTGTCATAGGATTTCTGAAACAGTGTACTAAGTAGAGTCCTTTTCATGGGT
The DNA here is from genome assembly GCF_001406875.1 of Solanum pennellii. Classification (NCBI taxonomy): domain Eukaryota; kingdom Viridiplantae; phylum Streptophyta; class Magnoliopsida; order Solanales; family Solanaceae; genus Solanum; species Solanum pennellii. Next base: position 40,848,538 of record NC_028648.1, on the reverse strand, counting down.
TTGAAGTGCACGACATCTAATTAGAGGGAGGCTATGAAGTGTTATAGGAAAAACTTCACTTTCTTGTTACTTTTATCATGCGTAAGGTATGATCTTATTCCATTCTAAATAGACGTTCTATATTTTCGATCATGCCTCCTGGTAGAGATAACGCTAGGAATGTGAATGACTGGAATACAAACACAGCTCCTCCAGTCCCACATCAGGTTGTCTCCAACACTGAATTCAGGAATGCCATTTAGATTTTGCTCAGAGTGTCGCTAACCAGAACAATCAGTGGGTTCAAGATCATGTTAATGGGAATGGTAGATCAATAGTAACCAGGGTCTGTGACTTTGTTAGGGTGAGTCCGCATGAGTTCTTAGGATCACGGGCTAGTAATGATCCTCAGAATTTCTTGGATGAGATCAAGAAGATCTTTGAGGTGATGCAGGTCACTGGAAATGATCGGGTTGAGTTGGCATCATACAAGTTAAAAGATGTGGATCATATCTTGTACACTCAATAGAAGGAAAATAGGGGTACAAATGCAGCTCCTATTACTTGGGATTGATTTAGTGAGACCTTTCTGGATAGGTTTACCAATAGAGTTGAGAGAAACAAAGGCTCACGAATTCATGAATTTAAGGCAGGGGAATATAACGGTCCAAGAGTATGGGATTAAATTTAACAGACTCTCCAGGTATGTTCCTCACATGGTTGCTGACTCCAGGGATCAAATGAATACATTTTTGTGCGGAGTGTCATATATGGTAAAAATTGAGTGCAGAAATGCTATGTGAATGGGAGATATGAACATTTGTAGGCTTGTGATTCATGTTTAGCAGGTTGAGGGTGATAAGCTTAGGGAACATGCCAAGGAGAATAAGAAGGCTTGGACTCGTAACTATGAATATTCTCAGAAGAAATCAAGTGGTGGAAATCGCTCGCAGAATCAACTTTAATTATCAACCTCAGCCCCTTCATCAACTAGTGTTCCATCCTCCAAGAACAAGTATGATCAGAAGGTTAGGTCACCAGGATCCAAGCCTTAGCGAAGTGTTTCAGGCACTAAGACTTACCCCAATTTCCCTATGTTTTGTAAGAACCATCTAGGCGAGTGCCTTGCAGTAAAAGAAGGATGTTTTAAATGCTGTCAGTCCGATCACATATTGAGGGATTATCCTTCTAGACAGGGTCAAGGAGGTGATTATTGTAGAGCCCAGTTTACAATTCCAGCAACACTAGCAAGTCATCCGACTAAGCAGGATAACTCATCTGGTACAGGTGGTAGTCAGCACCAGAACATGTTGTATGACCTTCAGGCTCTCAAGGATCAGGAAGGTTCTCCTGATATAGTCATTGGTACATCACATGTATTTGACCTTGATGTTTATGCATTGTTCGATATAGGGGTTACTCTTTCATTTGTAACTCCTTACATAGCAGTCCGATTCATTATTAGTCCAGAAACTCTCTCGGAACCTTTGTCAGTCTCTACTCTAGTAAGTGACCCAGTTATATCTAAAGGGGTATATATAGATTGCCATGTCATAGTCTCTCAGGAAGTAACCTCAAAAGATCTTGTATAGTTGGAAATTATAGACTTTAATGTCATTCTAGGCATGGGTTGGTTACATTCGTGTTACTCCGTAGTCAATTGTAGAACCATGATTGTTCGTTTTTCAGTTTCCAAAGGAACGAATATTAGAATGGAATGGTAGTAGCTTAGCTCCTGTGGGTCGATTCATTTTTTACCTTAAGGCTAGAAACATATATTGAAGGGTTATCTCTATTATTTAGTTCGGGTTAAGGATTCTATCTCTGAAACCCCAACTCTTGAATCAGTTCCAGTAGTCAGGAGTTTCCAGAAGATCTTCCCGGGATTGCTCCTAAAAGGGAAATCAATTTTGAAATTGATCTCCTTCAAGATACACATCCTATTTGTGTTCCTCTTATAGAATAGCTAAGGAATTGAAAGAGAAATTTAAATGCCTTCTACATAAGGGCTTTTATCATACCCAGTATTTCGCCATGGGGTGCACTAGTGTTGTTCATAAATAAGAAAGATAGTTCTCTCATAATGTGCATTGACTATAGACTATTGAACAAGGTCATAATGAAGAATAAGTATCCTATCCCTAGGATTGATGACTTGTTTGATAAACTTCAGGGTGCTAGTCATTTCTAATATATAGACCTCAGATCGGATTATCATCAGCTTAGAGTCAAAGATAGTGAAGTTCCATAAACAACCTTCAGAACTCGGTATGGTTATTATGAATTTGTAGTTATGTCATTTGGACTAACCAATGCTCCTGAAGCTTTGATTGATTTGGAATTGATGAACGGAGTGTTCAAACAGTATTTGGACTCGTTCGTTTTCTTCTTTAACGATAATATGCTTATGTACTCTAGGAATGAGGAAGAACATGCGAGTCATTTGAGAGTTGTTCTGCAGAATCTCAAAAATTGACAGTTATTCGCTAAGTTTAGCAAATGCGAGTTCTGATTGCAATCCATTAGTTTCCTTGGTCACATTGTATCTAGTGAGGGGATCTGAGTGGATTCGCAAAAGATAGAAGTACTGAAACAATGTCCCAGACCTACCTCTGCTACTAATATCAGAAGTTCCTTAGGTCTAGGGGTTACTACAGAAGGATCATGGAAGGATTTTCATCCATAGCCTCACCATTGACTAGGTTCACTCGAAAGATGGTCAAGTTTCAATGGTCAGATAATTGTGAGAAAAGTTTTGCAAAATTAAAAGCTAGATTGACTGCAACTCCTGTCTTGACTCTACCAGTGGGTTAAGTTGGTTATGTGAACTATTTGGGATGCATCCGTAGTTGGCCTAGGTTTTGTGTTGATAAGGTTATAGCTAATGCTTTTAGACAGCTTAAGGTTCATGAGAAGAACTATCCAGTTCATGACCTCGAGCTTACAGCTATGGTGTTTGCACTCAAGATATTGAAACATTATTTTGATGGTGTTCATGTGGATGTTTTCACCTACCATAAGAGCCTTCAGTATGTATTCACCTAGAAAGAGTTGAATCTTTTCTAGAGGACATTGCTTGAGTTCCTTAAGGATAATGATATGAGTGTGCATTACAATCCTGGTAAGGTGAATGTAATAGCGGATGTTCTTAGTAGATTATCTATGTATAGTGTAGCCCATGTTGTCGAAGAAAGGAAGGACCTAGTGAAGGATGTTCATAGGCTTGCTCGCTTGGGAGTTCGGCTCATGAGCATATCATACAATGGTGTAACAGTCCAGAATATTGCAGAATCTTCTTTGGTAGTGGAGATTAAGTAAAAGCATTACAGTGATCCAATCTTGCTTGAACTTAAGGGGTTAAATTCATAATCAGAGAGTGGGGGTTTTCTCCCAAAGGGGAGCTGGTGTACTTCACTACTAGGGTAGATTATGTGTTCCTGATGTGGGTGAGTTGGGAAAGCATATTCTTGCTGAAGCCCATACTTCCAGATATTCTATTCATCCGGGTGCCACTAAGATGTACCGCAATCTGTGGGAATTCTATTGGTGGAATGGTATGAAAAGGGATATAGCCGATTCTGTGAGTAAGTGCCCCAATTGCCTACAAGTCAAGTTAGAACATCATAAACCAGGGATATGACCCAAGAGATTGACATTCCTACTTGTAAGTGGGAAGTGATCAATATGTATTTCATCACAAGGTTACCTTGTACTCACATACAACAGGACTCTATTGGGTGATAGTTGATAGGATGACTAAGTCTTTTAGTCCTTTATTCTATGGAAAAAGTTCAACTCATTAGAGATAGACTTAAGACAACCATGAATCGTCATAAATTTTATGCAGATGTAAGAAGAAGGGAACTAGAGTTTCAAGTAGATGATTGAGTTTTCCTGAAAGTGTCACCTATGAATGGTGTGGTGAGATTTTGCAATAAAGGGAAGCTTAGTCCTAGATTTTTAGGCCCTCACAAGATCTTGAAAAGGGTTGGCAAAGTGGCATATGAATTAGAGTTGCCAGCAGAACTAGCAGCAGCGCATCAAATTTTTCACATCTTACTGTTGGAAGTGTGTGGGGGATCCAACATCGGTAATGCCATTAGAGAATGTGGTTTTGAAAGATTGTTTTTCTTATGAGGATATACTAGTTAACATTTTTGACCATCAGATTAGAAGGTTGAGAAACAAAGAAGTCGCTTCAGTCAAGGTTCTGTAGAGGAGTTAGTCTGTAGAGGCAGCTACTTGGGAAGCAGAAGTAGCCATGAAAGCCAAGTATCCTCACCTCTTTCCTTCCGATTCCACTCAAGCTTGAGGTAATAGTTCCTCTTATGTTTTTCAGTTATTCATGCATGAATTTATCCTTGGAATCATGTTCCCTCAGTTTGTACTTGCATTTTTAGCGTGTTTGTATGTTCTTGGAACTCAATTCAGTTAGAAACTCAATCCTCAGTGTTTAGTAGTAGGGATTGCATCTCTCACCCTCTATTTTATCTAGTTTAGTCATCATTCGAGGATGAATGGTCCCAAGGGGGATATATGTAACACCCCGTATACAAAATAGTACAAAAAATGTAGATTTTAAGGAGTTGCATGTGCTAGTGATGGAGCCAACTACGGACCGTCAGTCGACTTATGGTCAACACCATCGATGGGCCAACTGACTCTCAGTTCTAATTCACAAACGACGGTCGACCAGTCTGGACCGTCAGTCGACCTATGGTCCGTCAGTCAACTCCATCGATTGATCAACTTACTTCAAGTTCTCAGTCACAAACAATGGTAGACCAGTACGGATCATGAGTCAACTTATGTTCCGTTTGTTGACTCCGTCGATTTACTAGCTGACTTTCAACTCTCAGTAACAAAAAACAATCGACCAGTACAGAACATCAGTTGACTTACGGTCCATCAGTCGACTCCGTAAGTGACTTCGACAGCTTTTAAGTTAGGGCTCTTTTGATCTTTTCTTACCTCGTTTAACCCCTAAGATACATCATTTGGACCCTAAATCATGAGATTTTAGTAAGTTTAATCCTAGAAATATAACTAAAACTTATTTAAGTCAAATCATTAATCAAAACATAGAAAATTAGAAGCAAGAAAGGAGAAAAAGGTTAAGAACCCTAGTTCAAGAACGCAACAAGGTTCCATCAGTTCCAGCCTCAAAATCTAAAGATTTCTTTGTGGATTTCCTCAACAGGCATGTGGGATTTCACTAGAACGTTACTTTCACCCATAGGGTCCGTAGTTTTCAGTCAGATTCTTGATACTCTTATCATGATTTGACCTAGGTTTTAGAACATCATCAAAATATCATGAATTAATTAGTTTTATGTTCCAAATCAAAATATCATGTTATTATTCAGATTATTGCATGAATTTCAGAACCCCAGATATTATTTCTTTAATTCTTGAATTGCAAATACTAGGTCAGCTATTTTAGTTATCCAGTTATACATGCCTCAGTAATTAATGCATTATTATCACAATTATTGTTGCATTCTCAGTATGCATGTTCATTTTTGAGCTATCCAGTATTTACAGAAATTCGGTCATAATGTGTCAACAATTTAATTCAACGGGAGTAGCATAATATCGAGTTTGACTAGGGTTCAGCGTACCCAAATAGTCCCAGAACTACTAGGCAAGTAGGTTTTAAGTCCCCTATGTGGGCATCAGTTTAGTGATCAGGCTAGCATGCTTTTGTACCTCTCGCAGGGTATATTGAGTCCTTTCGATGGTTTGTATGTATCGGACTTCACGTTTAGCTCATGTGGTTTTATTAACAATTATTAATAGATCCATAGTTCAATCAGACTCTATTGTATTTACAATAATTACAGTTCAGTTAGCATTTAGACTCAACATGTTGTAAATTTTGTCATTACATCCAGTTAGCTTAGAATTCAGTATATCATGTTCTGAATATTATACTAGCTTTTGTGCTTGTTCAGTTATGTTTTATTTCAGCTTTACTTTATCCTACATGCTCAGTACCTTTCAAGTACTAACACATACGTGTGCTACATCTTCTCGTGGTGCAGGTTCAGGTTCTTAGTATCCACATCACGCTTTGATCGATTCTTGATCTCTCCAGTTCAGCAGAATCAGTGGTGAGTCTCATTCTCATAGGACAATTTTCATGAGTTTCTTTTTAGTATTCTAGTCCCTTGGTTTTAGTTTTTGCTAGACTTAGCTGGGGCGTGTATAAACATTTCTATTCATTTAGAGGTTATTTTCCGACATACTTATTTTCAGCTTAGTATTGAGTTCATATTTTTCTTTGTATTAAACGCATTAGTTTCAAATATCTCAGTTATATTATATGGGTATTTACCATCTTTTCATTTTAAATATGTTTTATCTTCCGCATTAGTTTATTATCTTTAGTATGCTCATGACCAAGCCATCAGGGTTAGCTTGGTATCACTTGTGGTCCTAGGTCCCATGTCCGCGTTTCGGGGTAGCTTGGGGCGTGACAAGTAGTATCAATACAAAACATATCTCGACCCGACGCCCACCACATAACATAAGGAACAAACTAGTAAGATCATGAAATTAACTAATTGTTTCTCCACCTTTACTCTCCTCTGAAATACCTCGGTGTTACACTAGTACAGTTACTACTAACCACCCTCTCATTCAACCTACTTACTAGGTTCTTAGTCATATCCTAACCATTCTAGCACATAAAGAAGTCCCCAAATATAATAACAAAATTCTGACTACTCTATCACGTCATACCCTTACTTTCTTTCTCTTTATCTTCCTAGCCATGGCCACATAGCACATTAAACCAAGTTTTCTAACCACTGAACACAACTCCTTCTCTCCAAAATTAAATCCACCCAAGACTTACTTCACGTCCACTACCCCAACTTTTAACCCTTGCAACACACACACAACCTTTACTATCAATTATCCGATCCTTCAACCCCTGACCTTTCCAATTAATTTGACAACACGATATAAATCTCATTCATCACAGTCATATCAATCATTTGTCCTCTCATGGAACAGGAACCCATACTCATACATACAAGAATATGGTACCCCATCCAATGATTATGCAGAAACGTGGCAATCGATCCTATAATTATACTAAAACATGGAAACCAATCAAAACAACTTATGTCGGAACGTGGCAACCAATCCAAGTTTGTTATGGCAGAACGTGACAACTGATCCATTCCACACACCATTATCACAAATACAAGTATAATCTCAAGTTCATATAATTTAGTCATGATTCATGGCATTCATCATCCCTCTATTCCTTTTCTAATAGTGTGATCAATAATGCAAAATTTCACATACATACATGCATCATAATGAATCAAGAACAAGCATACACCACACAATCATAGAATCTTAACCATCTGCTAACTCTAGATAATCATATAAGGCTTCTTCTTAGAATTCAACCATATTTTATTAGTTGCACGAGGGCCTACACATAATTCCACCATTGATTTACATATATTACGCGGTAAACACATATTTATAACTACTCAATTCGTAAAAACCTAGAATACCTTGGCGCCAAGAAGCTACATAGAGCTTTGGTCTTTAATTATTGATCACGAGATTCATGATGACATTCTTGATCAGAAATTAGCAATCCATCAACATGTTCACGTTAGAGATATATTTCTCCCTTCTTTCCAAGTCTACCATGGCTTTTGGGCAGTTTCTAGGTGTTTTACAACTAAATTAGGTATTTTAGCAAGAAGGAGAAAAAAGGATCTCGCCCATCCTTTTGTGGATCCAACTTACCCCACCGTGACACCGCCACCCTAGCGACATCTTGCACGCCCGCGCGAGATTGTGGCCCAAAATTTCCCAAATTTCAATTTCTCCTAAATAATGATGGTTTGGTTCATTACAATATATATCAATTTACCCCTTCTTCGTACACTAATGACTAGTGGAGGCATAAATATGCATCTTAGCTCATATTAATTTGTCTAAAAACTTGATTTATTATAAACTTACGGATGGGGATGGTTTTTATTTATCAAGCGCGATTCATGATAGGTTCTATACTTTTAACAGACCAATTAGGGATATGATGCAACGTTAGAAGAAACTTTGCATCCCAATTTACACAGTCTGACCCTCCAGGGCGCACCCCTTCCATAGTAGCGAGGCCGCTATCGTGAGAAATTGCCCGCTAATACGGCAGATTTGAACTATAAAGAGGGAATTAACAATGATTTTACTCATTTTTCCCTTTCTTCCTTACTCTCCCAAAACATATTAATCACTTTGCCTCCAAACGTCAAATACATGTTAATTCTCTTTTTCCTTTACTCTTTACTTCTTTACTTGATTAATCATTATTGCACGATAATTAACTGATTAAAATTATATGGTTTTCCAGGAAGTTAATTAAAAATAAACTAGGTTGTTTGATTTATCAGAAAAATGTAACATGGGTACTTCCCTTACGTCTTCAACTGTAACACATCGTATTTTCTATGTGTAATAATTTTATTTATATGAAGCTTATAAATTTCCTTATTTTATAGTTTCCTATGCAACTAGTTACAATAGAATAAGTTTAATGGAAACTGTTCGTAGATTTTAGTGCGACCCGATTAGGCCGAACTTGAGATCATAAGATTGTATATTACTCTAAAGTGAGTTTATATAAATTTTATTTTATGTTAAAGGTGTTAAGTCCTAGAAATGGAATAAAATATTGAGGTGCTTGCTTAACTTAACTAAGCTAGTAGGTGAGAAGTAGATGCACACCTACTTTGACTTCTTGACCAGCTCAAAGGACCAAGTAGGTGCATCACCCACTTACACTCTTTTGACCATGTAATTAGGCCAAGTATACAACCACCTACTTTCATTAATCTGGACCAAGCCGAATAGAAAAATGAGAACAGAATGGACAACCGATGCCTAATCTTTTCAAGTTCACAATAAAAAATTTTAATGGAAAAGTAGGTGCATCACCTACTTAAATGGGTGACCTAAATTAATAAACATTTTGGATGCAAATGAAGTACAAGAAAGGTGGCAAAATAGAACCTTTCATTAAGCAAAAATTGATACAAATGTCTCATTTTCCTCTTATCCAAATTTTAATCTCTCCAGTTTATATATTTCTCTCTCATATGATGAAGCAGCCACCAAATATCTCCACTAGGGTTATAAGTATTTTCATATTTTTCCTTCAAAAGCAACCACAAGATCACCTTGCCTCCTCTTTTGTTTCAAAATAACCACACACACACACACACGCACGCACAGACGCACGCACGCATGCATGGAAGCATGCACGCACGCACACGTCTTCCTACGAGGAGCCACCACAAATAAGAATTCCCTTTTAATTTATTTATTTCCAAAATTACCCTCTCTTTTTCATGAAAAGACACGACTTCTATGAAAGTTGAGACTTTTATTGAAAAGTTATGACTTTTATCAAAAGTTGTAAGTATTGTGAAAAGTTGCGAATTTTATGAAGTGTTGCGCTTTTTATGAAAGTTGTGACATTTCCAAAAAGTTGTGACCTTTCCGGTATGACACAATAGACATTTCTTCAGATTACACTTTATTGTCTATAAATAGAGGGACTTTTCTCATTTTAAAACATCAAAAATGCGAAACTTCATCTTCTTATACTTCTTCATAGTTAAATATTTGATTATGAACTTCTTCTTCTTTTGCACAATTTTATATTTGTTTACTTTGCTCCTTTTGAGTGTCTCACTAACACGGATATATTGTTCATTCAGTAGGCACGATTTTTCCTTCATGTTTCATTCTATTGTTTCAGATCTTTGTATGATTTCTTACTTTCATTAAGTTATGCTTATGATATCAATTGTTGTTTTTGAGTGCATGTTTGTAACTTTGTTGTTTATATTTATCTTTATGGAAAGTCATTGTTATAAGTATTTGTTAGTACAGACTATATGTAAATCTACCTACTGAAGATTCACATCTTTTAAGAATACATTTATTTACAACATTCTCCAAAGAACTTTTTCTTCTCCATTAGAGAGTAAGCCTAAAAATTTAGAAGTTTTTTTACTGTTGCCATAATAATGTTAATATTAATAAGAGTAAAAAAAATATACAAAATTAAATAATAGAATTAAAATTAGCAATTAATTATAATTATATGATACACAACGATGACTATTCTCTCACACCAAAGTATTTTTTTTATAATTTTTTTTCCATTATACCTTACTCCTCTTTTATCTTTTGAAGGATTCCTTAATGTTTTGTTTTTAAACAATTTCAATTTGAAAACACTATTATACCTATATTACATATGAAATTGGGATTTTGGAGAACATATTATGACTATATATTAGTTATTGGTATATTACATGATTATGGAACATTTTATGTTGATAAACACTTTAGTTTTATATATATTGCAAAGAAGAAAATTATAAAAAATATTCATGTAACTCTCTAATTAAAGACACTACGTAACCATGGTAAAATAAAATTATGTAAACTAGGAAAAAATAGTGTTATAATTTGTAATTTTTCCATTTCTTTTAATAAAACAAATCGTAAACTAGAATTGAATTGCTTCCATACTCTAAAAAAAACATATAAAAAATACTATAACATCAAAATACAAGACAAGTTCGATTCTAATAAATCTTAAAGAAGAAAGTTATAACCGCGCGAAGAGCAGGGCCATTTACTAGTAATAACTATAAAAGCAAAGAATTAGTCTTCACATAAAATAACTCTCCAACCGTCTTCCCCCTTAACCATTTAGATCCAAAAACTGTTTATCCCAAAATTTAAAAATTGCAAAAGATCAAAAAGTCCCCCCCCCCCCCCCCCCCCTCCAAAAAAAAAATAATTTAAAACCCATTTAGTAAAACTAGATATCCTTTGGACTCTTCCCATATCCTTCTTGTCCTCTCCTTCTCCATTTGTACAATTGTTTTTATTTCTAATTTTTTTTGTTTTTTCTTTTATAGGTTTTACATAGCTTTCTTCAAGCAGATTAGACAAGTTTTAACAATATGAAGTTTTTGTTTACTCAGTTGTATGCTCTAAAATTTTTATTATGTATAGGTTCAAGAAAAGATTGAGCCACAAATTATTTATCATACACAATATATTCTACATTTTTGCAAGAGATTATTGTCCTAACTTAAGTCGTTGGTATTACAATAGATCGTATATGTTTGTTAATGTAAAAGAAATTTTCTGATTAGGTATGAGTTTTATAATTGATACTCAAATTTGAGATCTATATCCACATGTTTTAAGAAGTTTAAAAGTTATAGATTTTTTTACTCCTTTGTTTTCTTTGTATTATTTGCTAATTTTTTTTGTAAAAAATGATCATAGACAAATTTATTTTTTCCTTGAAATTTTAAATCATTACGTTGTTGGTGCTAAAATATTTATCATTATTGGTAGACATATTTATGGAAAAGAGAATACAAATGACAAATTGGAACTGATGTTGATCAAGCTAAGGTGCAATTGAAGATTGCAGAAGAAGAGATAGGAGAAGACTATGTTGCTTTGGACTAAAACAAGATGATGTCTTACAAGAATGGTATATTATGACTATTCTCAAAATTTTAGATACAATCATATGTAAGTTGAAACTTATTTTGGAATATCAAAAATGTATTCATGGTTACATCATGTATCTTTTTTGACTAGCAAAGGTTGTGGAAAATCCTTTCAAATTTGTAGTAACAAAATTGTTGAAATTTATTTTTTAGTTACATTATAAAAATTCTTGTGATTGATAATGTTCATGTTAGTATTCTTCAATTTGTTGCAATGAATTTTTGTAATTATGACTAAATATATATGTAATTATAAGAAATAAGACGATATATTTTAACTTTTCATAGAAAAATTTAAAATATTAGCAATAACTTATGTATGTAATGGCAAAAAGTTTGAAATCTTAGCTTTTTGAAAAAAATATTTGTGACAAATGCTTTAATTTTTTAGCTATAATTTTTTATAATTTGTAGCTTAATACAAGTATCATTGCCACAAGAATTAAAATATAAAAAGCCACAAATTCTAAATTTTTCATAGAAAAAAATAAGTCATTTGCTACAATAGAATATATAGTGTCTACAATACAAAATGTGCTATAGATTAAATTTGTTGTGGCAAAATATTAAAAATATTTGCTACAACTATATATTTTGTAGCAAGAATTTTGTACTATTATAGACATAACCCAGTATTCTTAGTAGCTATAAGTATTAGTCCTTATCCACTGACCATGTAAAGTTTGTAGCTAACTTTTAACCTCCGTACATCTTGACAATTGCTACGAAAATATATTTTGTGGCTAAAGCGTTTAGCTACGAAAAATTTCATATTTAGATACAATGTGTTTTGTAGCTTTAAATGCATTTTCTTGTAGTGACCTATCCATACAATTATTGGTGGCAAATGGGCGGGTTGAAAATGGGTAAATATAAAATGGATAATCATTCAACCCGTCCATATTTGATATGGATAAAAATGGGTTGAGTAAAATACTAGTTTACTGATATTTTACCCATATTTTCATTAATAAATAGTACTTTACTTGAGAATTTAATAAGGATAAGATATTTTAGTCCCTTTAGAAGATAATGTTGAAAATGCTTCATTTAGTTTTATTGTATCAAAAAGGGAAAATGCACAAGTACCCCCTCAACCTATGCTCGGAATCCCAAAGACACACTTATACTATACTAAGGTCCTATTACCCCATGAACTTATTTTAAATGTAATTTTCTACCCCTTTTCGTCCTACATGGCACTAACTTAAATTAAAAAAGTCAGCGAGCATTGGGCCCACAAGATAGTGGCACGTAGGGCGAAAAGGGGTAGAAAATTATTAATAAAATAAGTTCAGGTGGGTAATAGGACATTAGTATAGTATAAGTGTGTCTCTGACATTTCGGGCATCGGTTCAGGGGGTACTTGTGCATTATCCCTATCAAATATGAAAAATCCTATAACTTTTCTATATAAAATAAATTTATGTAATAACAAGAAAATATTTTTACTTTTAAAGTAAATGAATATTTGCATTTAAGGAATAAAACATGCTTAATACACTTTAATCAATATCAATATTAATACATGATTTGCTTATTTTACACTATATTGATTATCTAATATATAATTAAACAAATAAATGAAATGTAATTATAATTAACCAAAGAAATGTACATTTAAATTATACATTTTTATAGGGTCAAAGACTTCACTTTTTAATTAGGGAGAAGAATGGTCAGTTCTATAGAATTACATAAAAAGGAAAAGAAGTTGCACTATTTTTAATGATAACATGAATTTTGAGTGAATAAAAGTTAGAAATTTAACCCATTTGGCTAATTCATATTTTATCTATATTTTACCCATAGTTTACCCATATTATTATGGTCAAATTTGGGTATCAAACAACATTTTACCCTTATGAAAAGTCACTCACCCAACCCATTAAAATATGGGAGGTTTGGGTGGTTCATCAAAATATTGCTTACTACATGAAATATAACAAACTTGCTCAATGTTATTTGTGTTCCATGGTTCATTTTCTTATATGTCTAAATGTCATATAGTCTACTTGCATATGTATTACATATATTTTGTAGCTTTAATACTCATGCACCATCTGCTCATATGCACGCGTACACTTTAGGGTAAGACAGTCGAAAGCGAGCCAAAGGGTAGGCTTTGGCCGGCTATTGAAAGAAAAAGCTTGCATCTGCGAGGAAAGCTAGGTCTCTACTCCTTCTTCATGAGAAAGAGCTTTATCTGATTAACGGGCTTTATTTAGTTCGTGATCCAAAAGAAGGGTATGGAGTTTATCCAAGGAATGCTCTCCCGTTGCGGTACACGGATTCTCGAGGGCTCGAGCTCCCCATCCCAGCCCTTAATACCCGTATATTATGCTCTCCTTTATGTGCTAATCTTCCTATGCGTCATTCCAATGTCACTTATTTATTTGTATACTATTCCCCCTTGTGTTATTTACTTGAGTTTTGAACATTTTGGGAAAATATTTTGTTATATCTGTATGTAGTGAAGATGACTCGAAAAGGTTGGGCATTTATGTATATTATATCACAACCATATGTAAATAACTTAGCATAATGTATTATCCGAATGTGTGACATAAAAAGATTAAAGTCTATCTTACCAGCTATCCATTCTTATAAGGCTCACCTTTGAATGGCGTCATAAGATAGAAAGAGAAGGGAAAGTAAAGACCTGATATATTTAGGCCTATGATTTTATGTGTTAGTTCCGTATAAAAAAATTGGGAGATACTACCGTAATTCTTGATTGTTAAGGCCGGTAAGCCAAGTACAAAAGGTGTTACCGCATTGAAGTATTGTGAAAAGACTAGAATATAACATTAGATATTTTGGTCCCCTTATATGATCATAAGTGCTACTAGCATTGGTTCATTTGATATATCATTTGCATGTCATGTCTTACATATATCAATTTCTTATTTTTATAAGTTCTATTTGTGTATCTTCAGTGACTTACATGGTCAAGAAAGGCTTTTGATTTGTCATTTCTTATTTCAAGAACCATATCTATTGAGACTCATTCAAGACTTGTCTATACGAGTTTTAGGTTAGTCTATATATTTTGGATAGTCCTATTAACAAAGAGAACTCTCGAAAATCTCCAAATGAAATTCCAAGGTTGACCAAACAATCAACTTCACCTATCATTGGAAGACGAATGGTCAGATGAGTGGAGGATGTAACAAACCTTATTCTACATGTACTATTTCTATTTATATGACGCCTATACATTTACTTATGGCATAGTTGTGGACTCTGTTTCCTATGCGACTAGTGACAATATAATAAGTTTAAAGGGAACTGTTTATAGATTTTAATGTGACCTAATTAAGTTGACGTCGTTGGAAGTATTATTTAAAATTGAGATTATAAGATAGTATTTGAGTCTAAAGTAACTTAGTGTATACAAGTTTTAAGTTAAGTTAAAGATATTAAGTCTTAGAAATGGAATAAAATATTGAGTTGCTTGCTTCACTTACCTAAGCTAGTAGGTGACAAGTAGGTGCATCACCTACTTGGACCTATTGACCAGCCATAAGAACCAAGTAAGTGCATCACCTAATAAGACTCTTTTGACCATGTTATTGGGCCAAGTACACTACCAGCAAATTACATTTATAAGGCCTAAGTTAAATTGAAGAATTAGGGGAAAATGTACAACCAAGGTCCAATCTTTCCAAGCCCACAAGAAATAATTTGAATGGAAAAGTAGGTGCATCACCTACTTAAATGTGTGGCCTAAATTAAAGACATGTATTGGCTGCAATGAAGTACAAGAATGGTGGCAAACAAGTGCCTTTGTTTAGGCTGAAAATCTTATATAAATATCTCATTTTCCTCTTATCCAAATTTTAAGCCATCCAATTCATATATTTCACAAAATAATTTGATGACTACTATTGTATTGATTTACGTATAGGTGGTTATGGATGTACTTAGAGAATGATTGTGGAAAGCGGTTACAGGGGAAAATTTATAAGCTATGGTGATGTACCATTACATTAAAGTTTTTTTAAGCCAACTCCCTATTCCATGGGAAGGTAGTTTCGTGTAACTAACTATAACAAACTTATTTTGTGAAAGAAACAATCAAATAGAAGGATTATCGGTTGTCTTGCTGGAAAATTATTTGATGAGTTGAAATATCCCGAGTTGGGTGGTAAGCTGCTAATATTAGACTAAGTGATTTGTTGTTGAAGATGAAGACTATGACGTTAAAGGACATGTTGACACATTGTAAGCTATACAAATTGGGGATTAAGGTATGTAAGGCTATTCGATTTCCTATTTCTTTGGCATGAATCAAACACTTGTATTACAAAAAAGTAAGCCTTCTAAATTCCCATGGTAGTAGTGATTGATCCATAGTTGCTATTTCTACTCCCTAGAGCATTTAAATGACTACTCTGATATAAATATATTACTAATATTACATGCTTAATTTACCTAGCGTTATAATGCAAGGTTTCAACATGTTTCGTCGTCGATGTATCCTTGCCACGTACTCCCCTTATATAAATCGAAATGATCCTCCATTACCTATGGTATATATGTTTACTTGTTGGATTTACATTCTGTCCATATCTTGCCAACCTTTTTCAATTGTCTATTCCATCATATATGTCATCTTTTCACATGTTCATATGTTTCCTTTGGTTATTACTCCCGTTGTGTTAAACTATATTGTTTCCTCACACGATCCCTACTTTCTTTATTTTATATTTATATGTACTTAGTTAGAATATGCATCCGTCAACCTTGAATCTGCCCACGTTCTCCCTTGGTTTCACATTCATCTACACCTTGTATTTAGTGAGTATTGTCATATAGTGTTCAAATATCTTGGATGAATGTTAAATGTCTTCCATTGATATGTGCTTCAATTTGAGATGTAAAAATGCTTACTGGGTCATTTAAGCTCATAAGTATTACGTTTTTGTCACATTTTCTTCCCAAGTCAATGTTATTATCTTAAGTCCATATTTGTCTGTCTTCAACTACTAGTCCATTTCAAAATCTCAACAATGATTACGACCACCAACACAACAATCCCAAAAGAGTTATGATCCTCGAAAGAACAATCTATACTTCGGTTTTAAGGTAGTTTAAATACTCCAATTTGTTGAAATTCTGTGAAAACTAATATTTTTGGTTCAAAGGGAGTCATGATTGCGCCGGTTTTTCATCTCAGATGAAGGTCGCTATGAAGGCCTTTATCTCTCTATGGCGGCCTTCATCCGACCAAAGAGGGATTATGGACAAAGTTGCGGGATAAGCCTGACATTTGCCTATCCTTTATCCAAGAAATTCCCTCTTCTTATTTTATACTTAAACAAACTATCCCCTCGCGTTCTAACTTATATTCAACTTATTGCAGGTTCTTTAAATGACAGGTTAAAATGAAGAAACATGCCCTTCATCCGATTCCCCGATGCGCGAGTCGGCAAATGCATCATGATTACCTAGTACGGGGTTCAGTTGCAAGAAGGGTTTTGTGTTGAACATGCTTGAGGAGAAGCATTCTTCCTTCTATGCTCATCTGGTAGAGTTCGAGTGGCCCCACTAACTGAGGCTCCCCAAATGCGCGTTCTTCTTGGGTGAGGATGTTCTACTCCGTCCAGCCTACTGTGTGATGGGACAACTCTAACCCCGTTATCCATATCAGGGGAGTTGACATACTCATGAATGCCACTGCCATCAATAAGGGTTTAGAGGTGCCAAATGTCTCGAATACAGAATAAGATGACAAGTTGAGGGAGATGGATCTGGAAAGGTTGAGTGACATAGTGGTAGAGACTCCATATCGGAATCTTGTCTACTAGTCTACGAAAAAGGGCATTACTACCATTGATTGATCACCGGATGCTAAGATGTGGTTGCACTTGGTGACAAGGAGGATCCTCCCGTCGGGCAACCTCACCATGGGACCTTTCCTCGGGCTTTGGTGGTGGCATGTGCCATACAAGGTATTGAGTTGAATGTCGGGGCACAGATTGTTTCCAAGTGAAATATGTTCTACTGAGGTAACAAAAAGGTGTTCTTTCTCCCTGGTCTTGTTAATGCTCATTACAAACAATCGAGAGTTACACTTTTTAACGTCGATGAGGTACTTCCTTTAAATCCCCCCTTTACCCTCTTCTGTTAAGGTTTGGTTATACTTCTAGGACCAAGAGGAGGAGGATGGGCAGGGCTAGAAAGCAGTAAGGTGGCTGCGGGTTTGGACGACAAGGGACCTCTCTCAGGTGCACGGGTCAAGGAAAATTTGGCGGTCGTTTGGGAGAGAGACTGGAAGTGCCTATTCTGACTTCACTAAGGGCCGACCTAGCATCGCCCTCAATGTTGAGATGCTCCGCTGCCAGTTGCGTTAGGAGAAGAGAAAAGCTTCAGAGAGGGATCACCTATTGGTACGGATATGGAAGACCATGCATACCATATTCACCTGCGTTGCCCCTGGCCAGGAGGTTCCACGGGTCGAGAAAGGGGACTTCCAAGACTTTACCTTTATGGACGAGGTAGCTACTGGCCTCGTACCTCTGGAGGATCTAAACTTAGATGAGGACACTACCCAGTCCAAGGGTTATTGATTTAGGTTGTTATTTTTCCACTTTGGATTGTTAATTTTAAGATAACTTTGTTTTTATCTTTTGTTTTTCTAAGCACGTGGATACTTGAGTTTTTTCTTTTCCGTAGTGAATGGTGAATTAGTAAGTTCTATATCTATTTCTGGTTTGTTGAACACTCAAAGGGATACAGTGATTTGTTCGAATTCCATTTGGGTTTAATATTTGAAGTTACGTAAAATAGGGGAGGGGGGGTTGAGGTTCTGCCTCTCCCCATCCCGCTCTTGCGGTAAAATCTGGTACGACCTGCAAGTACACCCTAGAAGTTAGAGCATACTTGTGTCGCCACACGGCATATGAGACTTTAAGAAGTCTCATCAAACCCACTCGTATCATTTATTGCATAATAAACATTCTAAAATGAGTAAAAATTTCAAAACTTTCTTCACACACGAAGAACGCTTCGACAATCAATACACAAGCGGAAGACTTTCATTTAAAACATTAAACCTTTACAACACATTATGGAATCATATAAACTTAGGAGTATACAACACATGGGACTAAGCCCATACAAGACATAAAATAAAGACTAAGACATAAAGAAACATGTGGATATTTTACTCGAATTCATGAGGACTCACCAATACTTCATCTTTAACCCTTAGAAACCTATCCATCCTCCATGGGACATAAAGACTTTCAACTCCCTACACATTAGTCAAAAAGGGAAAAGAAGGGGTTAGCACATTAGATGCATTGAGTATGGGAGCCATGCAAAATCCATGAAAAAGGGACATTTAGTAAATAACATGTTTTTCATGAAATTTTGATCAAAAATCATACTATAAGCATAGGAAAAACATTAAACAACTTAGGAACACGTAAGAAATAACTTAGACAGTTTATCACATTTTTAGGAGCAATATTTGAACTTCTTCACTGTTACAATGAATTTTTCTTAGTTTCACTTTAGACACCTTCTATCACGTAGTCCTCTCACTAAAAGCTATTCTAAAACTCACTTAAGTAAGACAAAGAGAGACCATGCATACATCCTCTCTAGGAACACCTAAATTATCCTTAAGACTACCTATAATGAGATCAACACACATTTACAAGACACCAAACATATGAACATGTGATTCTCCTACCAAAGGTGATTCTAGGTCTCCTTGTGTGAGTTGTGAAGAGAACGCCCATACAATCCCTTACACACACACTCAATAGATCCTATAAATTACCTACAGTAAGATTATTCTCACTTAATACAACAATATATAGATAATATGAAATTCTCCTTCCAAAGGATATCAAAAGACTTACTTAAGTATATCAAGAAGATAACGTCCATAATTGACCTCTTCTAGATTACCTAAATAATCCTTAAGAGTACCTAAGGCTTAGATCATGTCGAAGCAATCGTCTTCCCTAATTAGAGTCATTCTTTATACTTATCTAGTTAATATACGAAGTGACCATTCCCATGCCCCTTTCACACCTTAACTAGAAAACCCTTAACTACCTTAGATAAGTACTTATTCATTTAACATGTTTTCTTAACTTAAGTCATTACATTCCTTAGTTCAGTTAAGACTCATTCATCACATAAAGAAATTCAAGTAATGTTCTTGGACAAGACCTGGGGCTCTCACTAACATCTTCAAAGCCTATTGTGCAATGTCTAGATAACATCTCATACCACCACCTAAACTTCATTAAACTTCTTTAATGCTAGTAGTTATCCCATATGCTGAGAATAGACAACAACCAACATAGACCATGATATCTAAATATGGAATCCAGATTTCTAAACTACTCCGATGAGGGTAATCTACACGTCAAGGATAGAACTAGGACACATCCCATAGGCACATGGTTAAGGAATATGAAGGGATTTTATTCACTCTATACTCATTCTCAAGTAGAGCTACATTGTACTCTAGTCTACTTCTCAAGTAGAGCTACTTCCCATAACATAATCACTCGGTGCTAGCCTTTGTTCTCATAAAGTCATTGACATTAAAGGATCAAATGAAGAAGTTCCATATCTAGTTCATAACCCAATCACATTCACCCTACCAAAGAGGTATTTTGGTCTATCTTACAATGACGACATAGATAGCTCATAATGACTTTCATAAGGATGACATGATGTCGTTCCAGTCAATTAACTCTAAGTCCATCATCCTTTACATGAAGGATGCAATTAGGGCTCTCGACTTCAAAGTTCATAACATAACCTTACCTCTAGGTTTAAGGTTCCATGTACATAACCTTTTTATCATCATTGAAGGTCTCACGTATCATTCATTCATGCATGACAAGGGTGCACTAAACCTACCTGTCAAGAAAGGGACACAAGTCTTTACTTTATTTCATACAGTATATCATTCTTTAAAGCACTTAAGAATGAAAGTTATCATCTTTATGTCATCCTATACATTAATATAACATCATCAATATAACCATCATAGAATCATATTGTCAAGTAGAAACAATCATGCATCAACTCTAAGACTACACATACAAAGACATAGTCATAGTCTAACATGATCACCTAATATCAATAGAAGAACATATACTTTCACATTGATAACATGTAGATAGATATGCTCATAATTCACATAAGTCAACTACACAAATCGTCATAATACTTCAATTAGGGCCGACAAGACCATGATCAGCATAATACATAAATTAACTCGACAAGGCCCCATCAATTCACATAGCACCACCCCCATATGTGGACCATACCAATAATTATTGTAATACAAAATATATATATATAATAGGAAGATATTTATGTAAGAATACCACCATTTAATCTTACCACTTCAATCCAAAGCTAAATCATCCAATTCAATACCATAAGGCCCTTACACATGGCCATGAATATCAATTAAACACATAAACTATAATACTCAATGAATCTAGGTCAATTCAATATAAATTTATCAATGTATGGCCAATTATACATCAATTGAATATAATTCTTACATCCTTCAATAGCCCATAGGAAACTACACTAGAATTCATAAGCATTAAGTCATTATCAATTCAATAAGCATAATATTAATTGGATCTTAGAATATAAAATAATCAATTTATCAAATTGAATCATCCTATAAACCATACAATCATAATCTATACATAAATCAAGAACCCATAACAATCTACACATTAATTCATTAATATCAAAACATGATCGCATAGCCCATATTTTAGTCAAATTGAGAGATTTGAGAAGGTAACGGAATCATGGAGAATTTCATTGGAAAATATCAATTATACATCAATAATATCATATCTTAATGTTTGAAAATATTTCATGCAAGAACCCAAGACTTAGAGTAGAAATTGGACTTTTTCATCTTTTTGAATTCTTTGAAAATCATCTTTGAAAATGACTCTAAGGTAATAGCAAGCCTTAGATGAAGAACCTCCACACCTTATTATAAGAATACAATGATAGTTGAAGAAGAAAATCCATTCAATATCCATCTTCAATCTCTATCATCACCTTGAGCTCTCATGAAGGTTTTTGAAGAAATTTTGAGAGGGAATGGGTTTTGATTTAGGTGCTAGGTTGTAAATTAGAGTTTTGTGACTTATATACTCTTAAAATACCCATAAACACCCAAAATAAACGTCCTCCTACTTTATAAGACTTGGAGTGAATATCCCATAAAACCCCAAGTCGTAACAGAAAGCTGGCAGGCTTTTTAGCACCATCGGCACCCTAGCATCGACGGTCCATGGGTGAGACTTGATTATGTAGCTTCAAAACCTGAATACTACATAGCTCCATCGACGCCACCCATCGACGGGCCGTCTTCTAGTTGACAGGCTATCGTTTGGTGCAGTCGATTGTCACTACCTGGCAGTGTTGAGCTCCAAGCTCGGGTCCTCCTTCTAGGTCCCCTTGTGGGTCCTACGTGGAGTCGTACCCTTATGTTAAACATCTAAACATGTACATATAGGTATGAGGAACATCTCCATATAATTACAACACCAAACAAGCCACGCAACAAGCCAAAACACATCCAAACTCATAAGGACGTCAAATGGCTATCTTTCGAACGTCACCAGACGTTCTTGGACTTTTGACCTCTAAACCTTACCATACTCAACATTCTTACTCTAAAGACTATTTTAAATCGTATAAGGACGTAATAAACTCATTACTAACTCATAAGCGCATGAAAAAACATAACAGACATAGGTGACTAGTCGTCGAACGTCTTGGTCGTCATTTGACGTTTGACTTCAAACTTAACCCATATCTTGAGACACTGCCTCAACCATAATTTTAAACCATATTAGGACTTCAAGACTTCATGTCACAAACCTTAGGCCCTAGTTACACCTAAGTCATTTTTTGGAGGTGTTATATTCTCCTTCACATGGACAATATTCCTCCTCGAATGACACTTGCCACCCTCCGAACACTTCCAAGAGTAGAGACTCAACTTAAACGCTCATTACAATATCATACAACACATTATAAAACACACAATCAAGAAGAAACATCAATTTCACATAATTAAGAGAATAACAACACAGCAAGAAGCTAGAATAAATTCTACAACCATAAGACTCAAATCCTTCATTCCGAATAGCAAAAACTTATTTTATTTTCAATATCATGCTCATATATATCAGTTCTAATCATATTACAACAATTTTCGATCAAAGAAATGAATTTGTCAATTTTTGCAAAGCCAAATAGTGAACAGTGAACATACTTCACAATCTAACAATGCAACACTTAATAAATTCCTTATAAATGCTCAACAATTCAATATAATATAATCATTTATACATACTCGCTATTCTTCTTCGTGATACAATTTGCAACCTACACTAGATGCACATGAACCATGAGGAAAATACCATGCATGAAAACTCATTTCTCATTCAACAAAACTTCAACCAAAACATGCATATCATAAGGAGAATGTTTGGAATTCATTATCACAAAAGAATCCTACCTCAATCAAGTTACTAAGAAATCTGTGTTTTAGGCTTGAATAAAGACATAGAGAATGGTTAAGGGTACCTCATTCCCAACAACCATACTCCCCCACTTTGGAGAAACCCATTCTAAGGTCAACATACCAGTTACTACAAGTAATTCCCTAAACGCACCTTAAACCTTACTAATGCTTTCTCACCAACGTCTATCTCATGAAAACTAAAGACTCTTAAAGGTCTAACCATGTAACCACTACATCCCCCTTACTTCGAGAAATTCACCTTTACTCTTTCAAATCTCATCACCTTCTTTTCTATGGTTGGGTCTTAAACAAATTCAAACCATCTCAACAACCCCTCTTTACATTTCTAACAATATACTTTACCATTATTTCCAACTTCACTACCCTTCCAAAGGTAACTAGACCAACTTAAGGTTATCAACACCATCTTTCACACCTCATCTAACAAGTCACATCTCATCTTTTCTCCCCCTCAACCCAATCTTCATAAAGTCACCCTCAAGGTACCAACACACAACGGAAACAATGGAGAGACACCATATACAAAGATCTTAGTCACGATTAGATGAATGAAGAAATGAAACTTTTCCTAGCACCCAATAGCCTCCTATTCATAGTGTAGCTCACTTCACATTATGAACAAGACTCACTAGATGTGGTTCATGAGACAACTAAGACACTCTCAAACCTTATTCTCTGATACCAAGTTTGTAACGACCCGCA
Organism: Solanum pennellii; assembly: GCF_001406875.1. Taxonomy (NCBI): domain Eukaryota; kingdom Viridiplantae; phylum Streptophyta; class Magnoliopsida; order Solanales; family Solanaceae; genus Solanum; species Solanum pennellii. The sequence continues at coordinate 40,824,706 of NC_028648.1, read as the reverse complement.
AGTACACCCTAGAAGTTAGAGCATCCTTGTGTCGCCACACGGAAAATGAGACTTCAAGAAGTCTCATCAAAGACACTCGTATCATTCATTGCATAATAAACATTCTAAAATGAGTAAGAATCAAAAACTTTCTTCACACAAGAAGAACTCTTTCCATAACCAATACGCAAGCAGAAGACTTTCATTTAAAACATTAAACCTTTAAAAAAAACTCATGGAACCATCTAAACTTTGAAGTATACAACACCTGGGACTAATCTCATACAAGACATAAAATAAAGACTAAGAAATAAAAGAACATATGGATGTTGTCCTCGAATCGATGAGGACTCACCAATACTTCATCTTCAACCCTTAGAAACATATCCATCCTTCATGGCAGATCAAGTCTTCCAATTTCCTATGCTTTAGTCAAAAAGGTAAAAGAAAGGATTAATACATTAGATTCACTAAGTATGGAAACCATGCAAAAACCATGAAAAATGGATATTTAGTAAGTAACATGCTTTTCATGAATTTTTTATTAAAAAATCATACTATAATCATAAGAACAACATAAAACATCTTAGGACCACTTAAGAAATCACTTAGACCATTTATCACACTTTTGTAGCAACATTAAAGTAAACTACTTCATTGTACAATGAACTTCTTCACTGTTACAGTGAAATTTTCTTAGCTTCACATTGGACATCTTCTAGCACGTAATCCTCTCAATAAAATCTATCCTAAGACTCACTTAAGTATGACAAAGGGAGACCACCCATACACCCTCTATAGGCACACCTTAATGATCCTTAAGACCACCTATAATTAGATCAACACACACTTACAAAACACCAAACATATGAACATGAGATTCTCCTACCAAAGGTGATTCTAAGTCTCCCTTGAGTGAGTTGTGAAGCGAACGCATATACAATACCTTACTAACACACTTAAGGGATCTTATAGATTACCTTGGATAAGATCATTCTCACTTAGTACAACAACATATAGATAATGTGACATTCTCCTTCCAAAGGCTATCAAAAGACTTACTTATGTGAATCAAGAAGATAATGTCCATATTTGACCTCTTCAAGATTACCTAAATAATCCTTAAGACTAACCAAAGGCTTAGATCATGTCTACATAAGAAACCATCTTCCCTAACTATAGTCATTCTTAAGATTTATCAAGGTAAGATACGAAGTGACCATTCCCATGCCCCTTTCACACCTTAACTAGACAACACTTAAATACTCTAGATAAGTACTTATTCATTTAACATGATTTCTTAACTTATTTCATTACATTCCTTAGTCATTTAAGACTCATTCATCACATAAAGACATTCAAGTAATGGTCTTGGACAAGATCTAGGGATTCTCACTAACATCTTCAAAGCCTATTTCGCAATGTCTAGATAGCGTCCAATACAACCACCTAAACATCATAGAACTTCTCTAATGATTAAAGGTATCCCATATGATGAGAATAGGCAATAACCGCCATAGACCATGATATCTAAACATGGAATCTGGAGTTCTAACCTACTCCGATGAGGGTGTTCTATTTGCCAAGGGTAGAACTAGGACACATTCCATGTAGGTATATGGTTAAGAAATAGAACGACTTTTATGCACTCTAGTCTCATTCTCAAGTAGAGCTACATTGTACTCTAGTCTCCTTATTTAGTATAGATACTTCCCATAACATAATCACTCGCTGCTAGACTTTGTTCTCATAGAGTTATTAACATTAAAGGATATAATGAAGAGGTTCCATATCTAGTTCATAACCCAATCACATTCACCCTACCAAAGAGGTCCACTAGGGCTACCTTACAATGGCGACCTAGATAGCTCATCAAGACATTCCTAAGGATGGTATGATGCCGTTCTAGCCAACCAACCCTAGGTCCATCATCCTTTACATAAAGGATACAATTACGACTCTCAACTTCAAAGTTCATATTGTAACCTTACCACTAGGTTTAAGGTTCCACGTACATGACCTTCTTATCATCATTTAAGGTCTCACATATCATTCATTCATGCATGAAAAGGGTTCACTAAGACTACCTAGTCAAGACATCTCGTATTCACATATCATTCATACATATATGAAGTAAGGGACACAAGTCAACCAAAACATGACACAACATTCTTTACTTTCTTTCATATAGCATATCATTCTTTGAAGAACTTAGGAATAACCCTTATCATCGTTTCGTTATCCTATACATTACAATAACATCATCAATATAACCATCATAGACTAATATAGTCAAGTAGGAACAATCATGCATCAACTCTAAGACTACACATACAAAGACATAGTCATAGTCTAACATGATCACCTAATATCAATAGAAGAACACATACTTTCACATTGATCACATGTAGATATATATGTTCATACTTTAAATAAATCAACTACACAAATCATCATATTATGTCAAGTAATACCGACAAGGCCATGATCATCATAATACATAAAGTAACACCGACAAAGCCACATCAATTAACATAGAACCACCACCATAGGTGGACCATACCAATCATCATTGTAAAACAAAAGCTATACATAATATTAAGAGAGTTAGGTCAGCATACCATCCATTCAATCTTACCACTTTAGTCCAAAGATAAATCATCCAATTCAATACCATAAGGCCCTTATCGATGCCCATACATCAATTCAATACATAAACTGTAATACTCAATGAATCTAGGTCAATTGAATAGATTTATCAATCTAATACCAATTAGACATGAATTGAATACAATTCTTACATCATTCAATAGCCCGTTGGGAACTACACTAGAATTCATAAGTATTAAGTCAATATCAATTCAATAAGCTTAATATTCAATGTATATAAGAATATACAATACTCAATTGATCAAAATTGAAACAACCTATAAACCATACAATCATAATTTATACAAAACTCAAGAGCCCATAACAATCTACACAAAAATTCATTAATACAAAGCATGATCATAAAACCCATATTTTAGTCAAATTGGGAGATTTGAGAAGGTCAAGGGTTCGTGGATAATTTCATTGCAAAACATAAATTATGCATCAATAATATCATATCCTCTTGTTTGAAAATGTTTCATGCAAGAACCCAAGACCTAGAGTAGAAATTGGAGTTTTTCATCTTTTTTTGAAATCTTTGAAAATCATCTTTGAAATTGACCCTAAGGTGATAGAAACCTTAGTGAAGAACTCCCATAACTTATTAGAATAATCCAATGATAATTGAAGAATAAACTCCATTGAATATCCATCTTCAAGCTTTATCTTCACCTTGAGCTCTCATGGAGGTTTTTGAAGAAACTTTGGGAGGGAATGGATTTTGATTTAGGTGCTAGGGTTTAAATAAGAGTTTTATGACATATATACTCTTAAAGTACTATAAACACCCAAAATAACCGTCCTCCTGTTTGATAAGACTTAGGGTGAATTTCCAAAAAAAACCCAAATCTTTACATAATGCGGGCAGATGTTTCATCACCATTGACACCCTAGCATCGATGGTTCGCGGGTGAGATCACTCCCCGTCGATGGGGTTCGTTGGTTGCTTCTGCAGCTCCTCAAACTGTAGACTACATGTATCCATTTACGCAACCCATCGAAGGTCCGTCATCTGGTCGACAGGTCATCGTTTGGGGCAGTCAATTTCCACTGCCTGACATTGTTGAGCTCCAACTTGGGGTCCTCCTTCTAGGGCCCCTTGTTGGTCCTACATGGAGTCTTACCCAGACGTTAAACCTCTAAACACGTACGCCTAAGTATTAGGAACATCTCCAAATAATTACAATACCAACCAATCCATGCAACATGCTAAAAGAAATCAAAACTCACAATGACGTTAAATGGCTTTCGAACATTATCGGACATTCTTGGACATTTAACTTCCAAACCTCACCAAACTCCACATGATAACTCTAAACACTATTATCAATCATATAAGGACCTAATAAACTCATTACTCAATCATAAGTGCATGAAAACACATAACACACATAGGTGACTAGTCGTCGGTCGTCTTGGTCGTCTCTTGACGTTTGACTTCAAACTTAACCCAAATCTTGAGACACTGCCTCAAAATCATTTTAAACTGTCTTAGGACTTCAAGACTTCATGTCACACACCTTAGGAACTTGTTTAACCTAAATCTTGTTTTGGAGGTGTTATAAAATCCCACTATGGCGATCTAACTATGGCGGGAATAATCCTGCACCAACGGCTCACATGGAACAAGAAACCGTGCTAATAATTCTTGGTTCTATTTCATTTTTCTAAAACTCTCCCGAGGTTCCGAGCTTCACAAATGAATTTACGATAATTGTTCGAGCTAGGAAGATGATTGTCAACCCTAAATTAATTCCATGATACACAAACTAATATTTATTCTTGTCATTTTAGTACCAAAACCCACACATCCCCAGGATACAGCCAGGCACTCGCACAATTATTACACAACCACAAGACATGTCTAGCTCTTCTCACAATTTCCTTTGTGATCTTATTTATATCTAGTATTGAACCTAGGCAGAATCTTTTCTTCACCATGAGTCTTCACAATACTCAAACATGCAGAACTCTCATAACTTCAATCAATAAAGCATACAAATACCGCATATCAAGGTTCAGACTCAAATTAATATTACACATACTCACCTCATCTCGATCGATCAATTACAATTTCATAGTTGCAGTTAGTTCAAATAGCGAAAATCACGCATTTGAAATTTTCAAGATACACTCATAGTCAGGTACAAATTATTTCTTAGTTCGCTTCATGGATGACCATTACAACTCATCCATGTGTTTACACTGCCCTAGGTCCATATACTAATTAGAACATTCCCAATTCCAATTTACTTTGCTTCTGTTCTTTTAGTTGTGACCACGACATTCGGTTCACTTCATTGAGATACCAATTGAAATGAAGAGATACAAATTTGACTCAACTCATACCACAAGCAACACTTCGAACAAAATGAGAGAATGAGTGGAACAATTTCCTAGAATGGTTCCTAGCATTCTCAAGATTAGATGTGGACGTCAACACACCAATCCTAAAGAGTCCTCAAGAGTCTAGTCCACATTTTGCTCTTTTACTCGGAGACCGATAACCTAGCCTTTAATAACAATTGCCACGACCCAACCCACTGGCCATGCGAGCACCTACATGCTACCACTTAAGTAGGAGAACCCTTATATTCAAAACATTCGGAAAATTAAATAAAACAAAATAAAGTGTACTAATGATATTTTGTAAATAGAATTCCCTTAACTCAATTTTGTTTAAGACTTGAAAATTAATTACACCCCAAGTATCTTTTCTAAACAGGTACAAGAGCTACTCATATAAAAGTGGACATACTAAATAAGGACACAACTCCTACCATAAGGAAGGCTAGTCAGAAGTTGTTGAAGAATTTCTTCATCTTCACATAATGAAAGATCACCAGCTTACATCTACAATGTGTCAAAAGGATAGCAATAGAAATATCAGTACAAAACATATATATTGGTAGGCATCATCGGTCAGCCCGATGCTCACCACATAACATAAGAAACCAACTAGCAAGATCATGAAATCCACTACTCTCTTTTCCATCTTTACTCTCTTCTGAAATACCTCGGGGTTACATTAGTACCCTTACTACTAACCACCCTCTCGGTCAACCTACTAAATCGGTTCTTGATGATTGCCTAATCATTCTAGCACATAGAAAAGTTCAAAAATATAATTACAACATACCAACTACTAGCTCACGACATACCTTTACATTCTCTTCATCTTCCCAACCATGGACACATAGCCCATAAGGTCAAGCCTTATAACCACTAAAAAACACATTTTCTCTAAAGTAAAATCCACCCAAGCCCTTACTTAACGTACTCTACCCCCACTTTTCACCCTTGAAACACACACACTACCCTTACTATCAAATTTTTGACCCTTAAACCCCTAGACTTTAAAATTCATTCGACAACACGATCCATCACAAGTTTACTCGACACCAAAGAATACTCAAATATAAGTTAACATAAACATATAACCACTCCACAAAATCACATACCATTATTATTACGAACAAGGTTCAATTTCACAATTTTGAGTTTACACAGTTATATCAATCATTGGTCCTCTCATGGAACCCAAACCCAAACTGTTAGCATACCAGAATGTGGTACTCTATCCAATGATTATGCCGAAATATGGCAATCGATCTCATTATTATGTTGGAATGTGGCAACTGATTCATGTTAGTTATGCCAAAACGTGTCAATCGATTCAAGTTAGTTATGCTTGAACGTGGTAAATGATTCATTCGACACACAACAATAACAAACACAAGTATATTCTCAAGTGCATATAATTTAGTCATGATTCATGTCATTCATCATTCCTCTATTACCTTTGCAACAAGTGTGATTAATAATAGACATTCATACACATAAACACATCATAATGAATCAAGAACAAGCATACAACACACAATCATAGAAGCACAACCATCGACTGGCCCTAGATCATCATTCAAGGCTTCTTTCTGGGATTAATCCATATTTTGTTCAGTGCACAAGGGCCTATACATAATTCTGACATTGATCTATGTATATTATGAAGGAAACAAAGATTTATAACTACTCAATTCGTAGAAACCTAGCCTATATGGACGCCAAGCAGCTTCACAGAGCTTTGGTCTTTGATTCTTTATTTTAGGATTCGTGACGACAATCTTAACATAAAATCTGGAATCCATCGGCATCTTTACATTAGAAATTTAACTCTCTCTCTCTCTCCCTTCTTTCCCAGCTTGCAGCAGCTTTTTGGTGTTTCTAAGGTGTTATGTATTTTAGGAAGAGAGAGAAAATATGATTTCATGTTATTTATGTTTAGCCTTACCTGTCCCGCTCTTGCACCAACTTACCCCACCCTGGCGCAGCCGCCCTAGCAGGGTAGTGTCATATATATATATATGTATATATATCATAAAACAATATGTAGTAAAAAAACATTAATATAGTATAGGAAGATGATAATTATAACAACTTATCATTTATCTTTCAATGAGTCATCTTTAACTGGATTTTATAATTTGAAGTATAACTATTTGATATTCTTGAGGAACTAAATGAACATTAACTGGAGAAATAAAATTTTTGAATAAATAAGTTCTAGTTGGTGAATAGATAAATTAAATATTTTGTTAGTTTTTAAAGTGTTTATGTCCTTACATGGTATACCAAATTTAAATTTTGTCTTGAATAAATTGTAGTATAGATTTTTAAAGCATTTTTACTGTATCTTCCACAAATTTAGTAGAGAAAACTTGTTGAATACTTTATTAACATGTGTTATTTAATCTTTATTAACAATTGTCTATAACAATACCTTGAAGAAATATAAACAACAAATTTTAAAGCACGTACAAAACAACAACAATTGATAACAGAAACATAAACTAATGATTGTAAAAAAACATACCAGGATAAAATAGAAAAGAAAAAACATACCAGGATATTTAACTATAAAGTGAAACAGAAAGGAAAAGATAAGCCCACTGAAGGTACAATGTCTCCTTAAGGAAATTTTTGCCCTATAATATGTGAGTTTAAAGTAATAGATCCACTCATGATATAATGATTTTATTCACCAGTGTATTGATACAAATATAATGGTGGAATAAGCCACTCAATAGGGGGAAAATAAACAAATAGTTATTTGTGCAACAACAAAAGAAGACGAAGAAGAAGAAAGAAAAAGGAGTAGTTTGTAATTTTTGTTGTTTTAAAATGATAGGAAATCCCTTTATTTATTGACAACAAAGAGTAGTACCGAAATTTTTTTATTGTGTTTCAGTGAAAAGGTCAAAACACTTTGAAAAAATTAAAACCCTTCGGAAAGGTTACAACATTTCATAAAAGTTACACTTTTCATAAAATTCACAATGTTTAATGAAAGTGGAAGGATATTTTTGAAAAATAAATAAATTTAAAAAGGAATTTTGCTTTGTGGTGGCTCCACATAGTTAGTATATAATAAATCATTGACATTTTTGTCGTGGTTTTATTTTTTAAGTCATGACTTTTCATTTGTTATAAAATGTAAATCTCGACTCACTATCATCTTTTTAATCATCTCAAGCATTATAT
>NC_028648.1:40760267-40814948 GCF_001406875.1 Solanum pennellii | reverse complement strand
TATATATATATATATATATATAAATGGCACTACACTATTTAAGTATTGCTATTTGTTTGTTCTCTTGGTTTTTTTATTAATACTTTAATAAAAAATGCTTGAGATGATTAAAAAATGATAGTGAGTCGAGACTCACATTTTATAACAAATGAAAATTCATGATTTAAAAAATACAACCACGACAAAAATATCAATGATTTATTAACTCTCTCCCCTCCCACTATTCTACCTTTATCATTATCTTTCAAATTTCTCCTCTCTTCAACACTCTTTGAAATAAAGAATACACATTTTTCTTTCTTGCATGAAACTATAGTCCAAACTAGCTCAAGTCTTCAACTTTCCTTTTTGAAGTGAAATTATTTGACTTCTTTCTTTTTCTTAACTTTAATTAAACTGTTATTTGCTATCTACTAATGAATATTATTTTTCATCTACATTCCATTGGACTTATTGATATGCCGCAATTACACCTCCCTAAAAATGTATAGGCGATCGTTGTGAGATAAAGAACATGACTTTTAGGTTAGGATTGATCCCACGTGGAAGTGCTCTAGCCTTCGGCTAACTTTGAATTATCTACTTTTAGGTAAATTACTTCCGTAAAAGGGGGCTTCATAAATAAAATAATAGATGAATTATTTGTAGAAACAATTAACAAGTAATTATACTTTGCAAGTTGAAATATCAATATGAGATGAAAAGTAGGGTACATGTGTTCCCCACAAGTTCTTAGCAAAGTAATACCAATAATAGTATCTCTATCCAAGTGTTAACATGAACGGTCGGTTAAGTTATGTATCACTTAAATGTTTAGTCCTCAAAATAGGGAATTTTACCACGCAACTTGGTCCATGTATGAGTGTATGCTTATCTAAAACTTACCCTTAACCCCATATTAGCCTTAGCACTAAGTGGGTAATGCTATAAGACATCGGATTATCATGTCTAGATATCTCTTGTTTAATTACTTTCTCATTCGTTATCTCATTTGTCTGTAAAATAAGGCAAGTTATAATATAGGCCACTATTGCGGCCAAATAGCACACACAGGTGGACATGATCATTCATGTATTAAAGTTGCTCCTTTTAAGAGCGGGGTCAAGGACTCACGCTTAGAATTACTTAATTTCTCTACCTTTTAGCTAAACACATGTGTATTCAGGACCTCAGAGGTGATTTAATTTCTACCACAAAGATTGTAACAAAATATAACTAACATAATTCAATTGCAACTATGATAAAACAATGGTTTGGGTAAAGTCCAGGGATACAACTTTTATCAGGAATCATGCAATCAATATAATTTGTATGAGTAATTATCAATTATCGAATCAATGAATAAAAGAATTAGATGGATGATCATGGTCTCCCGACCTCTAATCGCCTACGATAAATAACACCCTAAGTACATCGTTGAGTATAGATAAGATGGATTAAGTAACGAGCATTACGATTTCTTCCTGTTTGGTGATCCAAATATATTTTGTAGGTATACCCCTATTCTAAATTCAAATTAGCCCTAGATATTTAGAATAAATCATGCTCCTTATGCCCCCACGTTCTATCCTCTTATTCCTCTCCCGAGTTCAATTTGGACAATAGATTTATTTAAATGGTGATCAGTCACGAAATATGAAAAGAAAGAACATAAGAAGGTTCATATGATAATTGACATTAACCCGATAAAAAAATCAAAAGAGTATAATCATCTTGTAGCCACATCCCAATTACTAGGGTATTTAGCTACTCATATTCCAATAATCGATTAAGTAATGTACTTGAATCGTCAAGAGATTGAAAAGAAAAAGAGTTTAAAAAACAACCCTATAATATATGAAAACATTCTCCCAAGGCATCGTTCTTCAAAACACAACAAAAGAAATAATTGATAAAATAAAATAATACCCTATTTATATTAAAACTCAAAGCAGCCAAAACTAGGACGTAGTGGCACGACGTGGAGAAAACTTCAACTTTTAGTCTGCAAATCTTCTCTCTTCTCGAGACGCGGTCGTGACATGGACCACTCTGGAGCGATTTAATTTTTTACGACCAAAATTACACTCCCTCTTCGCGGAACGGGCACTCCACTGAGTGTTCTGCCTCGCGATTTCTTCCTTGAATAAATTCTGGGAATCCATTCCACGATGCGCAGAGGATACAACAATGCCTTAGTGGCACTTCCTCCTTCTTCTTCCATGCCATCTTTTGACTAGGATCTATTGTGTTCCTTCAATGTCCATTTTCGCGCTCGTTTCTCAAATCAAACCTGCCTACACAACTAGTCATGTTGGTTAGCTCATAAACAAACAAAATACTTGATAAAAATATAAAGACACATATACTAAATTCACACTAGGCTTAAATATGGGCATTATTACGTTTCTAGGCATATAAATATGCCTAAGATCATTATCCCTCACTTAAATCTGTGTTCTTCCCCGAACAAATGACTCACTACTCCTAGACCTAAACTCACTACTATGGTATTTCTACATCTACTACCATCTTTCAAGGATCCGTTTACAGTTACCACAAGCCTATTTTCATTCATAATATGCATGACTCCTTTAAATGACTTGACAACTTTTTGAAACCAACACGTTCAACAACTTGTCCACCATTACATATCACTTATCCTTCATACAACAAGTGCCCATATCTCCAAAAAATAGTCCACTTGTATCAAATTAGCAAATTGAATACAATATAAGGACTTTGCAGACAAGATGCACTCTCACTCAACAACAACATCAAACATATATGCACTGAGCATAGGCTTGCTCATTATGTACATTTCTACTCATAAAGTGTGTTAGGTTCAAATAAAACATGATTTGTTCTAGTTTTAATGTAGGATTAAGGTAAGGGAGGATTCGTTTAAATAAAATTAGTGACTTATCCTCCTTAATGCTCTATATTCAATGTTTCTCATACATTCACAACTTTTTCATTTTGTTGGTCCATCCTTCTTCATAAGTTTCCACTAGTGTTACGAACCTTTACTTTATTGCTCACTTGCCTCTTAATTTATCCTATCTCTTTTATTTTGACACTCAACAATAAAGGTACAGAATGCCCTCTTAGGACCAGTGCCATCATCAAGGTATTCACTAAGTTAGCCACCTTTAGCTTGAATTCTCCTTGTCGAAGTGCACAATGTCCTAAGGACCAGGGCCAATCGCAAATTCACATTCATGGGGTATAATTTTACCTTCTTTTTCAAATTTTCCCAATGACTACATATTGCCACCCTATTTACTCTTTAAGTTGTTTTTACCTTTCTTGCTTACGTAGTGCATTAAGGGTTGGGATAAAAGTTAATGGTATCAGTAAAAAGGATTCGATTTATTATGTAGGTTTGAACAAATTCAAGTCTAAAAGGATCAAATTGGGCTATGCTAGGGATATTATTTCTTAACAGGCTCAAATTTTACACAATTCAAATAAGGCCTATTATCATCTTTTAAACACCACAACACTTGTATTTCGTTTAAATAACAACTTGGGGAAAATCTAGACTTAGATGAATTCATGGATATCATAGACATCTAACCTCTCATGGAACTAATTATACTCACAATAGATCAATCATAGCACAAAATCATATCATGCACAAGGTTCCGATTAAGCTTAAGATGCACATTCAAATTATACACAAGAATTCAACTGCATTCATATATCAATCTCAACCATTACTTTCATACATACTCCTTTCAGACTTGAAGCTTCAGCATAACCAAACCCAAGACTAAATGACAAAACTTCCCTTAAGATTGGTTGTCATCCATATATCATTGAGAAGATCGACTCAACTATGACTACACACTCAACATATAAAAAATTCTTTTTGTATTTTGAATGATTGAAAGGGACTATCCTTGACGAAAGAACCAAAAACAACTACCAAGGAACCCAAAATAAAACAAAACAAAGAAATAGATAGCGTCTAACATTGTTTAAAAAAAATATACGAACAATATATGTTTTTCACCCTCCCGCCACACTTATACAACAACACTATCCCCATTGCTTTACAAAAAATCAGAATAGTTCAGATGGTAAGGTGAAAATACTCCCTAATTAGTCTTCTACAACATCAACTTTATTGGTCTCAGCACCTTCCTGAGTTGGGACTATCTTCTCCTTTGAGTCGAAATCCACATCTGAGCCGATACACATATTCTCTTCATAAGTCTGAATATCATTGTTGACTATCTCTCGAAATTGAGGACCAATTCGGCAATGCCTTAGCATGGTCATTAAAAGGGTAGCGCCGCTCAACCTTGCCTATTTGCACATCCTTAGAAACCCAGTAGTTATTCTAGTGTCTAAGCATCTATAGACGGTACATTCTTAACATGATCAACTCATCTCTCCTGTGATGCTTACCAATGGTAAGAGTCGGGTTAAACTCAGTGTTAGGACGCTTGGTGTGAGTAATGTCCATTGGTGTTGGATAAGGGGTGCCATGTAGTCTACCGACTCCTCAGGGACACTGCAATACGACATATTTTAGTTACCAGACCACCAAAAGTATACCTATGCCATTTCTGAACTCGAGCCTTTCTCGTAGTAAAATTCACAATGTCTCTAATATTAAGCTCTGTGTCTGTCATCAAATCATAAACCAAGTAAACCATATCCCAAGTAATGTCTGTGTCGTATAACCCCGATATCAGACAATTCATATCGACTTTCTGCCAAACACACATCTCCTGAAACATGTGCGTCTAAGGAAGAGACCGATGATACCTCTTCCAACTATGCTTAGTCCATTGATCCCTGGACTATTGCCCGCACATAGTGTGTTGGATACCCTAGTAAGGGGGCGTATGTTCAGCCCTGTCAACACAAGTGGATCAAAGTCCTGCGGTGTACCCAATATATTATTTATGCTCGTGGGTATGATGGAAACATTCCCTCCTCACACCGTCATATAATGGGACCGTGCCTCAGACGCCTAGTTAGTGTAGAACACCTAGACCGTGTGCATGTTGCGCTCTTCAGAGTTGGCAACTATGAAATCTATGACAAGATCCCTAATTCTCATTAGAATCTAGGGGAACTCACATGCCAAACTATCTCTATTGATACAAACATCCAAGAAATAGGATACCTCCGTGTGTTTCTTATACCAAGTCATTATTTCTTCGGCAACATCCTTAGCTCCAAAATGCCAGTTTTGACTTTGGGGACTACAGGCGCGAGTGGGACATTACCACTTCAGGGATGCCTACTCTAGCTTGTCTTTTCAACTTTCCTTCGATGTCTTTGGGAGATATACATCATTAACTATGAAAAATACCAAAGTTCAGCCGCCAAGATTACAAACAATGATAAAAATATGGGTTGTGTGCGCATACCACTCCACACTTAGGCTCATCCTAGGTACACATACTTCCCACAAATGAAAAACAATATTTTCCGATAATAGTCTTATCCATCACCAGATAGGCATCACAATATTTGGATACAACCATTCTTCAATTCGGTTGTGTTTCACAAGACTTCACACAAGTGATATATACCCCAAAGTTCAAACTATCATTCAAGCATTGATCGTCAAAATAATATCTATTCAAGAATTTGACACTATAGGCGTACAATTTTTAATGAGAGCATATTGAAACACTGATTAGACTTCACTAGTCGAAACATGCAAACCTCATTACCACTTCAACAAGATAAAAACGACGTTCTACTCAGACTTCAAAGTACCCCTTACAACTTGAACAAATTGTCTCAACAGACATAAATCAAACCTTACATTTGTAACAAACTACCCTTTATCATGACCAACCCCTAACTGCATTACACAAATTTACGAAGGCACAGAATAATAAAGGGATCGTTAATACCCTCAAAAATTGAACAAGCGATTCTAACCATGCATAACTCAGAAACTACGCCATCTAATTGCAACCCATAATTCGAACAATAGTGTTCTTCTACTCAAAGTTCAAAGCACCACCAATAACAATCAATCTCAAAAATGCACAGACAACTTGCAAAAACTTTTAACCAAAGTAAAAAAAAAAAACGAAATTTGACTCCCCTACTATCATGTATACCCCGGAACAACCTTGGTACAACAACACGTCTAAAACAATCGCAAAATTACAATGGCATGAATACCTTTGCTGTTGAAATAGAGTAGAAGAGAAGAAGAAGACTTATGAATAGTCTCGCACACAGACTAAAGAGCAGAATTCAACACAGAGGGAAACGAAGGGGAAACTATGGGTTGAGAAGGGTGAAATAATTTGGATTGAAGGGTGAATTTGGGGATTAAATGGGAATGGTTCGGGTAATTTCTAAGGGAAACGAATAAAACACTTTTATTTAATTAAAATTGGGATTTACTTACCTTGGGCATAACGCGGTCCTTACACAGAGTCCACCAGAAATTTAATTCCAGTCAAGGCCAAGATTTGGAATTTTCTCTGCGTCGCATGGTAGCATGGTGTTGCCTTCTCTTTGAAGTAAAAGTAACTTACCATCGAAATAAATTTTTTAGGCCCCCTCCGTGACTCCCCAAGTAAAAGGAGTCCTCTGCCTCAAATGGGATCAGGGAAGAAACTATTTTTCCCCGCCGCCAAGATGAGGTAGGACTTTCTTGGCTTGTAAAATAGCCTCAGGGTCAGTTATGGTACATTTGGATACATTTTAGTGACTTTTTCCCTCCTTCACATTGGCTTCCTACCTATATTAATTGCCTCTTGACATCCCATGTTGCTTCTCTTTTCTTCTCTCTTTACTCCCTTTTGTATATGTGACTTTCCCTTATTGTGCAACTTTTTGTATTAAAACTCTTTTCTTTCTTTTTATTTTATTTTTCTTTTCTTGTTTAATCAATTTACAGCTTCACAAATCACATATTCTTTTTGTTTCGCTCATTTAAGATTTTCCTTTCAGCATGTAACTATTTTCATACCCATTTTTAGGTATTCACTCATAATAGCCACCCTCAAGTTATGGCTTTTCAAAGATATGAGGTACACAATACCCGAAGATGGGTTAGGGACAAGGCGAGGTCATTTCATGCATTAGCCACCCTAAACTTAGGCTTTTGGCCTAAGTCGAGGTGCACCTGTCCAAGGAGGGACTGGGACCAAAACTTTAGACCATGGGAAGGTGAATTGGTGAATCAAGAAAAATTTGGTCTATTACACGATCAACATATTTTGATAAAAAAGGGACAATTTTTTCATTTGGTTAACCTGTTTTAGGATAGGTATTGGCTATGTTGAAAATGGGCCTATGATCACTTCCTAGATTCTAACACGAATTCACTTCGCAGGACTAACCGGGCAAGTTTTAGCTAGGAACAAACTGTTGAAGACTCAAATCTCCTCACACTCTCTTGGAACCTCATTACATTATCACATTATCAACTTTCCCAGTTTAGGTATTAGTTGAAGGTCATGCAGTGGGTGCCTATCTATGTCATTCTTAGAGCCAACACATTCAACTTATTTTCACCTATTCATCCAAGCACTATTCGGAAGAGGTATCATTTTGTAATCCATCATGTTTCATTTTTCATGCTTTTATACTTTCTACAAATTATGACATGCAGGTTCAACAGAAAATTAATCAATCTTTTGGGGGTTAAAAAGACAGGCAAGAAAACCCTAAGAGAGGATTGTGAGTTGGATAACTCACATTTCACCCTAATACTCACTTTCCATTTACCCCACCCCCAACAAAAATAACATGTAATTGTACCCAATACATAAGAAATTATAAGAACATGGTGGTAGGTAAAGCAAACCTGAGGCGCATAGCGCTGATGAACTATCAACATGTGGATGAATTAGATTTCTCGGAACCCACAAGATCATCACTTGGGACATAGTCATTAGTTCCCACATCAATCTCCGCATCATTAGTGGTGCTTCTCTCACCGGTCGCTGGTACCAAACTAGATGCACAAGCAGCCATATCTAGTACTCTATGCCGACGGATCTCCTCATCAGCTAAAGAAGCTCTACTAGCCCGCTCTAAATCTTTCCTCTCTCTCTTTCATTCACGGGAATTAGCAGTATGGATGGAACAATGTCTCTTAGTACATTGCCACTTTTCAGGTTGTGGCTCAATTGGAGGTTTGAACAGGGCATCTAGCACTGTGCCATCCGCTAGCTCATTGGGCACACTCTTCGGCTCAGTCCCCCACTTCTCTAAGATGACATCCACATAAGATCGCAAACAAGCAACCACAGCCTGAAGAGTAGAGAAATTATAGTAGGGGTTGGTCGTGCTAGCACACGTATCTTGAAGGCGTCTAGGCATTGGTGAACCGCCAATATTTTTTGCTTGATCTACTGAGCCACCCTCTTCTCAATTTGGTCCTCAACCCCAACAATGGACTTCTGCATCCAAGACTGCATGTGGTCGAGCAGGGTGGCCATCTGAGCCTCCAACTTTTAGACCCGGACTACAGAGACTAGTGCTGCAGATACAGGTGTTGATCGGGATGAACTAGGAGCCTGACTGGAGGCACGGGTGGAATCTTCCAGAGTGGTGTCAGCAGGATTTGAATTAGCAAGGTCAGCCCCTTGGGCTAACTCCATTTTGTCCGCCAACTTCTAGCTGAAATGAGGCATCTTAATCCTGGTCCCTCTCCGTGGTGCCGGTACATTGGACTCATCCTATATGAGGCCTACATCAATCATCCCCAGCGGACTACGCAGTATGTCATAGTCCCAGATTGGCACTTCGGTTCTTTGCACAACTGAAAGATAAGACAAGCAAAAGGGTAAGTGGTAGATGTTTGAATGACCTCTCATGGATTATTGTTATCATCACCCGAGTGAAACTTACCTCCAGCCCCGCAACCATAGCTGCTACCAACACCGCCTTATCCCCAGTAAGGACATTATCTGCATTTGTGGGCGATAGTCAGTGTTAAACTACCAACCAGAAAAACTTGGACACAATGCTGAAGGTTGCCTTCTTGATTAACCCTTAGGGATCTAACACCCAATAATCCCTCTCACCATCGATCGCCAGATGTTGAGCCAGCAATATCTTAACTGCGTCTCGTTGTTATACGGTCCTCTTAAATACGCCACTCTTTACAATCTCCCACCTGTAGTCAAATTCTAGAGTAGTTGAGGGACATCGTGTGCTAGTGGTGGGGCCGTATAGGAAAAAGCGGATGGTGGCCTCAGAAATATAAACCTGGAACAGTACAAAGGTGAGTGGATCCTGTTTGGCAGATCTCGCCTCCTATCTATGGAGCCTCTAAGAGTAGACACATAGGACATATCCACTTAAACTTTTGCAAGTTGAATACTCTGTGCACCTCGGTTACCGTGTGCAAACTTCCCGTGAGGGCGCGACGCTCCACTACAACTAACTGGATCATCACCCCTTTCTCATTCAAAATTTTTGCATTCCTACACACCCCATATTTCCCATCAACGCACCAGCTATTTGGTTTCCTAACAACACGTGCGGGGTCATCTATTTTGGGTGCGGGTGCAGACTCCGAGCTGATAGGCTCATTAGATGAGGCTTGGTAGTCGTGGCCCTCCGACCTAGTGGCTCCCTAAGAAGCGAAACCAGAGGCAGTGGCCACCTGTGACCCAGAAGATTGGACTAACCCTGAAGCGAAAGTAGACTCGGACCCAGATGTTGAGTCCCCTTCAAACCTAGAACCATCCCCTGTTGGTGAAGTGGTCAGTGTGCGCTCTTCATCAGACTGGGAGGTAGTGACTATGCCAAGAGTAACCTTTCGGGGGTTTCCCTTGTGACCCGTTTAGCTGCAGCTGGGGTTTCGGTACCCGGAGGGACATATGCTGGGTTTTGCTCATTGTCGGAGTCTACAATAATCTGACAAGACGGGGAAAATGACTTGGATTTGCCCTTTTTTTGTAGATGAAATCCTGCTTGGGAGCAATTGATACATGTAGAGTAATTTTTAGTCTCAACTCAGCGTTAGTACACACTCGAAACACACAAAGCGAAGAAAACTTGTAAAATAAACAACATAGTTCTGTTCTGCAGATTCAAATAGATGAGCACTATCGATGTTATGTCGATCAATCAATGGTTCGTCGATGGGGTCAATCATCTAACACATAGAATTATTTACTTACATGAGGGAAAACATACTCCTCTTATGTAAATGACGGACGTGCATAACGGTCCATCGATCAATCGACGGACCGTAGTCCACTTCTATCATCTAACACTTAGGTTTATTTTAGGAGATAGTGAAAGACACGTTCTGTGATGGAAATGACGGACGTGTAAAACGGTCCGTCAATCAATCGATAGACCGTAGTCCACTTCCATCATTTAAAACTTGGGAATTTTTAGGTTGATGTAGTAGACAGATTCTATAGACGGCCAGTCGATTGATCGATGGAAGGTATTGTTGGTCTTGTATTGTTGGTTTGAGACAGATTTCAGGCCTTTTTGTAAGGTTTAATTTTTAGACAATTTTTTACATAATGAAATTTAGACATGCAATTTTAACACCCTAAACATGAATTCGTCATTTCAAGGGTTTCATAATCAAACCATTTTTATTCTAATTGAGCCATAGTCAGAAACCCTAAGTAAGAATTGTTAGCAATACAGAGATACCCACATTGTATATAGACTACAAGGCTACACAACCGCATTCTATCCTTCCAAGGGACGTAACTACACAATATTTAGCATGAAATTTTTAGAAATATAGTCCCAAGGTCAAGACCCACTTTCAAATTTCTAATTTAAACTATGAACGAGAATTCAAAGTTTTCAGAGAAATTTATTACCTTTCTAAGCAGTGGAGTGAATGTGTGCACTTGTGAACTTTCAAGGATTAGCCTGCGCGCCTAAACTCAATCACCAGCCGAAGAACAATGGAGGAAAAAGAGAATTTTAGGGAAGAGATTAGTTGGGAATGGAAGGGTTCTGATATAGGAGTGAAATGGTATTTGGAGAGGTTGAAATTTGGTAAATTAGGAAGGAAATAAAGGAATAAAATGGTTATGGAAAGGAATATTAAAAGAATTTGAAGGAGGGAATGAATTTGAAACGTTACGTACTTTAATATTACTGGCCGGGTCGAGTCAGGTTACCAGCAATATGGTCGACGAAACCTCGTCGAGGTTTGTAGGTCACTCGACGGTCCATCAATAGGGACCATCAATTACTTCTAGACTTATGAAAAATAGAAAACATACATGGGGTTTACGGACACCATCGACGTCCGTCAATCGAACGACAGCAGGTCGATGGGGTCCGTAGACCTCTACACCAAACTATTTTTTTCAGATTCTTATTTTTGTTCCCTGCATATGTAACACCCATTAGGCCATTCTTTTTGCGTTTTTTTTTTTTGCACAGCCCCTATACTAATATCTAGCCAAAACTAGTACACAAGCAAGAATGAAATAAGAAAAGAAAAAATAAGGACAAAATAAAACTACACTATTGCGACAAGGAAAGCAAATCCTATTATTGTCTATAGAGTACAGCTTGGATTGTTCCCAAGAATCGCATTTATTTAACATCGCAGCATGACGCAGGCCACTTGATTACTCATACATAATCAAGATGCTAGGCCTCAACCACTTCAAGAACACTTTCCGCATGTCCCAGGTAGATCTTTATCCTTTGCCCGTTGACTGTGAACTTTGCGTCTTCCTTATTCTCCAACACAATCGCTTTATGTCAAAACACTTTAGTGATGAGGAATGGACCAAACCACTAGGACTTGAGTTTTCCAGAAAACAAGTGTAGCCTAGAGTTGAACAGAAGTACCAAATCACCACCCGCAAATTCTCGCTTTTTAATCCTTTGGTCGTGATACTTCTGCATCTTTTGTAGATGGCTGAACTTTCATAGGCTATTTAGGTGAAAATCATCAAGATCATTCAACCCTTTTAAGTCTTTCTTTTGCCATTTCAGTCAAATCCAATTTCAATTTCTTTAGTGCCCACATCGCCTTGTGCTCCAGCTCGATCAACAAGTGACAAGCCTTCCTATATATAAGTTGGTACGGAGACATACATATGGGAGTCTTATATGTAGTGCGGTAATCCCAAAGAGCATTATCAAGCTTCCTTGACCAATTCGTTCTATTTGTATTCATCGTTATCTCTAGAATTTGCTTGATCTCACGATTGGACAACTCAACTTGCCCGCTCATCTGTGGATGGTAAGGAGTAGCCACATTATGGCGAACACCATATTTCTCTAATAGCCCTTTGAAAAAATTATTACACAAGTGAGATCCACTATCACTAATGATGACCCTATGTGTGCCAATGATATTTTTTAACACCACACTGACACTCTTTCCTTCATTTTTAAGAAGTGCAATTGCTTCCACCCATTTCGACACATAGTCAACTCCCACGAGTATATACTTCATCTCATGAGAACTCACAAACGGTCCCATAGAGTCAATGCCCCATACATCAAAAAGCTCAATCACCAAAATAGGATACATGGGGAGTTCTTGCCTCATTGAAATTCTTCCATCTCGTTGGCATCGATCACATGATTTGGTGAAATCGTGAGAATCTTGGTTAATGGTTAGGTAATAATACCTACACTACAGGATCTTATGTACAGTCCGGATACCACTATGGTGTCCACCTACAGGCGAGGAGTGACATGCCTCCAACACATTCAACATCTCGACCTTTGGTACACAACGGTAAATCATCCCATCCTCATAGCTCCGGTATTAGTAAGGATCATCCAAATAGAACTCTTTCATATCGTGCATGAACTTTTTCCTCTAGTGGAAGGTCAAATATTATGGTACTATATCACTTTCCAGATAATTCGCAAAATTTGGGAACCATGGAATCAAATCTTGAGAAGCGGCCAATGCATGTTCATCAGGGAATGCATCATTAATTTTCGTCTTTTCTCCCAATTCATGCATAACTTCATCTTTTAACCTTGACAATTGATAGACAACTTGATTCTCAGTACCTTTTCTATATTTTACCTCAAAGTCAAATTCTTGCAGCAATAGCACCAATCTGATCAACCTTGGCTTCACATCTTTCTTCGTTATAAAGTACCTTAAGGCAGAATGGTTGGTAAGCACTATGATCCCTCATGCCAAGCAAAT
The DNA here is from genome assembly GCF_001406875.1 of Solanum pennellii. Taxonomy (NCBI): domain Eukaryota; kingdom Viridiplantae; phylum Streptophyta; class Magnoliopsida; order Solanales; family Solanaceae; genus Solanum; species Solanum pennellii. Next base: position 40,801,852 of record NC_028648.1, on the reverse strand, counting down.
AAGAGTAAAAATTTTTGAATGCAAACACTACCGCAAGAAGTTCTTGTTCAGTTACCATGTAGTTCTTCTGAGCTTCATTATGGCTATACTGGCAAAGTAAATGAGATGAAGGATTTTATCCCTTCTCTGTCCCAATACCACATAAAGTTCCACCCCACTTCATCACACATCACCTCAACTGGATCACTCTAATCTGGTGAAATAATAATGGATGCCGAAACCAACTTGTCCTTTAACTCTCTAAATGCCTTCAAACTTGATTCATCGAAATAGAATTTACATTCCTTATCGAGCACTTTGCACAAAGGATGTGAAATTTTCGAAAAATCCTTAATGAACCTCCTACAAAAACTCGCTTGAACAAGGAAACTTCTCAAACCCTTGACATAGATGGGTGGAGTAAGCTTCTCTATTACAACTACTTTAGCTCGATAAAACTCTATCCATTTTTCAAAGATGCGATGGCCCAACATACTGCCTGCTTTCACCATAAAGTGGCACTTCTCCAAATTTAGAACCAAATTCAATCTTCACACCTCTTGAAAACCTCGGCCGAATTGCTCAAACACTTATCCAAAGAATCTCCTACTATAGAAAAATCATCCATGAAAACCTCAATAGTGTCTTCGACCATATAAAAGAATATCGACATCATATAACGCTGGAAGGTCGCCAGTCCATTACATAACTCAAACGTCATCCTTTTGAATGCAAAAGTCTCATAGGGGCAAGTGAAGGTGGTCTTTTCTTGGTATTCTTGAGTGATAGAGAAAACAATACCAAACTTTGCGTGTGAGTCTGTCTAGCATCTGATCCATAAAGGGCATGGGGAAATGATCCTTCTCTGTCCATGCATTCAACTTTCGGTAGTCAATGAAAACTATCTATCAGGTTACTGGTCGCATTGGAACAATCTCGTTCCTTTCATTAGGAACCACAATCTTCCTACCATTTTTAGGTAGACAATGAGCATGACTTACCCAACTACTGTCCACAATAGGGTAAATGACTCCGGCGTCCAACCACTTGATGATCTTGTTTTCACTACCTATTGCATAGGTGGATTCAACCTTCATTGGTGCTCAATACTTGGTTTGTGATCGGGCATGATTTGAATTTTGTGTAAACAAATACCTAGAGGGATTCAAATAATGTCCGCAATAGTCCAACCAGTGGCTCTTTTGAACATCTTCAATGTCGCTACTATTTACTCTACTTGCGTTTCAATCAAATCTGCTGCAATTGTCACTGGCAATGTGTCATCTTTACCCAAGAACACATATCTCAAATGAGGTGGTAGACTGTAAGCTCTAATTTAAAAGCCTCCTCAATAGATGGTTTCTCAGGAGGAGATTCGCGATTCTTCATATTCAACTCAAATTTCTTTGGTTTTGACCTATATTTATTTCACTCTAGTGCAGCCACCAATGACACATACTTTCAATACCATCACTGTCAAAATTCATGATCACTATCACTAGTGCCTCGACACATAGTGGCTCTTAAATTAGCACCTCAGCTATACTCTCATCCCTGTAGAATATAGCATATACCGTTTGGAGCTCACTACTCTGCTTCATGGTCCTACATATGTTGAAAATTGGTTCTTCATTGTGCAACCTAAACCTCATTTGCCCTTTTTCCATATCAACCAGTGCACACCCGGTGGTAAGGAATGGCCTCCATAAAATAATGGAACCTTAAAATCAAGCTCAGTCAAGAATCACAAAATCGGCCGGAAATATAAATGATTCCCCTTTCAAAAGCACATCATGGAGTATACCAACGGGCCCCTTCACAGTTTGATCGGCCCTCAGTAACCGCATCATAGTAGGCTTTGGGTCACCTAAGCATAACATATTATAAATATATAGAGGTATGAGATTTATGCTTGCATTAAGATCACATAGTGCCTTAGCAAAGTGTAGCAACCCTATAGTACATTGAATAGTAAAAGCGCCAGGATCTTCCTTATTCTGCACAAGAGACCTGTAGCAATAGCACTACCATGTTGCATTCTGTGATCATCCTCAAAACTCACCGATCTCTTCTTTTTCACCATATCCTTTATAAACTTAGCATAGTCGGGCATTTGTTCCAAAGCTTCTATCAAAGGGACATTGATGGAAAGCTGTTTCATCATAGTGATAATCGCCGATATTTATAATGTTTAGTTTTCTTCACTAATCTCTAAGGGAATGGTGGTGGAGATCTAGAAATAGGGACCACCTTCTGAGATATCTCTGCTTCTTTCACCGTGTTGTCCACTAACTCTCCACTATCTTCCACTACCTCTTTGTCTTTTCTCATATCACTTTCTACTATAGATGGCATAGGTGGATCAATTATTTACTTGCCTCCTCGAGTAGTGACTTTTATGCAGTGCCCGTTAATTTTAGGATTCTAGATAGTGTTGCTAGGAAGAGTGCCAGGTTGGCGTAGGTTCATAGTAGTAGATAACTGAGCCATCTGTAACTCAAGGTGCTTAATCCAAACCGCATGTGCATCCAACTTTTGTCCAATGTTACCTAGGTCAAACCTCCTTATCATCTTTCGCAGCATATCCTCAACTCATTCCATACTACCTCACTTGTCCCTAGGGGCAACCTCTCGGTTTTGAGGTGGAACATAGGACCTACTTCTATCATTTCTCTTACCATAGTTACTCCGGTTGAAGTTGTTGTCGCGGTTCTAGTGCCCATCTCGGACATATTGACCCTCTCGATTATAGCTACCATAGTTCCGACCTTGGTTTCCTTGACCCTAGCGCCAATTCTCCTTATTGGAGCCTTGGGAATTTGGTCGGGAACCCCCCGTCTGGTTATTCACTGCATAAGTATCCTCTTCATAATAGTGCTCACCTACCGACGGTGGTGGTTTAGTCAAATAGTTCACAACATTTACCTTCTCTGAACCTCCACTCACATGTTTCAACACCAACCCAAACTCAGTTCTCATATGTTCCAACTCTTCACACATCTCATCTGCTGATGGATTATTCGTAGCTTATACCACAAAGGTATTTCTCCCAGTGTCTTACTTTCAATTTCACCAAGCCTATTTGTTGCGAGATATCTTCTCCAACTTCTTTACAATCTCAGCATAAGTACATTCCCCATAAGAGAATCCTGCAATAATGCATAACACCACCTTATCGTTATCATCTTGACCTCTGTAGAAGTACTCTTTTAGTGACTCATCATCAATGTTGTGGTTTAGGAGACCTCTCACAAAGGCAGTTAACCTGTCCCAAGAAATACTCATTGACTCTCTCGGTAGTGCAACAAAGTTATTCACCTTATCTTTATGGTTAAGCTTCTTGGACAATGGATAATCCCTTGTCGAGATAACATATCTCAACTAATCCTAACTGTGAATGTAGTTGTAAGGGAATAAAGTAAACCACATGGCAGAATTGCCTGTCAATGATAGAGGAAACACTCGCAACCCGATGACATTTATATCCAAGTCAAGTCTTCCTACACTACTATTGCGCACAAACCTCAGTTTTTCTAAATGAGAATGGGGGTCCTCTGATGGCAGTCCCATGAATAAACCCCTTACGGTGAGCATCTGCATCACGCTATTCGTCACCATGAAAAAGTTCCCAGGTGGCAGAAGAGGTAGGACAAGAGGCTTATTAGAATCAGTGATATTCACGTTGCCCCTATAGTAATCTTGAGGTCGTAGGGCTGGAGGCTGCATCCTCAAAGCATTGTCAATTGATTCTCAACATGAACTTGGTCGTGCGCTTCAACCAGAGCTAGACCTGAAAGAAAGAAAAATAGAAACAAAAAGTGAAATCAGGAAATCATTAACTAAATTTCAATAATGTAATTGAAGATCATCAAAAATCCATATTCCCAAGTAGCGGGATAAAATTTTGATACGCTCAAATTGCACGTCCCTAAAGAAGTATAAGCGATAGTAATCAAGTAAAGGACCCAACTAGAAGGTAGGGGTCAATACCATGACGAAAATGGTTTAGACTTAACAACAAGTCACTATTATGTCTATTTATCCAAAGTCTTTCCGAAAACAACTAATTAAAGGAGGGGTTTAGAAATAAGTTCATTAAACAATATAAGTTAACAAGTAAGAAAAATTAAATATTGAGTTTTTATCAAGTTGTGAGACAAACTAGGGTATAAGTGTTCCCTCATGTTTATAACACCGTATTCCTAGCAATAACAATTCTTTCCTAGTGTTTTTCAAGTAAAGTGGTAAGTTATGTATTTCTAAATCCTTGGTCCGGCATCTAGAGAATTTCACCTCGTACCTTAGTCCGGCTACGTCTGTATAAGTTACTAACCCTTACCTTTACCTCATATTAGACATCATAATCGATGTATGACTTAGTTATTACTTCGCACCAATCGACATTAGCCTATTAGATAGTATCCCACTAAATCTATGTTGATAATTCTTTTCTTACTAACTACCTCACTGGTAAGGAAAGTAGCAACAAGGCAAATTCTAATGTTGGCCACCGTTAAAAAGACTTCTTAACGAAAGAATTATCAATACATGCAAAAACACTATTTGAGAATTTCTTAGTTGCTAGGATTACTTTGTTAATTGCCCATGGTTACCATGACCCTAGTTGTGGATTTAGTTACCCATGCATGCAAGATCACAATTCATAGTATTGAATTAAGAAATCATAAACTTACTTAACTAAGAGAAGAATCCCATAAAATCAACTTGAAATTGCAAAATAATCCGAAAAACCAAATCTGAAAATTGATTAATTGCCCAAAGTTTGAAACCAACAATCTCCATTACAAACTAGAACAAAAATAATAGTAGCTAACCCCAAAAATGAGGTTTTAATCCAGTATTTATAGCAAATGGAGTCCTAAATAAAAAGGATTTGAAATAAGGAAAGTTTTGTTGAGAAACACGGCTTCACTCGACGACCTTACTAATGGACCGTTGATGGAACGACGGTCTGTCAACTGCTTTCGTCAGTTCATACATAGAATTATTTTTCTTCACTAGATAACATTATCTCTTAATCAAACGATGGACCAAAAACACAGTCCCTTGATCGATCTATGCCCCGCCGATGCTCCTCCATCGTTCCATACTTAGAATCTTGAAAAAGTGAAATATTGGAACCTACGATGAGCCAATCAATGATTCACCAGTACATTCTGTCAATCAATAGACGGACCATCGTTTCTGCTCGTGGTTCCATACTTGGTCTGATTTCTCTCATCTTCTCCATTAGATTAAACTGACCTTCAACTATTACCACCTACGGACCATCAATGGGACGATGGACCGTCGATGGCCTTCGTAGGTCTCGATTTGCACTATTTTCCAGCTGCTTAATGCATTTCAACCTGGACATATTTCCTACAAAATAAGACACAAACTTGTCAAAACTACTACAATAAGGATCCATACACACACAACTCTTAAGTAAAATGCATTGAAAATACCGTGAAACCACGGTACATTAATAGGCATTTTGCGTCACACCCCATTCTTTGCTAACAAATTATGGACTGAATTACTAATAAAGTGCGTAGATCTATCACTGATCAAACCTTTTGGATTTCCATACCTAGTGAAGACGTGTTTTCACATGAAATTGACAACCACTTTGGAATCATTAGATTGTGATGCAATAGCTTCCACCCACTTAGACACTTAGTACACTGCGAGTAGGATGTATCAATTACCACCGGACAGTGGGAATGGTCCCATGAAGTCTATCCCCCAAGATATCAAATATCTCAACCACTAGTACATTGGTCAATGGCATCTCATGCCTCCTCGAAATGGTGAACATCCTTAGACACTAATCATAACCTTTCGAAATCAAAGAAACATCTATAAATAGAGTAGGCCAAAAGAAACAAGATTGTAATACCTTATGCATAGTTCGTTCGCCTCCGTGGTGTTCACCATACACTTGTGTCACCTTATGCTCATCTACAAACATTCTCATCATTTGATTAGGTCTATACTTGTATAAAAAAAAAGTCTTATCCCTTATATAGATGAGTGTGTCATACTTCAGCCTCTGCTTTTGATATGTTGAGGCCCTAGGTGGAAATAAACTACTCACAAGAAAATTCACAATATCAGCAGACTACAACACTTGAGAAATATCCAGAGCAAGCAATTGCTCATCAGGAAACTATTCATGAATCGACCCCTCATTCTTCACATGAGCTGAATCCTCCTGTATAAACAACGGATCAACTATATGTTTCTCAGTTCTCTTCTTTTCTCTTATCTCTAGATCAAACTCTTGTAGTAGAATAATCCACCTACATAGCCTCGTCTTGGCATCCTTCTTGTCAAACAAATATCAGATTGCAGCATGATCAGTGTAGACTATAACTTTGGTTCCCACCAAGTATGCTCTGAACTCATCATATGCAAACACAAATGCCAGCATCTCCTTTTTAATAGTGGTGTAATTTCATTGGGTTGCATCAAGTGTATTTTTAGCATAGTACATGGAGTAGAACATCTTATCTTTTCTCTGCCCTTGCACTGCCCCAACCGCTATGTTACTGGCATCACACAAAAGCATAATGGATGCTCACAATTTGGAGCTATGAGTTTCAATCAACTTCTTTTTCAGAAGCTCAAATGCCTGCAAACACTTCTCATCAAATCCAAATGTCATCTCTTTCTCTAATAGGTTGTACATAGGTCTTAAAATCTTAGAAAATTCCTTGGTGAACCTCTTTTGGAAACTAGCATGTCCGAGAAAGCTTTGCACTCCTTTCACTGTGATGGGCGGTGGCAATTTCTCAATCACTTACACCTTAGATTTGTCCACTTCCTACCCACTTTTGGTGATCTTGTGCCCTAACACAATTCCCTCTCTAACATTTAAATGACACTTCTCCTAGTTCAGCACCAAGATTGGTCTCTTCACATCTTGCAAGAACTCTGTCCATACTAGTCAAACAACGTTTCAAAGACTCACCAAACACCGAGAAGTAATCCATGAACACTTCAACTAAATCCTCCACCATGTCATGGAATATTGCCATCATATATCTCTGAAATGTGGCTAGGGCATTGCACAAGATGAATGGCATGCGCTTGAACGCATACGTTCCATACGGGCAAGTGAATGTAGTTTTCTCTTGATTACTTGGTGGAATGACAATTTAGTTGTAGTCTGAGTAGCCATCAAGGAAATAGTAGAAATCTTTTCCAGCTAATCTATCTATCATTTGATCAATGAAAGTAACCAGATAATGCTCTTTTATGGTGGCTCCATTCAACTTTGTGTAGTCCATGCAGATCCACCACCTAATCACTCTTCTTTTTGGGGATCAACTGATTCTTCTCATTTGTAACCGTCGTCCTTACTCCCGTATTTGGCTCATACTGTACTGGAATTATCTATTTGCTACCTAATATTGGATACACAATCCTTACATCAATCCACTTGATTACCTCTTTTCTCACAACATCCTTAATCAATGGGTTTAGTCTCCACTAATCCTCTATGTATATTTTCTGCATGCACAGCGTGAGAGTAAAACCAGTGGATGAGGTACATTTTCCACCCCAAAGGTGCTTTCCTCTTTTTCAGGATGATTAATGTTGCTTCAACACGTTCATCAGATAATGTTACAAACAAAATAACTGGTAAAGTTTTATCTTCACCAATAAATTAATACCTGGGGTGGGCTAGCAATGCTTTTAACTCCATATTGGGTGCTACTTCATTGGAGGGCTTGGGTGGAGGAACCTACACCCTATTTAGAGGCTCCTATCGATTTCCAAATGTACCTACAAGTGCCATATCTAGAAATTTCACAATTTCCTATGCCTCACCATCCCCATAAATATCGGCCCTCACTAACACATACTTCAAAGTGTCCGTAGTTACAATGTATCGAGCATGTGCCTTAAGATCTATCATAGCTATGGCAGATAGCTCCTCATATACAACTGGTACTTCCAAAGAGTTGTACACATCAAACACCTCCACCTTATCATAGGCTCGCATAGTGAGCTACCAGGTTGCTACATCTATCATTTCCCTCTTAGTATACAAGAAAGGTCTTTCTAAGATAAATGGGACCTTCGCTCAAAATTAAGTACAACAAATTCTACTAAGAATATCAATGATCCCACTTGTACTAATACATTCTCTACAACACCCTTAGTCCTAGCAACAGATCTACCAGCCAAACGTAAAGTTATGGTAGTAGGTATAGGACTACCCAACCCCTGTTTTTTGTACAAAAAAGTTGGCATCAAGTTGATATTCTCTTCTAGATCACCTAATCCTCGCGCATGAATGTTTTTCCCTATAGTGATATGAGTGGTAAAGCTAGTCGAATCCTTCAATTTATTGGGTAACTTGTTTTAAGTCCTGGAGCTGCACTCTTAAGTAAGTGCAAAGTCTCATTCTCTGTCAGCCTCGTTTTATTCTCCACAATCTTTTTTACTTCGCATACCTTTGTGTACCCTGCAAAATATCTACCAATGGAAAGTTAACGTGAACTTGTTTCAAAAGATAGATGAACTTGCCAAAAAAATCATCCTTTTTCTATTTCTTGAACTTTTGAGGGAATGAAGGAGGTACTTACACAATTGGTTGCACTCGTTCTTATTGTGCAATAACTTTGCCCTCCTTGGGTTCACTCTTTTTACTCACAACATCATTGTTTCTTTTCTTAGGAGTTAACTCTTCCAATAGCAAATCACTGCTAGTACCTACCATATTTACTTGCTTGGGACTTAGGTTAGTGTTACCGGGCAAAACCCCTTGTGGTCGTGAGTTCTAGGCACTAGCAAGCTGCCCGAATTGCTCCTCTACATTTTGTGTAGCCAACTGATTGTTTCTCACATTAATGGCTAACTGGACTTGATTAGCCATAATATTTTTCAGCATATCCTCCATGCTCATGTTTCCACATTGTCGCTTAGGTTGCTCCTATTGGGACTGTGGTTGGTACCCTTATAAGTTTCCTTACAGTGTATACTTATTCTGTCCTTGAGCATACTTTTGATTTCCACCCTGAGAAAAGTTCGGGTGGTTGCGCAAACTTGAATTATAAGAATTCCCATAATTCTACTTGCTTCCTCCTCGGTGGGCATTACCTAAAAATTAATAAAGTATGGGTTTGCACCACATACCTCTGCACTATGATCACCACCACCGCATATCTCACCAAGATGGTGGTTGTTGAACTGCATTTATATATGATGGTTGCTTATCGAACGCTAGATTGCTGAAGTGGTTGTTCATCATATTCTGCATAGCAGCAATCTGTACAGTCAAGGCAATCAAAATATCTACTTCTAAGATACCTGCAATTTTCCGAATCACATGATTCATTCCTCCCCCATTCCATTAAGGATTACTCTAAGAGATCCTTTTCAACAAGGTGAAAGTTCAGCATATGTCTTCTCCAACACCTTAGCAGTTGTAGCTGAATCAAGTAGAATCTTGGTGATAGGATTCAATCCTTCAATGAAGGGTATGGACCAATACCACATTAGATTGATGATGATGAGGTCAACTGATCAACATCGATTTAAATTTGTCCCAATCTTGGTACAAGTTCTCCCACTTTCTGCCTAAAGCTCAAAATGTCGCTCCTCAACTTAGCTTGTTTTCCATATGGAAAAAATCGAATAAGGAACTTATGTGTTAGATCATTCTAAGTGGTTATTGATTTCCCAGGCTCTGAGTTTAACCATATTTTTCCTTCCCCAAGCAGAGAGAAAGGGAATAGAGTGAGCCTCACATAATCCACATTCACTCAAGCTAGAGCGTATGTATCACTGATCTCGAGGAAATTCTGAATGTGAATTGTTGGATCCTCATGCCACAGATTACTGAACTTCCCATTAGTGTTTTGTGGTTGCACCATGCTCTGCTTTAATTCAAACCACCCACTAGCTTCAGGTTTTTGAATATAAGATGTCGCATTGGTAGGGCGTATAATTTCCACGTCTCTTACTCTCAACTCAGCCATTATCTCATGTTCTTCTTTCTCAACTCTTGCTACTGAGGACGTTGGTTCAGCAGAAACAAGAGGGAACTGATATGTCAGTCATCCTATCCATCTTCGGTAGTGTACAAATATTTTCGTTTCTACTCTAGGAGATACTACTCCTTGATCCTCATCCAGTTTGAAGATCGAAACAACCTACAACAATGAAATTCTGAGATTAAGTTGTCAACACTTGCTTTTTTAACTCTAGAAATCAGAAAAATCAAATAATTTCTAATTCTTAAGTCCCCAACAGCGGTTACAAAAGTGTGTTGCAGCGAAGTCACACACGCAAGTGCACGTGGTGGTTCAATTATTAAAGTTGCTGTTTTTAAGAGATCTTTATTAAACCCACCGGGACTCGCACTTAGAATTACTTAATTTCTCTAAATTTTAGCTAGACACAAGTGTATTCAGGATTTCATACTAGTAAGATTGTAACAAAGATTTGGGTAAACTGCATAGTTGCAGCACCTATCAGCTTTTATCACGAATCATGCAATCAATATCATTTATATGAGTAATTATTAACTATCGAATCAATAAATGACAGTGTTAGATGTAAGATCATGGACTCCCAACCTCTAAGTGCCTAATATAAATAACACCATAACTACATCAAGTGGGGATATGATGGATTAAATACTGAGCCTTATGATTTCTTCAGGTATGGTGACCCAAGCAAGGTTTCTAGGTCCTTATCCTAGATAATAATTAACCATGTCTGTCTAGAATCAATCATACTCCTTATGTCCTATGTTCTATCCTCTTATTTATCTCCCGAGATCAATTTGGACAATAGATTTATTCCAATGGTGATCAATCATAGATTATGGAAACCAAGAAGATAGGAATGATTTCTATCATAACTGACATTCACCCAAAAAAAATTACCATATTACAATCCTCATCTAGACACATCCCTAGAACTAGGGTATTTAGCTACTCATAATCCAATAATCGATCAAGTAATGTTTTTGAATCCTCAAGAGATCAAAAAGAAAAAGCGTTTAATAAATAACCCGAAAAATGATGAAAACATACTCCCAAGTCGCCTTTCTTCAAAACCTATGAAAATAATAATTAATTAAATAAAATTATTCCATATATATACTAAAAGTCAAAATGGCAAAAACTAGGAACTGATGGCGCGGCGTGAGACAACTTCAACTTCTAGTTTGCGAATCTTTTTTCTTTTTTGTAATGCAGTCGTGACACGAACCACTCTTCCACAATTTGAATTTTCACGAACAAAATTGCACTCCCTATCCACAACGGGGGCGTCTACGGAGTATTTTGCCTCGCGATTGTTTCCTCAAATAAATTCAGGGACACATCTCCTCAACGCGGAGAGGATATGTCGATGCCTTCGTGGAATTTTATCCTTTTTCTTCCTTTCCCTCTTTTGTCGAAGATCTTTTGTGTTCGTTCAATGTCCATTTGCACTCGTTTCTCCAATTAAACTTACTTGCACAACTAAATATGTTGGTTATCTCATAATAAAACAAAAGACTCGATAAGACTATAAACACACAAATATTGAACTCAAACTAGGCAATATGAGAATTATTAGGTATCTAGGCATATAAATGTTCCTTATCTCAGCCACCATTATAAATAATTCTAAACAAAAAGATTAACAATGCATGAAGAAATACTTTTCAAGAATTACTTCATTATTTAGAGCTAAGTCGAACTATGCATATTGAGAACCATATATATGGTATATATTGAGAACTACATATTTGGTATACATAGAGAACCACATATTTGGTACTCATACTATACTTCCTCTCCCTATAGCTCATAGTACAAGTTCTCATACTTGAGTGTGTGGAGTAGTTATGGATTCGAGACTATGTGAGTTCCTTTCAAATGTGTTATTCTCCTTTTGTTTTTGGTTGGACTAGTTTTTATTTTGTTCTAGGGAACTGTTATAAAGATTGTACTTATCTTGTACTTATGTTATCATGAATATCTAACGACCTGTTTCCATCATTATGGAATATGCAATAGGGAAAGAATTGAGGCCAGAAAACTTTTGAGTAGTGACTTAGAAATGTCTAGCAAAGTCCAAAGTTGGATAAAATCAGAGTCAGGTAAGGTCTAGGGAAATATGGTAAAGAAGGGGGGATTTAATTATGAATTTCATCACATAAGTAAATAGCCAAGACGTTACAGAGCCTGTATGGTTTTACAGAACAAAATTTAAGCCAGTAAAACTCACAAAACTTATCTTGTCATGAAAGGTAATTTTTCAACGTCAACGGTGGAAAGTGTTTGCAAATTAGGAGCTTGGAACTCAAATTCTAAGCATCACTCTCCGTGCAAGCCACCAGTGGGGGATTATTCCAACTAGGGTGGGTCCACTGTGGTGGGTCGGGTCCTACTATGGCGGGACAATCACAACTTAAGTCGGGGAAAACCATAATTTTGTTTTTTTCTAAAAAAAGAACTTCGATCGTGAGAGCTAGGAGACGAGCGCCAAAGTAGTTCTTGACGGTTTTCCTACAATATCTAGCTTTAAAGGTCAGATAATTACTCTTCCAAAATATTTTTCAATTCTTAGAACTTAGAATCATGGATAATTATCATTGGGGGAGTGTTTTGACCTAACGATGATGGTGGAAAAAGTACCAATTGACCATTATGATCTGGGTTTGGCCTTGGGTTGATAATTTTAGTTACAAAGTGGGTTATTAGGCCTTGTTTATTCAACCATGCATTATTTAACTATTTTAGACGCGAACAGAATTTTTAAAGGGAAGGCTCAAGTGTCTTAGAAGGATTCAAGCTTGGCTTCGAGGTAGGTAATGCTTCGATTTCTTATTTGTCTGATATATGCCGATTGATAGTTAAATTGTATGCATGTGTGTATGTGAACAAGGTAATGTGAATCGAACATAATGAAATGATTATGTGTGGACAACTACATGCAATGAACCTACTACTTGTCCATGTTACTATATGTACCATTAAATAGGGTGTGGTTGTGATAATGTTTGTGTTTATTGGATTGAGTGTTACGTTTGACACATGCATTAGACAGGGCGTCACTTTCCCACACATCATTTGGACAAGGTGTCACATTGCGACACATATATTTTATTGGGTGTCACATTCCGACATACTTACAATTTGGGTATGGGTTCCATGAGAGAACGACTTGTCATTGATATTGGCAGATGGTATGTTGCTCTAAAATGATACCTAAGTTGTGCATTCTGTACATGTCTGTTGATTGTGTTGTAATTGTTTGTGTATATTGTGTTTACTGAAATAGCCATGTAATCCTACCCTACCTTGTGGTGTGTACTCATACTGCACTTGCTCACTTTATGTTGAGGATATGGAATCTTCAAGAAGCTACTGCTGGATCTCAGTTAGGAGATCAGTAATTGAGATCAGATTCAACGGCGACCCAGTTTATCCATGCTTCCATGGGTCCTCAATTGTTTAGTCTATTCCTTTCGGACTCATACTTTATTGTTAGACTTATTCGTATGTTTTTTTTTTGGGGGGGGGGGGGGTGCACCCTTTTTTCTTAAGGTCGTCGTTAGTAGAGTTTTGGAACTTTGACATTCAGATTATAGGGGTTGAATTTCAACAATATTTATGTTTAATTGTGTCATAAATACTTTTAGAGCTTATGGGAACTCCATGTTATTCTATACTTTTGTAACGACCTGCTACGTCGTTTTAAGAGCTAGAACTATTTTGACTCTTTCCGAAAAATTTAAAAAGGTATTTCAAACTATTCAATTACGAGTATCTAGTTGATGGAAATTTTATTATATATTGATATATATAATAGGTTAGTGAAGTTTCACGGTTAATTAACTCTTATTTAGAAAAAAACGAAAAAAGGTGGAGGCGGGACCTTACCACAGGCAACCAACGAGAGGGAGATAAACAGTAACCATTATTCAGGTGAAAATATGAAATTTTCGTTCTTTCCGATTCTATATATTGTAGTATATTGTCAGAGTTCTTGGATTGTTGTTATTATTATATTGTTATATTAATAGTGTGACAAGAAGTAATAGGTCACGTCGGTGATGATAAATAATTAATATTTTAATGTTAGCAATTAGATTAGTATTTTAGAAAGAAAAAAAAAGATTTGGATTGGAAAATTGAATGGCTGGAACATCATTGCGCTCTGGGGTGATTAGAATGGTGGGAGACAAGATTTAGATGCCAATCATTAGGGATTCATATGCCAATAATTGGCATTTGGTAGATATACTTAAGAAAAGTGGTATTTTGCAGAATGGGTTTAAGAGAAAACGGTCAGGTTACATGCTTCTGTCAATGGGTGAAATTGGTTCTTATTTTATTATTTATCAAATTAAGATACTAGTTTTTGTTATATTGAAATAGATAATTAATTATTAGGTGTATATTATATGAGTTAATATTGAATTTAGGGTGTTTGGAGAGATTAAAGTTAATTCTTGGCTTAAAATTTAGCAAATATGATAATTTTTGCATATAAATTATATCAAGATTTGAAACTTGATCAGAGATATAAGTTGATTTTAAGGTCTATGATAGACATATAATAATTTAAATGTCTACAAACTCGCTTACTTATGAATATTACATAATTGATAGATTGAAAATGTTCTGAAACTTTGCGGAAACAAAAGTGAAAATCTTGAAGATTCGTGGAATGAGGTTCGACATTTAAGGCATGTTAAAGCTTTTTAGACTTCGTTGAAGGATATTTTCCTAATTAATTATTAAAAAACTGGAATAGATAATGGGTAAGGGCGAAAGATGAGGGTCTCGTTTCAGTTGTGTGATAGGCATTGGTATGAGAACCAATGATATAGAGGGAAAGTTTATTACTATAGAATGTGGTTCAAAACCCGAGAATGCTAAAGCATATGAGCATTAGTTGATTTATTCTTGGATTGAATTCTTTGGGAGATTTTTTTTGTATTGCACCCGTATAGTTATGATAACTGAGGTGGTTATGTATTATTTTGATATTAACTTATTAAGGTGCATCGTCATCCCCTTTATTGAATTAATATTGTGTACATGCATTGATATGAGATTGAGTAGAAGTTGGGCACGTGGAGATTTTCCGTGCTGGGGATGGTGAGATGATAAGATTATAATTTTGGTATGTGGAGACCGTCCGTGTGGAAAATTGTTTGATTTAAGATGGTGCGTTGAGATCGTCCGCACAAACACGTGGAGATCGTTCAAGTCGGTATATGGACCTCGCGAGTACCCCATGGGTCATGAACTCTCGATGTTTTTACGAGGAGTATCAAGTATATATGGTTGAAAGAGTTCTAGGTATTCTAAGGCAGATCATTTCATAATGTTACACTACATTGCATCTCATGACATCCTTTATTTTTGATAATTATGTGTTTTATTGGTGCTCTATTTGATAAAATACTTGATTGGTAAGTGTAATATAGACTTGTATAATTATATAATTGACTTTTCTTATATAAACCCCTGTCACTACTTCTTCGTTGTCGGTCTATGAGATATACTGGGTACATGTGATTTTGTACTCATACTGCACTTGTTGCACTCTTTGTGGTGTAGATTCGATTTCGAGTACGAGCACATCTTATGGAGCGATTTGAGTCCGAGTTTGGAGTGTCTTGGAGTTATGGTGAGTTGCTTGGTTGTTTCGTGGCCTACAACTCCCTCTATCTTTTACTTATTCTGTTATATAGTATTCAGATAGGATATCCCTTGCGTTGGGTTTATCATTTTAGTTTCACACTTGCATCGTATTTTAGAACCTCTTGTACTTATGACACGAATTCTTGGGTGATATTTTTATCTTTCCACAGTTCGTACTTATAAAGAGCTTTATGTTGGAGATTTTCACTTAGTGTTAACTTTTTTTCACTATTTAGTTAAAAATTGGTAAAAATATGTTGGGTTGGCATACCTATTGGTTGGGAACATAGGTTCCATCATGACTTGTGAATTTGGGTCGTGACAATTTGGTATAAGAGCCCTAGGTTCATTTGTCTCACAAGTACAAGATCAATGTCTAGTAGAGTCTTGCGGATCGGTATGATGAAGTCCATACCAACTTTTAGAGGCTATAGGACATTTAGGAAGAATTATGTTCCTTTATTTATTATCGTGCACACTTAACCTTGTTGAAATTCTAATCTTGATATCTCATTCTCTCTCAGATGGTGAGGACTCGTACATCGACAAGTGGTGGGCAGGAGCCTATTCTTGCATCTACTTCTGGGAACACTATCCGAGGTACAGGTAGGGGACTATCTTGAGGTTGAGGTCGAGGTAGGGGTCGTATTTCCCAGGGCCGTGATAGAACGATAACTCCTGATGTAGATGTTATTCATGCGGATGTGCAAGATCGTGTCGAGGGGGATGGGCCAGCTCAGGCTCCATCCAGTACTATTTCCACCCCAGTGCTTCAAGACACCTTGGCTCGTATGTAAGGACTCCTAAAGGGGATGTCTCACACAGGAGCTTTGCTGTCACTTTTGATGGCTCACAGACCCGTGTTGAAGGTCAGACTACAGATCTGATAGTTGCTCTAGATTCTCAGACTCCGAGGACTCACCCAGCTACTATTGTAGCTCCTCATTTGGATAGTATAGAGTTTCCAGATATTGCATCATATTTGGCGAATAGGCCTTCTATTTCCATTGATTAGCAAAAGATGTTTGGGAGGTTCAGACTAATGAATCCTCTAACTTATACTTGTGACTTAACTGAGGATGCATATGAATTTATAGTTAGTTGTCATGAGAGGTTGCATAATCTTGGATTAGTGGAGTCTCATGGAGTTGACTACACCGCGTTTCAGATGACTGGCTCTGCTAAGCAGTGGTGGAGGGATTATANATGGCTCTGCCAAGCAGTGGTGGAGGGATTATATTAGTAATAGGCCAGTTGGATCCCCTCCACTATTCTGGACTAAGTTTACTTAGGTGTTTCAAGCCAAAGTTGTTCCACGCAGTGAGAGGGAGCGCAAGAGGGCAAAATTTTAGGGTTTGCAGCAAGATGTTATGTCAGTCGCAGAATATGAGGGTAAATTTCATGCCTTGGCTAGGCATGCTTCGATGATACTTCCCACATAGGCTGAGAGAGTGAGAAGGTTTGTTGTCACGACCCGCATGGATACCTAGAAGTTATGGCATTCTTAAGTCATGGCACGTCGTACTTCACCTCTAGAAGGTCTTGTACAATCCCTTTCATATCATTCATCGCATATACATATATGAAAAATAGTGCGGAATTAAAACTTTCCACAACATTCGAATAGTCTTCCAAAATATCTTTCATATAAAAATAATAGGAAATACTAAGTCTCATATCATCAAATCTTATTCACAAGAATACTTGGGACATGGTCCATACAATCGAAATATAGTACTACTAAGTCTATTACAATGCTTCGAAATAAGAAATCAAAAGACATCTATGACCTCGAGTCAAATGAGGACATACTTCAAAATTGCTTGAAAGATTATATAATCCAATATTCGCTCTCGAAATTCCCTTCACCTATGAATCATTTTAGTGATACATAAAAGTATGGAATAAGTACAAACACATGTACTAAGTGTGGCACAATGCAAAAAATCATGAAAATGGACATTTAATGGAAATATGCTCTTTTTGATTAAAACATCATAGTACAAGCATAAGAACAACATTTAACACCTTATAAACATTTAAGATATCACATAAGAATTTTATCAAATATTAAGAAACATCACAGTGAGCTAAGCCAAGTTACGGTGAACTAAACTCAACTTCACAGTGAAACCAATTAGCATACAACTCCCTCACTGAAACCTATCCTAAGACTCACTTAAGTAAGACAAAGAGCGACCACCCATACACCCTCTCTAGCCACACCTAATCATCCTTAAGACCACCTATAATGAGATAAACAGACTTACAATATACAAAACACATTAACATGAGATCCTCCTACCAAAGGTGATTCTAAGGTTCACTTAAGTGAGTTGTGAAGTGACCACCCATACAATCCCTTCAAACACACTTAAGAGATATTTAGAGTACCTAGGATAATATCGTTCTCACTTCATACAATAACATACATATAATATGACATTCTCCTCCTCAAAGGTTATCAAAAGACTTACTTAAGTAACTCAAGAAGAGAACGCCCATACAACCTCTCCAAGATTGCCTAAATAATTCTTAAGACTTCCTACATTTATATCATATCTAATTTACCAATTTACTTTACCTATCTAGAGTCATTCTTAAGACTTTCCTAGAAAAGATATGAAGTGACCATTCCTATGCCCCCTTCACACCTTGACTAGAAAAACCTTAACTACTCTAGGTAAGTACTTATTTAGTTAACATGCTTTATAACTTAAGTCATTATGTTGTTAGTTCATTTAAGAGACATTCATCACGTAAGGATATTCAAGTAATGATCTTGGAGAAGACCTAGAGACTCACTCACTAACATCTTTAGAGCCTATTTTGCAATGTCTAGATAGCGTTCCATACCACCACCTAAAATTCATAGAACTTCTCCAACATTAGTGGGTATCCCATATGATGAGAATAGGAAATAACCGACATAGACCATGGTATATAAGCATGGAATCTAGAGTTGTAACCTACTCCGACGGAGGATGTTTTACTTGTCAATAGTAGAACTTGGACACATCCCATGTAGACACATGGTTCGAGAGAATCAAGGGTTCCTTTGTACTCTAGCTATATATTTATCTAGAGCTACTACCCAAGCATACTCACTCGGTACTAGCATGGAATCTAGAGTTGTAACCTACTCCGACGGAGGATGTTTTACTTGTCAATAGTAGAACTTGGACACATCCCATGTAGACACATGGTTCGAGAGAATCAAGGGTTCCTTTGTACTCTAGCTATATATTTATCTAGAGCTACTACCCAAGCATACTCACTCGGTACTAGCCTTTGTTTTCATAGAGTAATTGACATAAATGAGTACATGAAAAGGTTTTATATCTATTTCATAACTGAAACACATTCATTTATGAAAGAGGTCCACAAGGGTTGCCTTACAATGGTTAAGAGGATATCTCAATGATTTTCCTAAGGATGATTTCATGTTGTTCCATCCAACCAATCCTGAGTCCACCATTCACAGGACAAGGATACCGTTACGACTTCCGAGTTCAAGAATTTCATAACCTTACAACTAGGTTGAAGGTTCCACTTAGAAGACATTCTTAGCAATGTTCAAGATCACATGTCATTCATACATACAAGACCAAGAAGCTTTAGTATCCTAAGTCAAGAATCTCACATTCACAATGTACATGTATGAAGTAAGGGAGACAAGTCTACCAGGACAAGACACACATTCGCCACATATAGCGTATCATCCTAGAATCATAGGAATAACCGACATCTTCTTTAGGTCCCCCTATCCACTACTACAATATCATCAATATAACCATTATAATACTCATATTACCAATTAGGAAGAATCATGCATCAACTCTAAGACTACACACATAAGGACATAGTCATAGTCTGACATGATCACCTAACAACATCAATAGAAGAACATTTACATTCATATTAACCAGAAGTAGATGGATATAATGATATTTCATGTAAATTAACTACTCAACCAGCATAATGTGTCAAGTAGTTCCGAAAAGGACATGATCATCATAATACATAAAGTAATGCCGACAAGGCCATATAATTCACAATTATAACACATAGCACCGCACCCATAAGTGGATCATACCAATCACAACATAATTAATGACCTAATTTACAAAATATAAAGATAATTAGGGACGCGTACCACCAAACCATTCTCACCACTTCAATCCATTGCTAAATCATCCAATACAATACCAAAAGGCCCTTACCCATGTCCATGATCATTAATTAAATACAAAGATCATAGTACTCAATTAATCTAAATCAATTCAATATATATTTATCAATCTAAGGAGACTATACATCAATCCAATACAATTCTTACATCATTCAATATCCCAAAGAAAACTACAGTAGAATTCATAAGCATTGAGACATGATCATAACACCCACAAAGTAGTCAAAAGCTAGGGTTCATGAATTACATAGGTACATAGAAATTTTGATGTAAAATAATTGAAATACCACTAACTCAATCATAAATCATTGATCTAAAACATTTTATGGAAGGACCCATTGCTAGACTTAAATTTAGAAGATTTCATAGTTTGGATCATATTTGAAATTCATTAGAATTGACTCCTTGAATAAAGAGATTTCAAGGTTGAAAACCATAACTTAACTGTGAAGAAAATCCCACAAGATTGATGGAGAAACATGGAAAATCTATCTTCTTCCTTGGAGCTTCAAACCTTCACCAATGGAGGTTTTTGGAGAGAAACAAGGAGAGATTTTGTTTTGGACTTAAGGGTTTTTATTTGTACGGTGAATTGGGGTTTAAACAGGACTAATAAACACCAATAACTATCCCATAAGATATCTAAAAGAACCCTGCAATTATACAACCTTTTGACCAACTCAAACTCAACTTAAATTTCAAGAATTATCGTCAGGAAACAAGTCCGCGACGCGGAGCTGTTCTCCCATGATTTATTGAAAATAACTTCTGAGGAAGTTAATTCTGTGTTGTGTCCATGATGTGTCCCAGCTTTTGGTACTTTGGTGAACCAAATCTGCGACGCGGACCTATTTCACCAAGGAACAAAAGTTGCTGCCTTAGGTAGCTTGTTGGCCCAAGGTTGGATCCTCCCCAAGGACCCTTTGGGGAGTTTTTGTCTAAGCGATTCCACCTCAAATACTCTTGTATAAACTATAGGAACCTCTCACATAAATTTGAACTCAAAAAATACATAAAACTTGACGAAACACATTAAGGCCCGCAAGCACGTTTCAAGGCAAAACTTTCGAACGTCTTTGACGTTCTTAGACATTTGACCTCCAAACCTCATGAAACTTAACACACTGACTATAGAAACTATTATAACTCATATAAGGACTTCATAAGATTATGAATCACACACATAATCACATAAAGACACATAAGGCATAAAGGTGACTACTCGTCGAACATCTTGGTTGTCCCTTAACGTTTTGACTTCCAATTCACCTAAATCTTTAGACAATGCCTCATTACAACATTATAACCCATTTTAGGACATTATACTCATATGAAAAAAATTTAGGATTTATTTTTCACCTAAGTCATTTTAGAGCTATTATATTTGTTAAGGGGCTTATTATTCCGATTCGTCTAGGAGTTTCTTAGGTTTTTGCTTCTGTTGTTCCGTTCCAGAAAGTGTTGATGATGATAAGGAGTTGTAGATTATTCAATGTGAGGGATATGAGCACCATGAGTTCAAGAGGACTCGTTATTTAGGTGATTATAGTGGTGCTATGCCTAGGAGTAGAGGTTACTTGGGCAGTGATTATCACTCCCAATACAATAGACCCATTCATGCTGCTATACTAGTGTCTGAGGCTGGTTATTCTAGGAATAGTTCTTCGAGCTCAGTGCATGCTTCATAGGGTTTATCTTGTAGACCTATAGTTCATGAAGGGCATTCTGGTCATTCAGGTTCCTCTCATCAGTCGTTTCGAAGGGGCTGTTTTGAATGTGGTGATATGGGATACTCTGTGAGAGACTGACCGAGGACCATACGTGGTGTCTTACATTAGGGTTCTCAGGCTTTGACTTTCAGGATTGCACAACTCCAGCTAGGGGTGGTGCACATAGTGGTAGAGGTGGTTCTTATTCAGGTACAGGTGGTCCTCCTTCTGGTCGAGGTGGTTGTCATGGAGGTTCACAATCTGAGGGAGTTCTTTCTCACTTTTATGTTTTTTCGGGTAGGCTAGAGTTTGAGGCTTCAAATGCTATTATCTCAAGTATTGTTCCTATTTTTCATCGAACATCTACTGCATTATTTGATCCAGGCTCTACTTATTCTTACGTGTCCACATATTTTTCTCCTAGTCTGGATATATTATCTGAGTCTCTTGATTTGTTGATACATGTTTCTACTCCTGTCACGAGTTGTTGTAAATTGCGCGTATCGATTATGTATTGTTACCTTGATGGGGTATGACACTCATGCAGATTTAAAGATCTTAGATATGGTAGATTTTGATGTGATTATTGGTATGGATTGGTTATATTCTTACCATGAAATTTTAAATTGTCATTTCCAAGACAATTACTTTAGATATGTGTCGAATTCCTTAAGTAGATAGGAGAGGTTATCTTAGTCACTCTCCTAAGGGTGTGATATCATTTCTTAAGGCTCATCAGTTGGTAGAGAGAGGATGTTTTGCTTACTTGGCACATATTTGAGATATTAGTGTTGAGACTCCTATGCTTGAGTCTATTCCATTGGTATGTGAATTTTCAGAGGTATTCCCGATTGATTTGCCAGGTCTTCCACCAGATTGTGATATTGATTTTTGTATTGATGTGGATCCAAGCACTTAGCCTATTTCCATTCCTCCTTATCGTGTGGCACCGGCTGAATTGAAAGAGTTGAAGGACCAGTTACAGGATATGTTGAGCAAGGGTTTTATTAGACCGAGTCCATCTCCTTAGGGTGCTCCACTTTTATTTGTGAAGAAGCATTGATCTATGTGTATGTGTTTTGACTATCGACAGCTGAATAAGGCAACCATCAAAATTAAATACTCGATACCTCGTATTGATGATTATTTGATCAGTTGTAGGGTGCTTCAGTTTTCTCCAAGATTGACTTGAGATCTGGCTATCATCAGCTGAAGGTTAGGACGGAGGATATCCCTAAGACATCTTTTCGAAAACATTATTTCCATTACGAGTTTTTGGTGATGTCTTTCGAATTGAAAAATACCGCTGCAAATTTTATGGACTTGATGAATGGAGTGTTTTGATCGTATTTGGATTCCTTTGTGATTGTCTTCATATATGATATATCAATATACTCCTGTAGTAACGAGGAACACGAGCATCATTTGAGGATTGTGCTTGGGATTCTGAAAGAGAAGAAACTTTATGCAAAGTTTTCAAAGTGTGAATTTTGGCTTAGTTTGGTAGCATTCTTAGGACATGTAGTGTACAAGGAGGTTATTATGGTTTATCCTAAGAAGATTGAGGCAGTTAGAGATTGGGTCAGACCTGCTTGAGTTACTGAGATTCGAAGTTTCATAGGTATTGTAGGTTATTATCGCCGATTTGTAGAGGGGTTCTCTTCCATTGATCTCCATTAACTAGATTGATATAGAAGGAGGTGAGTTTTCAGTGGTCTGATGAGTGTGAGGTTAATTTTCAAAATCACAAAAATTCATTGACTACTCTCCGATTTATCATCCAGGCAAGGCAAATATAGTAACAGATGCCTTGAGTTAGAAGGTTGTATGTATGGGTATTCTAGCCATGTTACAGGTTTGTGAGTGTCTTTTAGCTAAGGATATTCAATCCTTGGCCAATATCTTTGTGAGGCTTGATATTGCAGAATCTGGTAAGGTATTGGCTTACATTGAGGATAGGTCATCCTTGTTGGAGTAGATTCGGGCTCAAAAGTTTGATGATGGTGATTTATGTAAGATTAGAGACAAAGTGATAAAAGCAGAAGCCAAGGATGAAATTCTTGATAGTGAGGGAGTTTTGAGGATTAAAGGTCGTATTTGTGTTCCTCGGACAAGTGATTTGACTAGATTGATCATGTAGGAGGCCCATAGTTTGAGGTACTCTATTCATCCAGGGGCTACTAAGATGTATCGTGACTTGAAGCAGCATTATTGGTGGTGTCGTATAAAGAGGGACATATCAGATTTTGAATCTCAGTGTTTGAATTGTCAGCAAGTGAAGTATAAACACCAAAAGCCTGGTGGTGTGACTCAGAGGATGCCCATATCTGAGTGGAAGTGGGAGCGCATTGCTATGGAGTTTGTGGTAGGGTTTCCACATACCTTGGGTAAGTTTGATTCAATATGGGTCATTGTGGATCGATTGACTAAGTCTGCGCACTTCGTGCCAGTTCATATTACCTATAATTTAGAGAAGTTACCCAATATTTATATTCTTAGAGATAGTTCGCTTGCATGGGGTTTCTATTTCTATTATTTCAAATCATGGCACCCAATTTACATCTCATTTCTGGGGGTCTATGCAGAAGGAGTTGCGCATATAGGTAAATCTTAGTACAACCTTTCACCCTCAGACTGACAGTCAGTCTGAACGGACTATTTAGGTTCTTAAGGACATGTTGCGGGCATGTGTGATTGACTTTGGTGGTCACTGAGATCGGTTCTTGCTATTACCGTAGTTTTCTTACAATAATAGTTACCATTCGAGCATTGAAATGGTACCATTTCAGGCTTTGTATGGTAGAAGATGTCGGTCTCCAATTGGTTGATTTGATGCATTTAAGGTTAGACCGTGGGCTACAAATTTGGTGAGGGAGTCCTTCGACAAGGTCAAATAGATCCAAGAGATACTTCTCATGGATCAGAGTATGCAAAAGAGTTAAGTAAATAGGAAGGTTCGTGATTTGGAGTTTATGGTTGGAGAGAGGGTTCTATTGAAGGTTTCACCTATGAAGGGTGTGATGAGGTATGGAAAGAAGGTCAAGTTGAGCCCAAGGTATATTTGTTATTTTGAGATTGTGGAGCGTATTGGTGAGGTGGCGTATTAGTTAGCTTTGCCACCTGGTTTGTCAGATGTCCATCATGTATTACATATTTCGATGCTGAAGAAGTATCATCAGGGTGGTGCTCATGTGATTCAATGGGATTCAGTGTTACTTGATTAGAGTTTAACTTTTGAGGAGGAGCCGATAACCATTTTTGGATAGAAAAATTCAGAAGTTGAGGTCCAAAGAGATTGCAAAACAGTAACCACTGTTCAGGTGAATATATGAAATTTTTGTTCTTTTTAATTCTATATATTGTAGTATATTGTCAAAGTTCTTGGATTGTTGTTATTATTATAATGTTGTATTAATAGTGTGATAAGAAGTAATGGGCCACGACAGTGATGCTAAATAATTAATATTTTATTGTTAGCAATTAGGTTAGTATTTTAGGAAGAAAAAAAAGATTTGAAATTGGAAAATTGAATGGCTGGAACGTTATTGTATTCTGGGGTGATTAGAAAGGTGGGAGACAAGAGTTGGATGCCAAGCATTAGGCAATCATATGCCAATGATTGGCATTTGGTAGATATACTTAAGGAAAATGGCATTTTGCAGAATAGGTGTAAGAGAAAATATTCACGTTACATACTTCTGTCAATTGGTGAAATTGGTTCTTATTTTATTATTTATCAAATTAAGATTTTAGTATTTGATACATTGAGAAAGGTAATTAACTATTAGGTGTATATTAGATGATTTAATATCTAATTTTATAATATTTGAAGAGATTAAAGTTGAATTCTTGGCTTAAAATTTAGCAAATATGATAATTTTGACATATAAATTTTATCAAGATTTTGTGCTTGATTAGAGATATAATGGGGTTTTAGGGTCTATGATAGACATATAATAATTTGAATGTCTACAAACTCACTTACTTATGAATATTACCTAATTGGTAGATTGGAAATGTTTCAAAATTTGGCGGAAAAGAAAGGAAAAATCTTGAAGATTCGTGGCACGAGCTTCGGCATTTAAGGTATGTTAAGGCTTTTTATAGTTCGTTGAAGGACATTTTCCTAATTAAAAATTTTCAAAAAAAAAAAGGAATAGACAATGGGTAAGGGAGAAAAATGGTGATCTCGTATCAGTGGTGTGACGGGCATTAATACGAGTAATGGTGATATAAAGGGAAAGTTTATTACTATAGAATGCGGTTGAAACCCGAGAATGCCAAAGCATATATGGGCATTGGCTGATTTATTCTTAACTTGAATTCTTTGTGAGATTTTTTTTTGTATTGCACCTGTATAGTTGTGATAACTGAGGTGATTATGTATTATTCTAATATTGATTGGTTGAGGTGCATCATCATCCCCTTTAATGAATTAATATTGTGTAATGCACTAACGTGAGATTGAGTATAAGTTGGGCACGTGGAGATCGTCCGTTCTAGAGATGATGATATGTTAATATTATAATTTGGGCACGTGGAGACCGTTCATGCGGAAAATTGTTTGATTTTATGATAGTTCATTGCGATCGTCCGCACACACACGTGGAGATCGTCCGTGTAGGTATATGGACCTCACGAGTCCCCCATGGGTCATGAATTCTCAATGTATTTTGGAGGAGTATCATGAATGTATGGTTGAGAGAGTACTAGGTATTCTGAGGCATATCATTTAATGGTATCATATTGCATTGCATCTCATGACATCTTTTATTCTTGATAATTATGTGTTCTATTGGTGGTTGGAAAGTACTTGATGTTTGATTACCTCTATCTGATGAAAAGCTTGATTGTAAGAGTAATATAGACTTGTATAATTAAAGAATTAATTTTTCTTATATAAACCTCTGTCACTACTTCTTCGTTGTCGGTTAATGAGATATACTGGATACACGTGATTTCGTACTCATACTACTCTTGATGCACTCTTTGTGGTATATATTTGATTTCGAGTACGAGCACATCTCGTGGAGCAATTTGAGTTCGAGTTTGAAAAGTCTTGGAGTTGTGGTGAGCTACTTGGTTGTTTTGTTGCCCACACCTCCCTCTATCTTTTACTTATTCTATTATTTAGTTTTTAGACATGGTATCCCTTATGTTGGATTTGTCATTTTAGTTTCAGGCCTGCATCGTATTTTAAAACCTCTTGTACTTATGACACCAATTCTTGGGTGATTTTAGCTTTCCGCAGTTCGTACATATAAAGAGCTTTATGTTATAGATTTTCACTTAGTGTTTGATTTTTCTCACTATTTAGTTAAAAATAGTAAAATATGTTGGGTTGACTTACCTATTGGTTAGGAACAAAGGTATTTTCACGACTTGTTCATAGTTTTTCGTTAAGTTGCTTAGTTGAGCTGTAGTAATGCTTATCCCATCGGAGAGTTAGTACAGGTGTCAATCACGTGGTGTGGGTCGTAACAAAGTTGGAATTAGAGTCCTACGTTCATTTATTTTATTGTACCAAAACAAGTCTAATACAGTCTTGCGAAATAATACTGTCGATTGTACTTTTCTCTGAGAGACTACATTACTTTTGGAATTCTCTCTAGTTTTTATTTATTTTCGTGCTATGACTTAATTCCAATTGATTTCTAGTGATCAAAATTGATATCTAGTTCTTTTTCACTCTATTGTCTGCAAATGGTTAATAGGTGATACAACAATGTTAGGCTCGTCTCCCCCATCAATGAGTCAGCTGGAACCTAAAGCAACAGGCCGCAATCGAGGAAGAAGAAGGCACAGAGGATGAGGACACTACAAAAAAGTGGAGATACAACGATATTTTCTAAATGTTGTAGTATGATGTTTAAATGTCACAAATTTATTTATCGACATTTATTTTACATTTGGATCAAATGTCGTAAATTTTAGTATCGGGAATTTTTTTCGATATTTAGGTAATTATAGGGAAGAATTTGTGACATTTATTTTATGATAATTAGGTAAATCTTGAAAAGAATTTGCATCATTTACTTTGCAACATATATGTAAATGTTAGTAAGATTATTACGACATTTATCTTTGACATTTACGTGAATGTCGATAAGAATTATACGACATTTATTTTTGACATTTAGATGAATGTCAGTATGAGATATATGACATTTATTTTCGACATTAAGGTAAATATCAATAAGAGATATATGACATTTGTTTTTGACATTTAGGTAAACGTCAGTATGAGATATATATGACATTTATTTATGACATTTACGTAAATATCGATATGAAATATATGACATTTATTTTTGACATTTAAGTAAATGTCGATATGAGATATGTGAAACTTACTTTTTCTACATTTATGAAATGTCACTTAAACTTTTTCACATTTAGAATCAATTTTAGTTAAACAAATTTCAAGACACTTACTGGTGACATTTATAAAATGTCAATTTAAAATTTTTGACACTTCAACTAAAATCAACAGATATTGTTATTGAATGTCATAAAAATAGGTGACATTATTTTATATTTTGCTAAATGCCATATTAATATTCTAATGTCGCTACCAAGTTCTTTTAAACATCCCAGAAAAATCTATGTACATTTTTTTTCTCAAAACACATACAAACAAACAATCTGTGCATTCAAAACTATCTTCTTCATGATAAGCAAGAAATACTACATAAAGCAAATATTTTTTAATACTATAATCAAAGAACAAAATATCAATATAATAAATTTTATGTAAAGTAAAAAATGTCAAAACAAATTATTTTTCTGTCTCAAGTAAAATTGAGATCTAACTAGATATAATAATCTCAGCATAAAATCGACCAATTAACTCCTAATTCAAATGGAATTAAAATCTCCAGCGAATTTGCAATAAATCTTTATAAAATCATCGATCCAAAAGTCTACCATGTTGAAGTCAATACTTGACCTCAATTTCTTTAAAAATTTTACACAACAAATTCACATCACAAAATTTATAACTATATAATAATAGAAATTAGATCACATTAACTAGAACAAATTCGGATATCAAAAATGAATTATTCAATTTTTCTAAAAACAGTAATATTGATGAACTGATCCAAAAACATTTATTATATACATGAAATTTTCCATCTTGTGGATGATCTTGTAGTTATTTTCAAACATACTCACTTCTTTTTATTTTTGCCAACTATGATAGTTTCAGTCTTTTTGATCATGTTAGCCTGAGGAAAAAACGTTAAATTGATTATTTTGATACTCTAATGAAATACAAAACTTAACATTTCATTTAATATATTAGTGTGCCAATCATTCAGAAGGAAAATCAAAAATAAAATATGATTGCTCCAACAAAACAAACATATGGTGTGGGACAAAGATATAAACATCTTATAATACAACAAACAGTGCGGGCTAGGATTTCGCTTTATTCTCCAAAAGAAAAGCTCCTGTGCAGTTTTACTTCTATTTTTGGGGCAGGTCCTTGACTAACAACATGTCAAACATACTCGGTCCTTGCCATTCTTAAGTATCTATAGAGGAATGGCTTCATCACCAAAGACACCACCTCTTGACAAGCCTAACCCAGCTGAAGATTGGACTGTTGTAGTGCCTCGTCGTGGAAAAGATTACACAAATTCTAATAAAGTTATCATTCACGAACAGAAAAAACATGAACTGTGGACTCCAGCAGATATTGAAACCAATCAACAGAGAATCTAAATTTATATAGAAAATACAAATCTGCATCCGTAAACTCGAGAACTCTTCCTTTTGGTTGACAGTTTTGGATCAGTTACAAACCCCTAAAATAATTGATAAGTTTCTAAAAGTTCTGGGCTCAGAAGGAAAGATGCAGATAATATGGAATTAGTAGCAATTTCGAAGACTAGGGGAGAAGAAAAGCCTAACAACCATTACTAGTCAGGATCTCATATATCACTATCAAGTTTCTATAATGCTATGTTGCTATGTATCTTAAAAAATAATGCTCACATCCTTCAAAAGCTATGTATTATTAAAAGATATGACATGAGTACAACAACATTCATAGAGGGTTCGATCAACACAGCTATAAACCTAACAACTTTATTTAGAAAACATAGTACAAAAATACTTTATCATAGAGAGTTGTCATATCAAATATTAATCAACTACAAAACCACCAGGTAGCCAAAGTCAAAGACTTTTAGCATGATGGAAATCTAAATAATTGTATATATTAATGTAATTAGGTAGTGATATAAATTAGCATAATCATATAGATTTGTTGTAAAATCAAAGAAATAAATATTGTGATAGAATAGAGGATTTGGAGGGATTGAATGGCAGATTTGTAGAGATAGAATACTTGATCTTTAGGTATAGGAATGAAGGATCTTCAGGGATTTGTAATATTTATTCTCTCTATATAATGGAAAAGACTCTCACTTTGAGAGATATTCAGCAAAACTGACATGGTATCAGAGTCTTTTTCAGTGCTTTGATTCTTAGTGTCTTTCATATGTGATTCCTTCCATAATTTTTTTTTTGTGGAAGTTTTGGTTCTACTTACTGTTAGTCCTCAGTATCTTGGAAGTTAAGGCATCTTAGAATCTCAAGTCTCTTTTAATTCTTGTTATTTTTCATCATTGCATTTCAATCTTCTTTAGCTTGTCAAAAATATGTCATCATATCAGTTTGAGTCCTTTCATGTTCGTTTCACGGGAAAAAATTACTCCGCCCTGAAATTTCAATTCCAACTATTTGTTACCGAAAAAGAATTATGGGGACATATAGATGGAATTGATCCTTCTCCTACCAATCCTAGAAAGCTCGGTCAATGAAAGGTTACCCTCTTATTATTCTTAATCTCAGGCCATACAAGACAGCAAAGTCCATGTGTGATTATTTTAATTAAGGTTTAAAACCAAGACCATACCACAAGGTGCTTTCGATTAGATCATGAAATTATTATGTATTCACAAGGAGGTCTCTCTATTCAAGATTATTTCTCTGGATTTCAGAACTTATGGGTTGAATTTACATATATCGTTTATGCTAAAATACCTTTTGAATCTCTCTCAATCATTCACGAAGTTCATGAACAAAGCAAGCAAGATCAATTTTTGATGAAATAATGATCTAACTTTGAAAGTGTTCGCTCCAAAGATATGAAGGAACCAAGAAAATCTGACATATAAAATGTGTTAGACCACTACAAAAAGATTTTTTCATTGGTTCACCACTCTACATTGCATCCACATGTTGATTCATCAATATGGACACAAAATATGGTTGGCCCCAACACCGTTATCAGACACACCAAGAGCTTCAAATCCTGGTCAACATTGACAGTCTACTAACAAAACTCCTCTTGCCACATAATACATGGAATCGTATGAGCCTCCTATTATTTTTTAAAAAATTGGCAATGATGTATTCCTCAGCATTAAGGTATACAGGAGACCTCTAAAAAGATAGTAACAAGCTAAGAACATATATGTTGCATTTTTCTCAAATTGAACATTGTTGAGACAAATGAGAAGCAAGCTTGGAAGTTAGATGAAGAGTTTGGAAGAAAGATGCTAGATGGGTTAAATTCTCAGTGCATTCTGAGCTTATTTTTATTTAAGCAATACAAATGTGAATTTTTGTGCAATTGTCTAAAGTGTTTCATTTTAACAAGTTTGAGATCTACTGATTTTTATAACAACAAATTTGTTGTCTGCATACTGCAATTCCAACAAACTGTTTGGAGTGAGCTGCGATCTTAAATTAAAGATGTGAATAATGTATTCGAATACTTTATGACAATTGAGCTATTGAACATATTAGTTAGAATGTTGAAATTGGAGAGTTGTCCTATGTAGAAGAAGTCTTCTTTTCTAATCAGACTAAAAATAATTAAAACTGAAACAGAGGACTAACTGTTTGTTTGTTTTCTTTCTTTAATATCATCTATCTTAATTTTTTCATTGCATGATGATTAATATTGTTTTTGTTTCATTGAATTGAAGTTTGTTCCACTATACCTAACACAAGTACAGAGGAGCACTCAACAGTGATTTTCAACTATCCATCACAATTGGTATACTTGTAGCCGAATGCGTTTGACTATTTCTTTGCTAGGATTCATAAGGTAAGGATATTGAACTGAAGAGATATACCGGAGATATACCACAATGCCTACATTGATCATCACAGTAGTCTCATTGTTCCTCCTAGAGACCCCAAATTCCTTTTTTCTGCAAGATCTCAAGAGTGAGGCAAGCTTTCCTGATTACTAACCAATCAAAGCACTTGACCTTAGTAGGAGCCATACTTTTCCATACATGCTTCGAAGGGCCTATTTTGTTCTCAGGCATCCAGGATACCTATTTCCTATAAATTCTACCTTCAGAGAACTTGCCATCCTTATCATGTTTTCATCTAAAAGTGTCATTGAAACCATCAATCAACTGCAATAGCTCCAGAAACCTGCCTACTTCACAGCGTATGAGCCTCCTAGATTCTTGCAATCTTAAGGAATAGAATGTTTAGTTGGATTGGGGAGGTAAAGTTATTTGATACAGTGATCTCTGAGGAAAACTCTAGGGTGTTGACAGCTCTCGGTTGTTCTTTCCTAATAGTCAATGAATAGGGTCGATGACAAGCTTTAAGACCTATGACCGATCTTCTTCATGCCACGTTGTGATGCTTAAATATATGAGAATCTTCCAGAGGCAAATTGGAGGCACGATCTATTGAGTATTATGACACTGTTTCAAAACAGTTTTTGGCGTATGAAACCTAGACTTGCTGATTCTAGGAAGCATATCCACCCTAACCGAAATTTAAAATTTTGTATGAACTTTTAACTACCAATTTTGAGTTAGTGAAGCCGAAATTTAAAAATTTTGAACATCCATCCTAAAACTGATTATACAATATAGCTTGTCAAAAGTTATATGATTGGCAAAATTAAGCTCATTCGCCCAAGTCGTTTAAGTTTTGATACGTTATTGATCCGCTTATTTATTAGGTGAACTCATTTTAATCCAATAAAATTAGTGATATGTAACAAGCATGGAATCAACAGAAATCTTATCAAAATATTCTTAAAGAACTTTTAAAAATATTCATATGCTATATATAGCCATTATCAAGAAAATTCTCTATTGGGTACTAAAATATTGTAAAAAGAACAATAAAATAAGTAAAACATAGTAAAATTTGGTTTGTATTGGGTTTTGACAAGTTCTATAACTCATTACCGGACTTGACTCAAGCAAATTTGAATTGGATTGGGTCTTGACCCGTTTGTTGTCTTTACCCATTAAAAGACTCTATTGGGACGACTCGCCGCTACAACCTTAATTATTTGTTGTTTTTATGATAAATATATTTTTCTATTAAAATTTTTTTATTTGGGTAATGATTATGTTTATTTATATTTTGATTTCTCTTAAAATGTATACTTCACTACTTAATTACATATTTTTCATTAAATAGTTTATTACTCACTTAGAATTGTAATTTATCTATAATTAAAATGTAGGTAACTTTAATAATAAATTTTCTTTTACTTTAATAAACTTAAAATGAAAGTTTTATTTTTAAGCTAAATAAGATGAAAGTTTTATTTTTAAATTAAACAAGACGGAAGTTACATTTTTAAGCATAAATAAGATGAAATCTTGTTTTAGGCTAAATAAGATGAACATTTTATTTTTAAGCTAAATAAGATGAAAAAAATATAATTTTTAAGTTAAATAAGATGAAAGTTTAATTTTTTAAATTATACAGCGCAATCATGGAAATGCACACATAAAAATATTAAGCTAAATAAGATAAAAAAAAATTTTTTTAAGACTTAATAACTAATGCTTGCAAAGAAATTGTAAATTGAATTTTTATTATTATGTTTATATATAATTAAAAAAAAGCAATATTTTTGAACACTCATAACAAAACAACTGATTTGCATTTCAAAAGAAGTAATTTGACAATTTTTAAACCATCTTTTAAAATTATTTTGCTTCATGTAAATATTTTGATTTGTTTTTTTTAGATATATATGTCACCTACATTGGAGGTAATGGGGACGTGAGTGAGGATTTGTGGGGGTATTAATTTAAATAGGAGAATTTTTAAAAAATTTAATAAAT
The DNA here is from genome assembly GCF_001406875.1 of Solanum pennellii. Taxonomy (NCBI): domain Eukaryota; kingdom Viridiplantae; phylum Streptophyta; class Magnoliopsida; order Solanales; family Solanaceae; genus Solanum; species Solanum pennellii. The sequence continues at coordinate 40,768,167 of NC_028648.1, read as the reverse complement.
AAATTGAAGGTTAAAAATATGTAAATATTTCTTTTGGTGATAATTTTTTCATGGTAACTTTATATTTTTAATGTTAAAGATATAAATATTTAAATTTTAAATTACCTTTAATTATTTAAAATAATAGGGAAAATGCATAAGTAACCCCTCAACCCATGCCCGAAATCCCCGAGACACACTCATATTATACTAAGGTCCTATTACCCCCTGGAGTTATTTTTTAAATAATTTTTTACCCCTTTTCAGCCTACGTGGCACTAGCTTGAAAAAAAAAGTCAATACACGCTGGGCCCAGAAGATAGTGTCATCTAGGCCGAAAAGGGGTAGAAAATTATTTATAAAATAAGTTCAGAGGAATAATAGTACAAGTGTGTCTCTGAAATTTTGAACACAGGTTGAGGGGTACTTGTCCATTTTTCCAAAATAATATTAAGAGTAATTAATCCTATTTTGCTAATGACTAGTGAAAAAGTAACAAAGAATATTCTTTTTCTTCTAATTTGTATGCCAAATTGATAATACTATCAAAAATTAAAACAATTTTAAAGCACTGAAGCAGGAATTGTTTATGTTTTGCATCCGCCGTTCTCTTATTAAAGGATGTTATTAAAGTAAGAAGAAGAAGTATTTAAATATTTAATGTGTTACTTATTATTCTTTTATTTAGTATTTTAATTTTATTAATTGATAATTATTAATTCAAATGTAAATTAAATACATTCACACTACTTTGAAGTACGATAATTAACTGTAAATTAATACTAAATGCACTTTTCCATTAACATCATAGTAATAATGAAGTATAAACCTCTTGACTAAATCAAATGATGTTTAATCCTATAGTAATATTCCTTCAGCAAACACAACAGCAATGTCCAGTTGACGCTTAAGAATCTACGAATCTTAGTAGAATATTGCCCTTGAATATAATCACATACAATCAGATATCCTTGAATCTTTAATACCGATCATAAAATAAGGAAAACATAGTAAATTTTGGGTTGGATATAGTTTTGATCCGCTCTATAACTCATTACTGGACTTTACTCAATTTGTGTCTTAACCCGTTTGTTGTCTTTATCCATTAAAAGAATCTATAATTGGGACTAGCCTGTACAACATTAATTATTTTTGTTGTTCTTGTGATACATATATTTTCCTATAAAACATTTACATTTTCTAAAAAGAAAATTTATTTATGATTATATTATATGTTGATTTTATTTGTGTATCTATTATGTTTATTTATATTTTGATTTCTCTTAAAATGTTCACTTCACTACTAAATTAAATATATTGCATTAAGTTGTTTATTACTCACTTAATAATTATATTTTATCTATAAGTAGGTTGTGGATTACTTCAATCATAAATTTTCTTTTACTTTAATAAACTTAAAATGAAAGGTTTATTTTAAAGTATAAATAAGATGAAAATCTTATTTTTAAGCTAAATAAGATGACCATTTTATTTTTAAGCTAAATAAGATAAAAATTTAATTTTGAAGTTATATAAGATGTAAGTTTAATTTTTAAAACATACGGCACAATCATGAAAATGCACACACAAAAATATTTAAGCTAAATAAGATGGAAATTTTATTTTTAGAAGTAAATAATTAATGCTTGCAAACAAAATGTAAAAAAAATAGAAATAGGAGGGTGAGAGTGTTTTGTAAACAAACAACTTATCCTTAAAAATTATACAATGAACATTAGTTTGAATATGACAAAACAAAGAAATATTAAAAATTAATCTCTACCATTTTACTCGGGAAATTTATGACCAAACGTGCCCATAATTGTCACGACCCAAAACGAGCCGCGAGTGGCACCCACACTTATCCTCCTATGTGAGCGAACCAACAAATCTAAACCCCAACGTTTACCAATATTTCAACCATAATGAACAAAATATAATGCGGAAGACCAAAACTCATTAATATAACAAATAAATAACTTCTAAAGTATAATACTTAAAATCCCCAAAATCTGGAAGTCATCACATCAAAAACATCTATCCTCAAATTTCTAGGTCTAAGAGTAATTAAGAACTAAAATAAGTAAAACGATGGTCCATGTCCGAACTTCAAAAACATCAAGACGCGAAGAGGAGAATCCAGCCCGAGCTAGGAATAATAGCTCACCCTGAAATCTGACGTGCTGAAGACTGGCTAGAGTTGCGGACGAGACGAAGTCACTAGTGCACTCCAAAAAACAACAAGAAGAACATAAAAGTAGGGGTCAGTACAAGGAACAAGTACTGAGTAGGGATCATCGGCCAACTCAAAATAGAAAGCAATATATATGGAATGATAATGTAAAACCAACCACAATACTCAACAGGTGACAATCAACAAATACAAAAACCATTCACAATAACCTCAAGAACATCTATGAGGACTCAAGCCTCCACACCATACTCATTTGGGAAAATAGGTTCCTTGAAATTTAGNCTAGATCCATGAGTTCGAGTATTTTAAGTTAATTCAAGATTTCTTCTCTTTATTCTTATCGTGTCGGAACGTGACACTCCGATCCCCTAATGCTACGTGTCGGAACGTGACACTCCGATCCATTATTACTACCGTGTCGGAACGTGACACTCCGATCCATTTATCTCATTATTTCAGTTCATCAAGCTTTCTTTATGTCAAGCATCATCTTAATAGAGAGGATTTAAGATTAAAGATTCAACAATCTCATCATTCTAACCACCACAATTATACGATCACAACATACAAACACACAATCAAGTATATAGAAGACTTTACAATACCACCCAATACATATCAATCGCTATTTAGAGTTTATCTATCACATAGACATAAACCATAACCTACCTCCACCGAAGAATCGTGATCAAGCAAGCTACTTCTCCAATGCCTTTGCTTTCCTCTTCGTTCTCTCTCTCTCGCTCGTTCTCCCCTCTCTGTCTTTTTCTTTTTCTTCTCCAGATTCTTTTTCTTTTACCCTAATTATCATATAATTCATTATGATAAAAGTAACCCATTATTTATTCCAAGGTTATCTCCTTTAACCCTCCAAGTAAATAAATTATTAAACTTACCCCACTAATTTCATAAAGTTTGTCATGAATAGTCCAAAACACCCCTTTAAAACTTTTAGCAGAATTCCGACCCAGTTGGGGTTACGCAACCTGTGACGGTCCGTCGTGTCTATGACGGTCCGTCCTGCAGGTCCGTCACAAAGTTCAGAGAGTTAAATTCAGTAAAGGGTTTGTGACGGTCCGTCGTACCTACGACGGTCCGTCCTGCAGTTCCGTCGCGAAGTTCAGAGAGTCGATCTCAGTACCAAAATTTCAGAGTTGAAGTGTTTTGGAACGAAGACCCTCGACGGTCCGTTGTGACCATGACGGTCCGTCGCGTGATCCGTCGACCCAGTCAGTTTTTATCAAAATAATCTTACTGCTCGAATCGACTAAACAGGTCGTTACAATAGATACCAATTTACCCATCGTTCGTCCCCGAACGATCACAGGAAGAAAAGCAAGGGCGAGAAAGAGTACCTGAATCTGTAAAAAGATGTGGATATCTTTCTTGCATATCCGCCTCATTCTCCCAAGTGGACTCTTCAACTGGCCGATTCTTCCACTGAACCTTGATAGATGCAATCTCCTTTGATCTCAACTTGCGGACTTCTCTATCTTGAATAGCAACCGGCTCCTCCTCATAAGACAAATTCTCATCAAGAAGAACTGAATCCCAACGAATAATGTAGTTTCCATCCCCATGGTACTTTTTCAGCATAGACACATGAAATACCGGGTGCACTCCTGAGAGTCCTGGAGGCAATGCCAATTCATAAGCCACCTCCCCCACGCGCTTCAAAACTTCAAATGGCCCAATATACCTTGGACTAAGTTTACCTCGCTTACCAAACCGCATCACCCCTTTCATGGGTGAAACCTTCAGCAAGACTTGTTCACCCTCCATAAAATTCAAGTCCCTAACCTTTCGATCTGCATATTCCTTCTGCCTGCTCTGAGCTGCTAGAAGCTTATCCTGGATGAATTTTACCTTATCTAACGACTCCCTCAAAAGATCGGTACCCCAAGGTCTTACCTCAAATGCATCAAACCAACCAATGGGAGACCTACATCTCCTCCCATACAGTGCCTCAAATGGAGCCATATCAATACTTGAGTGATAGCTATTGTTGTATGAAAACTCTGCTAAGGGTAAGAATTTATCCCAATGACCACCAAATTCTATCACACATGCACGAAGCATATCCTCCAACACCTGAATCGTTCGCTCAGACTGACCATCGGTCTGAGGGTGAAATGCAGTACTAAGATCCAGCCTAGTACCTAATTCAGCATGTAATGTTCTCCAAAACTTAGAAGTAAACTGCGTACCTCTATCTGATATGATGGAGAGTGGAACTCCATGCAATCGAACAATTTCCGAGATATAGAGTTTGGCTAACTTCTCTGCATTGTAAGTCATCTTGACCGGAATGAAGTGAGCAGACTTAGTTAACCTGTCAACAATTACCCAAATAGAATCAAACTTACCCAATGTCTTGGGAAGACCAACCACGAAATCCATTGCAATCCTTTCCCACTTCCATTCAGGAATGGGCATTCTCTGAAGTGTTCCTCCAGGCCTCTGGTGTTCATACTTTACTTGCTGACAATTCGGGCATTGGGCAACAAAATCAACAATGTCACGCTTCATTCTACTCCACCAAAAATGTTGCTTTAGGTCGCGATACATTTTGGTTGCACCAGGATGTATAGAGTACCTTGAACTATGAGCCTCTGTAAGAATAGTGTGAATCAAATCATCAACACGGGGCACACATACCCTTCCCTTAATCCTCAAAACGCCTTCCTCATCAATTATTGCCTCTTTAGCCTCTCCTCGTAATACCATATCTTGAATTCGGCTCAGCTTCTCATCAGCAAACTGCTTTCCCTTAATCTTGTCAAGAAAAGAGGATCTTGCCTCCACACAGGCCAAAAATCCTCCTTTCTCTAGTACTTCCAGCCTCATAAGGTCATTAGCCAAAGTCTGAACCTCTCTAGCCAATGGGCGTCTAGAAACCTGTAAGTGGGCTAAACTACCCATGCTCCCTGCTTTTCTACTTAAAGCATCTGCCACAACATTAGCTTTTCCTGGGTTATACAAAATAGTAATATCATAGTCCTTCAATAGTTCCATCCACCTCCTCTGCCTCAAATTCAAATCTTTCTGAGTAAAGACGTACTGTAAACTACGATGATCTGTATAAACTTCACACTTGACCCCATATAGATAATGTCTCCATTGCTTTAATGCAAACACAACTGCAGCCAACTCCAAATCATGGGTCGGATAGTTACGTTCATGCACTTTTAATTGCCTCGAAGCATAAGCAATTACATTTCTCTCCTGCATTAGCACTGCACCCAAACCAGAATAAGATGCATCACAATAGACAATGAAATTCTTACCTTCCACTGGCAAGGTAAGAATTGGTGCAGTAGTCAACAAGGTCTTGAGTTTCTGAAAACTTTCTTCACATTCATCCGACCATACAAAGGGAACATTCTGCTTAGTCAAATTTGTTAGCTGCGAAGCAATAGAAGAAAATCCCTTGACAAATCGACGGTAGTAGCTAGCTAAACCAACAAAGCTTCTTACCTCTGTAACATTAGTAGGTCTTACCCAACTCTTCACTGCTTCAATCTTAGAAGGATCCACCATCACTCCATCCTTAGAAACCACGTGCCCCAAGAAGGACACTGAATCTAGCCAAAACTCACACTTGGAGAATTTGGCATAAAGTCTTTTCTCCCTCAACAACTCCAATACAATTCTCAAATGCTCCTCATGTTCTTTCCTGCTCTTTGAGTATATCAGTATATCATCAATGAATACAATAACAAAGAGATCCAGATATGGCTTAAAAATCCCGTTCATCAGACTCATGAAAGCAGCAGGGGCATTCGTAAGCCCAAAAGACATTACTAAGAATTCGTAATGCCCATACCTGGTTCGAAAAGCAGTCTTTGGCACATCTGCTGCCCGTATTTTCAATTGATGATAACCGGATCTCAGATCAATTTTAGAGAAGACACAAGCACCTTGTAACTGATCGAACAAATCATCAATTCGAGGAATAGGATACTTGTTCTTAATAGTTACCTTATTCAGCTGCCTGTAGTCTATGCACATCCGAAGGCTTCCATCCTTCTTTTTCACAAATAAAACAGGAGCACCCCAAGGGGATGCACTTGGTCTAATAAAACCTTTCCCTAACAACTCCTGAAGTTGGGCCTTTAACTCCCTTAACTCAGCTGGAGCCATTCTATAAGGGGGGATGGAAATGGGGCGAGTACCCGACTCCAGATCAATACAAAAATCAATATCCCTATCCGGTGGCATACCAGGAAGGTCTGCAGGAAACACATCCAGAAACTCACAGACTATCGAAACAGACTCAATCGAAGGTACTTTGGAAGTATCATCCCTGAGATGTGCCAAGAAGGCTAAACAACCTTTACTAACCATCCTCTTAGCGCAAAGAAAAGAGATAATACGGACTGGGGTGGAAATGTAGTCACCCTCCCACACTAGCGGATCTGTCCCAGGCTTGGCCAATGTCACAGTTTTAGCATTACAATCTAAGATTGCAAAATTTGGGGAAAGCCAAGTCATACCCAGAATTACATCAAAATCAACCATTTCTAGGATAATCAAATCTACATAGGTATTGCTCCCTACAAAAGTCACAAGGCAAGACCTATACACCTTCTCAACTATCACAGACTCACCCACAGGAGTAGAGACACTAATAGGCATGTCAAGCAATTCGCAATGTAAATCAAGACCAGTAGCAAATGAGGAAGATACATATGAAAATGTGGATCCAGGATCAAATAATACAGAAGCCATGCAATCACAGACCAAAAGATTACCTGTGATAACAGCATCAGATGTCTCTGCTTCAGACCTCCCGGGGAAAGCATAACAATGGGCCCTATCACCTGTCTGTCCATTGCTACTATCATGTTGCGCCGCAGCAGTTCCAGCTTGCCCGCCACCCTGACTGATTGGGTGACCACCATTTCCTTGGCCACCACGCCCTCCAGAATGGCGGCCTCTCCCATGACCACCTCTACCTCTAACCATTGGGGGTCTGTAACTCTGTTTTGGACAATACCTCCTAATATGTCCAGCCTCCCCACATCCATAACAATTCCTGGAGTCAAGCATAGGTCTTTGTGAAGGTGACGAAGTCTGAGGATAACCACCAAACTCAGAAAAGGGCTGACTGGGCTGCGGTGGACCCACAGCTAAAGCCTGCAAGGAAGACTGAATAGGGCGGTTTTGATAACATCCTGAACTCTTCCCTCTAGAGTAAGAACCTCTAAACTCACCTCCCTTACGGAACTTCTTAGATGTCGACGCCATGGTGAAGTCGTCTGGCTTCACCCACTCCACTTCTATCACAAAATCAACCACTTCCTGAAAGGATTTTGCTGCAGCAGCTACCTGTAAGGCTGGAATCCGCAAATCTGACCTCAATCCCTTCACAAAACGGAGTATTGCTCTTGTGGACTGAAACAAAGCTGAGTGGCATACCTAGATAGTGCACGAAATTTAGCCTCATACGCAGCAACAGACATCCTTCCTTGCTCTAGGCTCAGGAATTCATCTCTCCTCCTATCCCTCAAAGTCCGGGGTATATACTTCTCCATAAATAAGCTAGAGAATGATGCCCAAGTCATAGGTGGTGCCTGTGCTGGTTGACACTCAATATACGACCGCCACCACCTTTTGGCATCCCCCTGAAACTAATAGGTCACAAACTCAACACCGAATCTTTTTACTATGTCCATCTTATGTAGCAGCTCATGACAATCAACCAGAAAATCATAGGCATCTTCA